>NC_045973.1:13047834-13365334 GCF_010909765.2 Amblyraja radiata
TCACAAAACCTACCTCACATAGGAATTCAGCTAAACTGTGAAAAACAAAGTTTATGCCATCATTACAGACACCATTGGGACAGATAACTCAGTCAATGCCATCTACTATCTTGTATATGCCACATTTGCAAATTTTGTAGTTAATTGCTGGCGGACCCAGTCAATTGAAAGGTTTCATAAAACTGCTTTAAAGTAGTTTTACACCATATATCAGTGCAATATATCTATGATCTCAGTTAATGACAGATATTGCACTGAATTCAAGAGTGTAACATGTTTATTTGGGTTATTAATCTCCATTTTGAGTGAGAATTTAACTCGGTAAAATGAGATAAACAACGTTATTTTGAACCTTCAGTTCGTCCACTGATATCTTCAAGAAGCCGAGCTCACAGACTACTATGGAGTCAAACATTACAAGGGAGATCTCTTAAATTTTTGAAGGCACATTACCAGATTGAACATAGAACAGTACACATAGGAATGGGTCCTTCAGTCCACCTTGTCTGTGCCGAACATGAAGTTAAACTGATCTCTGCCCGGACGTGATCCATATCCCACATTCACTGCATATCCACGTGTTTCTCAGAAATGCCACAATAGTATCTGCCTCTTCCACCTGCATTTCAGTTACCCACCACCAACTGTGTAAAAGAACTCGACCCGCACATTGCCTTTAAACTTTCCCCCTCCTCATCCTAAAGTTACGTACTCTAGTTGTTCACATTTTCACCGTGGGAATAAAGGTACTGACCATCCCAGATAGACTTCAATGATAATTTAGATGATCCAATTTATCCAATGTCAAATTACACCTTGAATCTCTTGTAAAGTGGATCTACCCAGATGCCTGAATTCGCATGTATTAAGAGTGTTTTTTATTGTATGTGACAATTTCTTGCCATACTACTATTTCCACCCATTTGTCTGCAGTTATTGCTGCTTCATCTATTCATCATGGCTTTACAAATAGTAGTTCTTAGATTCTTCTCAGAGAACCTGGTGGTGTTAGTCTTAAATTCAAATTCTTTTTTAAAACTATATTGTTGCTGTTTTCCACACATATTGATATTGCAAAATATCTTACAGAAGCTGGATTGTACTTAAATATCAAATTATAATTTTAATTCAGTGGGAAAATTACAAAAATCAGCAATATCAAAAATCTAATAAGGCTTGATTGAACTGACTGAGGCAGCACTATTCAGACATATTCTGAGGATGTTTAACATAAGCCCAACCAACTGTTAATTGCGTTGTGGTGCAAGCAATTTTAAAGATAATTTAAAAATCATATTGCATATTGTTGAGAAATATTTCCACATTGCAAAAACTCTTTGTCAGTTCCCAGTTTTAAATGCAGCAACATGCAGATTGTGAAGAGCAATTTGTGGGAAGAAAATTAAATGTCTGGTTTATTTGGACTTCTTTTCAGAGTTATGCTTAGGTACACAAGTCACATACGATCACACTGGATTTGCAGTGACAGCACACTAAATTACATATTCCACTCTGCTTCCCCTTTGAAAGAGGGAAACTTGTTTACACCATTCACAGATATACAGGTTTAATCAATTTGTAGGTTTTAAATTTTCTTTGACTTTCGTATCTATACTGGTATTGTTTGAATTGATCTTGGAGACCTTGCAATTCCCTGCAATAACTCAAACTGATTCGGTGGTTGGTGTGAAGGAACTGCTCCAAAGAGATGTTGACGTTGCATCAATCTTTGGACTCTTTGAAGATGCTACTTTTTGACTTTCACATCATCCCTATGTTAGCTCTCCTTCAATAATTGCAAAATTCATTTCAGGAGTATATCCAGATCATAAATGAAGAATATGTTTCTCGTCCTTCTCATGGGTATCTTGCACTGCCATTTGCAATATCTATTTTTGGCATAAACCAGCATCTGCATTTCCTTTTTATTGCACTATCATGTGTCCAGCATGAACCTGTTAACTCTTAAAATAATTATTGGAAATGTATATATCCACCATCTCATTTTCACAATTCCAAATTATCTGGTCTTATTTCCTTTATACCATATAACCATATAACCATATAACAATTACAGCACGGAAACAGGCCATCTCGGCCCTACAAGTCCGTGCCGAACAACTTTTTTTCCCTTAGTCCCACCTGCCTGCACTCATACCATAACCCTCCATTCCCTTCTCGTCCATATGCCTATCCAATTTATTTTTAAATGATACCAACGAACCTGCCGCCATCACTTCCACTGGAAGCTCATTCCACACCGCTACCACTCTCTGAGTAAAGAAGTTCCCCCTCATGTTACCCCTAAACTTCTGTCCCTTCATTCTGAAGTCATGTCCTCTTGTTTGAATCTTCCCTATTCTCAAAGGGAAAAGCTTGATCACATCAACTCTGTCTATCCCTCTCATCATTTTAAAGACCTCTATCAAATCCCCCCTTAACCTTCTGTGCTCCAGAGAATAAAGACCTAACTTATTCAACCTATCTCTGTAACTTAGTTGTTGAAACCCAGGCAACATTCTAGTAAATCTCCTCTGTACTCTCTCTATTTTGTTGACATCCTTCCTATAATTGGGCGACCAAAATTGTACACCATACTCCAGATTTGGTCTCACCAATGCCTTGTACAATTTTAACATTACATCCCAGCTTCTATACTCAATGCTCTGATTTATAAAGGCTAGCATACCAAAAGCTTTCTTTACCACCCTATCTATATGAGATTCCACCTTCAAGGAACTATGCACGGTTATTCCCAGATCCCTCTGTTCAACTGTATTCTTCAATTCCCTGCCATTTATCATGTACGTCCTATTTTGATTTGTCCTGCCAAGGTGTAACACGTCACATTTATCAGCATTAAACTCCATCTGCCATCTTTCAGCCCATTTTTCCAAATGGCCTAAATCACTCTGTAGACTTTGGAATCCTCTTCATTATCCACAACACCCCCTATCTTGGTATCATCTGCATACTTACTAATCCAATTTACCACCCCTTCATCCAGATCATTGATGTACATGACAAACAACAAAGGACCCAACACAAATCCCTGAGGCACCCCACTAGTCACCTGCCTCCAACCCGACAAACAGCCATCCACCATTACCCTCTGGCTTCTCCCATTCAGCCACTGCTGAATCCATCTTGCTATTCCTGCATTTATACCCAACCGTTTAACCTTCTTAACCAACCTTCCATGAGGAACCTTGTCAAAGGCCTTACTAAAGTCCATATAGACAACATCCACTGCTTTACCCTCGTCAATTTCCCTAGTAACCTCTTCAAAAAATTCAAGAAGATTAGTCAAACATGACCTTCCAGGCACAAATCCATGTTGACTGTTCCTAATCAGACCCTGTTTATCCAGATGCTTATATATATTATCTTTAAGTATTTTTTCCATTAATTTGCCCACCACTGAAGTCAAACTAACAGGTCTATAATTGCTAGGTTTACTCTTAGAACCCTTTTTAAACAATGGAACAACATGCGCAGTACGCCAATCCTCGGGGACTATTCCCGTTTCTAATGACATTTGAAATATTTCTGTCATAGCCCCGGCTATTTCTACACTAACTTCCCTCAATGTCCTAGGGAATATCCTGTCAGGACCTGGAGACTTATCCACTTTTATATTTTTCAAAAGTGTCAGTACTTCTTTTACTTTGAAACTCATAGTATCCATAACTACTCTACTCGTTTCCCTTACCTCACATAATTCAATATCCTTCTCCTTGGTGAATACCGAAGAAAAGAAATTGTTCAATATCTCCCCCATCTCTTTTGGCTCTGCAAATAGCTGCCCACTCTGTTTCTCCAATGGACCAATTTTATCCCTCGTTATCCTTTTGCTATTAATATAGCTGTAGAAACCCTTTGGATTTACTTTCACCTTACTTGCCAAAGCAACCTCATATCTTCTTTTAGCTTTTCTAATTTATTTCTTAAGATTCTTTTTACATTCCTTATACTCCACAAGCACCTCATTTACTTCATGCTGCCTATAATTATTGTAGATCTCCCTCTTTTTCCGAACAAGATGTCCAATTTCCCTTGAAAACCAGGGCTCTTTCCAATTTTTACTGTTTCCTTTCAACCGAACAGGAACATAAAGATTCTGTACTCTTAAAATTTCCCCTTTAAATGTCCACCATTTCTCTTCTACATCTTTCCCATAAAACAAAATGTCCCAGTCCACTCCTTTTAAATCATCTCGCATTTCATCAAAGTTAGCCTTTCTCCAATCAAAAATCTCAACCCTAGGTCCAGTTCTGACCTTCTCCATAATTATATTGAAACTAATGGTATTGTGATCACTGGACCCGAAGTGCTCCCCAACGTATACCTCCACCACCTGTCCCGTCTCATTTCCTAACATGAGGTCCAGCACTGCCCCTCCTCTAGTAGGTACCTCTATGTATTGCTGCAAAAAACTATCCTGCACACATTTTACAAACTCCAAACCATCCAGCCCATTTACAGAATGTGTTTCCCAGTCTATGTGTGGAAAGTTGAAATCTCCCACAATCACTACCTTGTGCTTACTACTAATATCTGCTATCTCCTTACATATTTGCTCTTCCAATTCTCGTTCCCCATTTGGCGGTCTATAATACACCCCTATAAGTGTTGCTACACCTTTCCCACTTCTCAGTTCCACCCAAATAGCCTCCCTAGATGAGCCCTCCAATCTATCCTGCCAAAGCACTGCTGTAATATCTTCCCTGACTAGCAATCCAACACCTCCACCTCTTGCCCCTCCAATTCTATCACACCTGAAGCAACAAAATCCTGGAATATTTAGTTTCCAATCACAGCCCTCCTGCAACCATGTTTCACTGATCGTCACAACATCATACTTCCAGGTGTCTATCCAGACTCTAAGCTCATCCACCTTTCTTACAATGCTCCTAGCATTAAAATATGCACATTTAAGAAACCCCCTGCCTCTTATTCTCTGTTTATTTCCTTTTTTTTCTTTCTCCTCTTGTGTCCGAGTGCTTCCCTTTTCTGCTTCCTGCCTCCCATTCTGTCTACTAGCTTTCTCTATTTGTGTCCCTCGCCCCAACCATTCTAGTTTAAAGTCTCCCCAGTAGCCTTTGCAAATTTCCCCGCCAGGATATTGGTCCCCCTCGGGTTCAAGTGCAACCCATCCTTTCTGTACAGGTCCCACCTTCCCCAAAAGAAGTCCCAATGATCCAGAAACTTGAATCCCTGCCCTCTGCACCAGTCTTTCAGCCACGCATTTATCCTCCACCTCGCTCCATTCCTACTCTCACTGTCGCGTGGTACAGGCAGTAATCCTGAGATTGTTACCTTTTTGGTCCTTTTCCTTAACTCTCCTCCCAACTCCCTAAATCCTCCCTTCAGGACCTCTTCACTTTTTTTACCTATGTCATTTGTACCAATATGTACCACGACCTCAGGCTCCTCTCCCTCTGATTTCAGGATATCTTGGATGCGTTGAGACACGTCCGAGACCTTGGCACCAGGGAGTCAGACCACCATCCTGGTCTCCCGACTGCGTCCACAGAAACGCCTATCCGACCCCCTAACAATAGAGTCCGCAATTACAATTGCCCTCTTCTTTTTTTTCCCTACCTTTCGGAGCAACAGGGCCGGTCTCTGTGCTGGAGGCCCGTCCGCTGTTGCTACCCCCGGGTAGGCTGTCACCCCCATCCGTACTCAAACAGGAGTACTTATTTGCAAGGTGTACTGACATTGGAGTACTCCCTCGTTCCTGCCTCTGCCCCTTGCCCTTACTTAGCGTGACCCACATGTCTCTGTCCCGTGGTTTTGGAGTGACCACCTCCCTATAACTCCCCTCTATGACCTCGTCACTCTCCCTGACCAGACAGAGGTCATCGAGCTGCTGCTCCAGGATCCTAATACGGTCCCTTAGGAGCCCCATCTCTCTGCACCTGGTGCAGATGTGGACGTCTGGAGGGCCATCCGACACCATGACCTCCCACATCTGACATCCAGAACAGTACACTGCTCTGACTGTCATTCTCTCGCCTTACCCTGGATCCGATACAAGTACAATACAATAGAAACTGCTGGGAGAAATCAGCAGGTATCTGACACAAACAGCTGCTCCCTCTTGCCCTTTAAACTGCACCTGAGGTTGCACCCAATCAGCTGCTTCCTCTAGTCTGCTTCCGCCAATCAGCGGCTTCCACCAGAACCCTCCCTATGGAGTGTGGAACGTTACGGGTTTTGGTAAAAGCCCTGACCCTCCTCCACTGTCTCCAACGGTCCCGGGCCTCTGTGAAAACAAGCCCCGCGCCCGATTTAAGTACTCACCAACATGCGTTGTGTTTATTTTACCTCAGATATCTTCCATGTTATTTTCCAGATTGAATTGAACCAGACTCTTGCGACCCTCTTGTGAAGTTGGTCGAGCTGCTACCTCACAGTGCCAGAGACCTGGGTTCAATCCTGACTTCGGACACTGTCTGTGTATAGTTTACATGTTCTCCCTGTGACCGCACTAGTTTCCTTCAGTGCAATGGTTTCCTCCCACATCACAAAGACATGTGGGGTTGTAAGTTAATTAGCCTATTTTCATTGTCCTGAGTGTGCAGGGAAGAATTGGAACAGTGGGATAACATAGAACTGGTGTGAACAGTTGATCGATGAACTGAATGGCCTGTTTCAATACTGTATTTTTCAATCAATCTAACAAGTACTTAGTGTTGCTAAATGTTTCTCAGGAGCTTGTTGCATTGGGCAGCTGCAATTCCTTTTTGTTCTTTTCTTGTCCTCATCGTGGGTTCCTCTCTTGACCTCAGTAACATTTGGTTTTGCACTAGACACGAGAGGGCTGGTTCCCTAACGCAATATTCCACCTCTCCACCAACTCCAATATTGGTGTCCAGTGGGGGGGGGGGGGGGGGGGGGGGCTTGCTGGAGCACAAGTATGGGTTTTGTTGACCGAAGGGACTGTTTTCCAGAGGGCTAGTATGGACATTGTGGGCCAAATGGATTCATGTTTTGGCAGCTCAGACACTCAGGCCTGGTGGGCTGGCAGCTCAGTCACGTGGGGCTGGTGGGCTGGCAGCTCAGTCACTCAGGGCTGATGGGCTGGCAGCTCAGTTACTCAGGGCTGGTGGGCAGGCTGCTCAATTACTCAGGACTGGTGGGCTGGCAGATCATTCACTCAGGGCTGGTGGGATGGCAGCTCGGAAACTGACAGAAATTCTGCCCAAAACAGGTGAGAGAGAAGGGGGAGATGGTGGAGAATCAATTTTAGACATTTTTCATATTTTTCTACAGATCACAGCAATGAAGGAGGAAAGTCTATCCTGGCCTGGATCTCACAGGAAGCCAATGAACTGAGGGAGAAAAATACTGGGGTGAGGTTTAATACTTACAGGGGGAACACTTATTGATGGGCCAAAGGGACCCCTCCTGGGCTAGTACATGCCTGATGAGCCGAAGGGACTTAGAAAATGAGTGAAATCTCAGTGAAAATCACTTTTTGTGGACTTTTCCTGGCCTTGCACGGGCCTGTTTTTGCCAAAATGCTCCTCCTGGGCTAATACGGACATTTTGGGCAAAAGGGACTGGTTTCTGGGCAAATAGGGACAATGTGGGTCGAAATGAGTGGTTTCAGGTAGGCCAAAGGTGGGCTGGCAATTCACTCACTAACTCATGGCTGGTGGGCTGGCAGTTCACTCACTCACTCACAGCTGGTGGGCTGGCAGTTAACTCACTCATGGCTGTTGGGCTTTCAGTTGGCTCACGGCTGGAGGGCTGGCAGTTGATTGACTCATGGCTGGTGGGCTGACAGTTCACTCACGGCTATTCTTTGAAATTCCATTTCAAGCAGGGTGCAGGACACCAAATTCAAATTCATTTCATAGGATATCAAGCAGAGTGCAGGCTACCAAATTCAATTTCATACCATTTCAGGCAGAGTGCAGGCCACCAAATTCAAATTCAATTTCATTCCATTTCAAGCAGAGTGCGGGCCACCAAATTCAAATTCAATTTCATTCCAAGCAGCGTGCAGGCCACCAAATTCAAATTCATTCCATAGCATTTCAAGCAGAGTGCAGGCCACCAAATTCAATTTCATACCATTTCAAGCAGAGTGCAGGCCACCAAATTCAAATTCAATTTCATTCCATTTCAAGCAGAGTGCAGGCCACCAAATTCATTTCATACAATTTCAAGCAGAGTGCAAGCTACCAATTCATTTCATTTCAAGCAGAGTTCAGTTCACTCATGGTGTAGACTCACAGTTCTGGACTGAACTCTCACTCACAGTTTTCCAGGGTGACTAACTCGTGTCCGGCCTCTATGCCTTTGTACACCGGAAGGAGCATTATCTTCATCATGGTGATTGACAGGCGAGAGGTCCAATCAGCCGATCAACATTCATAACTTTTTTATTTTTCATGATCGGAAAAATCATCGGGGCTGCCTCAGCGGAGGAGGACTGTGAGTAAGATGGCCAAAAATCATAGCGATATGCGGTAGCGTTTTTTTCTAAAATCAATATACAGCGCAGACAGGAAGTAGTCAAGATGAGACTTTTAGTTATATAGATGTTACTGCAGTGAGAAATCATGGAAAGCTCTAATAGGTGATGCTGGTGGTTCCTTCTCAACCTGCGTACTTGCACACAATGTGTAGGAAAGAACTGCAGATGCGGGCAGCTTACACCCCAGCGGTTTGACTATAGACCTCTAACTTCAACTAACCCTTGCTTTCCCTCTCCCTCCAACACTTCCCCTTCCCAGTTCTTCGACCAGTCTGATTGTCTCCCTGATTAAATTTTATCTCCGTATGTCTTTGTTGTCAACCTCCTATCAATGATCTAGTCTGCATCTTCCTTAATCCATATCTCCTTTGATGTCTCATTTTCACACCTTACACATCCTTACCTCTGTGTCTCCCTCTGCCCTGACTTTCAGTCTGAAGAAGGGTCTCGACCCAAAACATCACCCATTCCTTCTATCCAGAGATGCTGCCCGTCTCGCATTTTGTTTATTTGCACACAGTGATACACTTATGTTTAACAGTGTTGTCAAAATTACCTATACAATTGCTTTAAGTCAGAAAATCTTCTGGTCAGTACTCCTAAAAGACTGGAGGTGAAATATTTTCACACAGATGAATACACAGTTTGGACTTTGGCACAGTATTGTGCCGCTATGTAATGTTCATTTCAAACAGATAATGCCACAAAATGATTCACTGTCAAACCACCAGCTTTTATTTTAGTAGGATGCAGGAACACAAATGTCAGTTCTTTTGATGTTTCTAAATTGGTACCACACAGTCGTGGATAAAACTAAAGCCAGCTGTCAGATATTTGTCAATGTATAAAAGAAAATGAAATTCTTCCTCAATTTATGACAGCCTCCATTATTCAATGGAACTATATAGTATATCTTGGAAAGTATTCAGACTTCGAGAGTCATGTTTCCAGTAACTAACAAAGACGCAATTCAGATTTATTTTGCAACCTGAACATAGTATCCACCCACCTGTAACCTGCAACCATGAAACTGAAGTACTTGCAGAAGCACTCTCAACCAAGACTTGACGATAAGTGACACAGGAGTATAAAACTGAGAAAAGATAGACACAAAAAGCTGGAGTAACTCACGGGACAGGCAGCATCTCTGGAGTTAAGGAATGGGTGCCGTTTTGGGTTGAGACCCTTCTTATACAGATGAGATGACCAGAAGCCTGCTCAAACACACATATTTTAAGGTGTATCTTAAAGGGTAAAGGAAGCAAAGGGCAAGAGAGCATCGAGGGGAGAATTCCAGAATTTAGATGAGAACACAAAGTGCTGGAGTAACTCAGCGAGTCAGGTAGCATCTCCGAAAGATAAGGAATGGCAACATTTTGGGTCGGGTCTCTTGACGCCACTTGTCCATGCCTGCTGACTACCTGACCCGTTGAGTTACTCTGGCACGTTGTGTTCTGAGCAAGTTTCCAGCATTTCCAGTGTCTTCAGAATTTAGATGCTTGGCAATTCAAGGCATGGCTGTTCATGGAGGAGCAATTCCATTTAGGGATTTACGGAGAGGCCAGAATAAGCTTCAGGATTACACAGAGGGTTGTGTCCCTGGAGCAAGTTACAGAATTACAGAGGACAAGCTGACAGAGCGATCTGAAAACAAGAATGAGAGTTTTAAAACTGAGGCATAGTTTACCGGTGAGTCAATGCAGATCTGCAAGTACTTTAAGGTGAGCTAGGTTTACCGAAAAAGAACAATTGAGGCCTGTCAGCTTTTATTTTAAGGAAGTTACGTCTCGAGGAGAAAGGATTCAGTTGCAGAATAGTTCAAGTAAGAAAAGTATAATAGTGTTATGGGGATAAAATGGAAATGCAGTTTGAAATTTATCTCAGAATCAAATATAACACTAAACTTGAGAAGGATCTGGGTCAGGCTCCGATACTGAAGAGTGTTTATAGACAATAGACAATAGGTGCAGGAGTAGGCCATTCGGCCCTTCGAGCCAGCACAGCAATTCAATGTGATCATGGCTGATCATCCCCAATCAGTACACCATTCCTGCCTTCTCGCCATATCTCCTGATTCCGCTATTTTTAAGAGCCCTATTTAGCTCTCTCTTGAAAGTATCCAGAGAACTGGCCTCCACCACCCTCTGAGGCAGAGAATTCCACAGACTCACAACTCTCTGTGAGAAAAAGTGTTTCCTCATCTCCGTTCTAAACGGCTTACCCCTTATTCTTAAACTGTGGCCCCTGGTTCTGGACTCCCCCAACATCGGCAACATGTTTCTTGCCTCTAGCATGTCCAAACACTTAATAATCTTATATGTTTCAATAAGAAAACCTCTCATCCTTCTAAACTCCAGAGGATATAAGCCTAGCCGCTCCATTCTCTCAGCATATGACAGTCCCGCCATCCCAGGAATTAACCTTGCAAACTTACGCTGCACTCCCTCAATAGCAAGAATGATCAAATTAGGGAGGTTGGGTGAGTGGGCAGATGCAGTTTAATGTGGATAAATGTGAGGTTATCCACTTTGGTAGCAAAAACAAGAAGGCAGATTACTATCTAAATGGTGTTACATTGGGAAAAGGGGAAGTACAATGGGATCTGGGGGTCCTTGTTCATCAGTCAATGAAAGTAAGCTTGTGCAGTATTTGTGGCGGGAACTGAAGATTATGACATTGGTTTCTTCATATTTATGTAGAGAAGATTAGTTTGTAAAAGATGTCAGGCCAATAGTCTCACAATTTAGACACGATGAAAGAGTTAAGAGAGGTGGTGGGAGTGAGGAGTGTCTGGCATACGTGTAACCAGACATTAGGCACTTGAATTATGCTAGCTTGGATGAAGAAAGGACATAGGGAAGGTGCAGGGGATGTGAAAAAGAAGTAGGAGGGGTAAGAGAAACATTGCAGGTGTATCTTTGGTTATGTTTAGTTCAGTTTAGTTTTAGGGATACAGCATGGGAACAGGCCCTTTGGCCCACTGAGTCCGCGCTGACCAGCGACCCTCATACACTGACACTATCCTATATGCTTGTGACAATTTACGATTTTAACCAAAACCAATTAACCTCCAAACCTGTACATCTTTGGAGTGTGGGAAGAAACTGGAGCACTCGGGGAAAACCCAAGTGGTCACATGGAGAACATATAAATTCCTTACAGACAGCACCTGTTGTCAGGATCGAATCTATTTTTTTGGCGCTGTAAGGCAGCAACACTACCGTGCTGCCCCAATGACTGGATAGATAAGAATTGAACAGGCTCATGAAGATTCTCACAGATTTACAGATGTGGAAAAGCATTGGAGATAAGCAGAGTGGCGGCAGAGAGGTCAAGAAGAATGAAAAGAGATAGTTTATCTCTGTCACGGTTATATTTCTAACTTCAGAAATGAGACAAAACTATGGCAACGCTGTTTTAGTACTGTGGCAATGCCAATAGTACACAATACCATTTCATATTCCAAAATAATATTTACCCAGCTTGGAAAAATACATTCATGTCTGATACAGCCATTGTTTGAAAGAATAATATTGAAGCATTCCCAACAAACCAAAATGTAATGTGTTTGTAATCTTTGATTCTCATATTTACAATAGCATAATATTTAATCACAAACTATTTGTTTTTGTGCTGGACCGATTCAACTACTAATATGATTTGAGTTGTAGGTCATAGATTATCTCCACAAATTCTGACAGTCCAAAGATAGAGAATTTGAACAGGCAAACATGTTATTACTGCTGTTTACATCATGTCACTGACCCATGTATACAGGGGCTTCTAATCACTACTCCTGTCACAGAGTTACAGAAGATAAAGTGTCTCCACAATAACATGAATCAAATGTAATACTTCATTCTATTTCACAGCTTTGAGAGGCAATGACTCGGTCACCAGATCTATATACAATATACTCCGGCAATGGGATGAGTGCCGGTCTTGACACTTCAATCACACAGTGCATGAAGCAATGTTTTGTCTTAAATGTGTGATTCTTATATCAGAATGAAAAAAACCCTTCTGTCCACCATATAACCAGAGTGGTTTGATAACTGAAAGAACTGTTCTAAACTGGGAAAAAAAAATCATTGTTAATTTTGAAAAATAACAAACAATTTTTGTGACAAGTGAAATAACAACTGCCACTGAAAGCAATTTGCCGGAACCATTTCAAGAAAATAGGAATTAATTACTCCCTCAGTCTCAAGTGTCGATTTATTAATAACCAAGTATACTGGAAGTAACACCCACTCATTTATTTTTAATTGGGCATATTGAAACTGATGACTCTTGGCCTGCAGTAGGTGGCGTAGTTGACCAGATCCTCAATTTTAAACCGCAACGAAGATAGACACAAAATGCTGGAGTAACTTAGCGGGTCAGGCAGCTTCTCTGGAGAAAAAGCATGGGTGACATTTCAATGGGTCTCGACCCGAAATGTCACCTATTCCTTTTCTCCAGAGATGCTGCCTGACCCGCTGAGTTACTCCAGCATTTTGTGTCCATCTTCGGTGTAAACCAGTATCTGCAGTTCCTTCCTACACATTTACTCTTCAAGGAGATGTCCTCACACAGATCGACTGAGAGTCCGGCCTCGGGTGCAATCAGTGAACAAATTATGCTGGATTTTCGGATTTATTTTCCCTTTCACGTTTGCGTATAGTGTTGTCAGAAGTTGAATCTGCCATGAACCAGTACGTAGAAATGTAATTTTAAAGTTTATTAAAAATATTTGCAAATATACCTTCATTCATCACATATTAACGAGCATCGTCCATAATCTGTATATAATCTAACTTTAAATATCGAGAAATGACAAAAAAAATAACAGAACTTTCACATCATCCTCCATCACCGCCAGTGTGGTCCCACCACTAATCACATCTTTCAGTCTGAAGAAAGGTCCTCAGTTGAAGATTGGAACATTCATTGGTGTTACACTAGACCCTTATGGGCCTGTCCCACTTAGGCGACTCTTTAGGGGACTGCCATGGACTAGTTTTTAATGGAATTCACCTACGACAAATTCTACAACAACCTATGACAACGTACGACAGCAAAAATTGTCATCACTGTCGCCAAATATTTTTCGACAGTTGCCTGTAATCACCCAAAAAATTGCTTGTGGGACAGGCCCATAGAAACATAGAAAATAGGTGCAGGAGGAGGCCATTCGGCCCTTCGAGCCAGCACCGCCATTCATTGTGATCATGGCTGATCGTCCCCTATCAATAACCCGTGCCTGCCTTCTCCCCATATCCCTAGACTCCACTAGCCCCAAGAGCTCTATCTAACTCACTCCATCCAGTGACTTGGCCTCCACTGCCCTCTGTGGCAGGGAATTCCATAAATTCACAACTCTCTGGGTGAAAAGGTTTTTTCTTACCTCAGTCTTATATGACCTCCCCTTTATTGTAAGACTGTGGTCCCTGATTCTAGACTCGCCCAACATTGGGAACATTTTTCCTGCATCTAGCTTGTCCAGTCCTTTTATAATTTTATATGTTTCTATAAGATTTCCCCCTCATCCTTCTAAACTCCAGTGAATACAAGCCTAGTCTTTTCAATCTTTCCTCATATGACAGTCCCGCCATCCCAGGGATCAATCTTGTGAACCTACGCTACACTGCCTCAATCACAATGATGTCCTTCCTCAAATTAAGAGAGCAAAACTGTATGCAATACTCCAGATGTGGTCTTACCAGAGTCCGATACAACTGCAGAAGAATTTCTTTACTCCTATACTGAAATCCTCTTGTTATGAAGGCCAACATTCCATTAGCTTTCTTCACTGCCTGCTGTACCTGCATGCCAACATTCAGTGACCGGTGTACAAGGACACCCAGGTCATGCTGTACCTCCCCCTTACCTAACCTAACCCCATTGAGATAATAATCTTCCCCCTTGTTTTTGCCGCCAAAGTGAATAACCTCACATTTATCTATATTAGATTGCATCTGCCACGCATCTGCCCACACACTCAACCTGTCCAGGTCACCCTGCAACCTCCTAACATCCTCTTCACAGCTCACACTGCCGCCCAGCTTTGTGTCATCCGCAAACTTGCTAGTGTTGCTCCTAATTCCCTCTTCCAAATCATTATTACATATGGTAAACTGTTGCGGCCCCAACACCGAGCCTTGCGGCACTCCACTCGCCACTGCCTGCCATTCTGAAAAGGACCCGTTCACTCCTACTCTTTGCTTCCAGTCTGCCAACCAATTTTCTATCCATGTCAAAACCCTACCCCCAATACCATGTGCTCTGATTTTAGTTACCAGTCTCCCATGCGGGACTTTATCAAAGGCTTTCTGAAAGTCAGGATACACTACATCCACTGGCACCCCTTCATCCATTTTACTTGTCACATCCTCAAAAAATTCCAGAAGATTAGTCAAGCATGATTTCCCTTTCATAAATCCATGTTGACTTGGACTAATCCTTTTACTGCTATCCAAATGCCCCATTATTACCTCTTTAATAATTGACTCCAGCATCTTTCCCACCACCGAAGTCAGGCTAACTGGTCTGTAATTCCCCGTTTTCTCTCTCGCTCCTTTCTTGAAAAGTGGGATAACATTAGCTATCCTCCAATCCACAAAAACTGATCCTGAATCTATTGAACATTGGAAAATGATCACCAATGCGACCACTATTTATAGAGCCACTTCCCTGAGGACCCTGGGATGCAGACCATCAGGTCCAGGGGATTTATCATCCTTCAGTCCCATTCGCCTTCCCAATACCCATAACTCTCATCTTGCTGGGTTATTGCCATTGCTTTTGGGGACATAGTTGTACATTCCACATGCAGATCCTGGAAATGCTATATAACTGCAATAGGGACCACAACGCTGTGTTAAACACGAAAAGGACACCGACTGGCAGGTTCAAGAGCCTTATCATGCATTCATGAGCTTCCATTCATTGCTCCATTGCAGCTGGAGATACAAATCCAAACACAGCACAAGCTAGTACAATTTGAATGTTGAAACATATGAATGAGATACCGCTCCCTAACTCCCAGCAGTCTCCTGGAAAAGTGTCCAGCTTCCACTTGTGCAGTAATGGGCCTCATTCCTGGATCCACTCCACATCCAGTGGTGGGTGGGATCACTAAAGAGTATCCACCACTTTATCTTTGTTACTACTTTACAAAATTTTAATCGTTAAATTAGTCAAATTGAAATCCTTGATGCAAAAGAACAATTTCACCTCTATATACTGCTCCGAAACCAAGAAATAGTTCTTGACTGAAAGTGGAGTTTCCAAAAGATACAGCCTATTCTTTACTTGTCTTGAACCTAGACTCTAGTCATCAAACAGTCATGTTAGTCATCTGAATCTTCGTGGTAGTGTGAGTATTTGTGTCAATAACATTACCATGAATGATATTGCAACATCTGTGATTTAACTGCTGAAGGGAAACAGCTACTGTAATTCTTTTTCAACCATCTATGCATGCAAATCTACATTGTGAGGTGCAGCGAGAAATGGACATTACTCCCTAAGGGGTGAAATTAGTGTTACCTTGATGCTCAATTCAACTAGGCTTGGCAATGATATCACTTCCAAAGAAATTACTTGAGCATCAAAGGGGAATGTGACCTTATCATGCATTCATTAGTCTCCATTCATTGCTCCCTTGCAGCTGGAGATACAAATCCAAACGTAATACGAGGCAAGAATTCTAGTGTGGTTTGATTTCGTTTTCTGCAAAGAAACTTAATCCAAAACTTAATTGCCTCTGCGGCAGCTTGTTCAAAAATTTGATGCATGCACATGGAGAGGCCACTGGGCATTTGCAGTGACTCTGAGGGGGATTTGAAGCTCATGAGCATTGTAGGTCACTCACACCAGAGTAGACTGCAACTGGAGTAGATGCCAACACTATGAATGCATTGACTGAACCACACCATGAATGCAAAACAAAAGCCATTTAATTAAAAAAAATATTTCTTATATATCATGAATGAAGCATATTTTGAAATTTACTTCAAACAAACTTCAACAATTAAAGTAGACTTATAGCCCTGTTCCACTGTACGAGTTCATTCAAGAGTTCTCCCGAGTTTGCCCTGATTCGAACTCGGAGATTTACGGTAATGGCCGCTCGTAAGTACCCGGGGCTCTCGTGGACATTTTTCAACATGTTGAAAAATCATCACGAGTCTTCCCGAGCTTACCGCATTTCCCGAGTACCTGCGTTAGCGTTACGAGCCGCTAATAGACGTCCCCGAGCTCCGACTTATCCTCTGTTCATTCTACGTGCTTACCATGAGTTTGATTTATTTTTTTTAACTCGGGAGAGCACTTGAATGAACTCGTACAGTGGGACAGGGTTTTAACTTTTTATGGTTCACAACCCAAAAGTGTAATTTTTCTGATATGCTTGTTTGGAGTTTGCCCCTACCATCCCTCATTCCCCAAATGTTTTTGGAAATCCAATCACGTTTGACTCCCTACCGCCACCTGAACTCTACGCACTGAATTCCACTGACCAAAAGGCACACTGCTACAAACAGCCAACTTCGGTGCATATCTGAATGTTCCTTCTCATAAAACTATGTTTTTCTTTATCCTGTCGATTTCCCCGTTCCCCCTCCTAGGTGGTGCTTCCTCTATCACGCCAAACATTGAGGCAGAAGGCTCGTTTTGGGTCTTAAGAATGTCTGGACCCTTGCATACTTACTACCAGTAATAGCAAAGTGCATGTTAGAGGCAACTAGATAAATTGTGGACTATCTACGGAAGTAATGGTTATGGACAAATAACACATTTACTGCGATTTTGTTTATAATTTTGACTGTTCACAATATATTTATTCACAATATATTTGTTCACAATATATTTTGCTCTATTTACAACATGCTTCAGCAGTATAAATATTATCTGCCTTACAAATTGACAAGAGACATAACGTGCATCCTATGTTTTCCCCAGTGAGCCATTTAGAGTTATTGGGGTTAATTGGTAGACCCATGCTGTGTCATCAGGACTGCTAATGAGAATTTCCATCAAGCTATTTATGATGAAAGTAGTGTTGAATAACGTTGGTCTTATTTTGTATTTTTTCCCAGCCCCCAGGAGGAAATTAAAGCTTTATTCATTTAGTTTAGAAACACAGCGTGGAAACAGGCCCTTCGGCCAACCGAGTCCGCACCAACCAGCAATCCCCGCACATTAGCACTATTCTACACACACTAGGGACGTTACACGTGTACCAACCCAAATAGCCTATAAACCTGTGCATCTTTGGAGTGTGGGAGGAAACTGAAGATCTGGGAAAAAATCCACGCGGTGACAGGGAGAACGACCAAAACTCCGTACAGAGAGCACCCGTGGTGGGGATCGAACCCGGGTCTCTGGTGCTGCAAACGCTGTAAAGCAGCAACTCAACCGCTGCACCACTGTGCCATCCTGCTGGCACCTTGTCGCGAAAAGATATTTGTTTTCCACTGAGACTATAAATTGTTTGTATCAACAAATCAAATTAGTCAGGAGACATGGTGAAAATAACTTGCGTTAGTCAAAAATTAGGGCTTGAACCCATCAAAACTAAAAAGATTGATTGACAAGCATGAGCAGATGCAATCAGCACTGGATTGGCTGAAGGACAGAAGTTTGGAATGGCCAGAACTAAGCAGGTTGTTGTTTAAGAAGGAACTGCAGATGCTGGAAAATCGAAGGTAGACAAAAATGCTGGAGAAACTCAGCCACCCATTGAGTTTCTCCAGCATTTTTGTCAGCACTAATCAGGTGTTGTTTTGTCCAACTATTGGTCATTGAAGAACAAAAGGTAGAATGGAATCACAAAAATCTGAAGATTACAGACAGATAAAAATATTGAATATCAGTTCTCAAAGTTATATACAATAGATGTGGGTGGCACAGTGGTGGAGCTGCTGGGGCCGCTGCCTCAAATTGCCAGAGACCCAGGTTTGATCATGACCTTCGGGTGCTGTCTGTGCATAGTTTACACCTACTCCCCATCCCCGTGACTGCGTGGGTTTCCTCCAAGTTCTCTGGTTTCCTACTACATCCCAAAGATGTGCGGGTTTGTACGGTAATCGACCTCCGTAAATTGCCTCTTGTGTGGAGAGTGGATGTGAAAGTGGGATAACATAGAACCAGTGTGAACAGGTGATTGATGGTCATTGTGGACCTGATGGATCAAAGGACGTGCTTCCATGCTGTATCTCTAAGCCAAACCATGATAAAGCAATAAATAATATTAAAAGTATTTTGATAAAAAAATAAAGCACTGGAGTAACTCAGCGGGTCAGGCAGTACGTGCAGAGGGAATGGAATGGAGTTGGGACCCTTCAGACTGATTATTTTGTGTCCCTAAATGCAACATGTTTTTTTAGGACTGAGACCAACTTAGTAAAATGAACAGCAATATTCTTGCATCACAACCCTGAGTGTTTTGCCAGTTCTCCACATTGTTTCTCTTAGATCACACCTTCCCAATGAACCTACATCAACAATGAACCTACCAGGCACTACCCTGCCTGAGGTCATTCATGGAGATGCACCGCTGTGGTGAATGTATTAAATAATGTGACATAAATGCTTCTGCCGAGACTTACCAGCAGTTCTGCATGAAAATCCCAAGCCAGAAGCATTATCTTCTGTGGAGGAAGGAACTGCAGATGCTGGTTTACATCGAAGATAGCCCATCTGGTCTCTACCCAAAACGTCACCTATTTCTTCTCTCCAGAGATGCTGCCTGTCTGTCTGCTGAATGACTCCAACAGTTTGTGCCTGCCATTATCTTCTGCTGTGCTGCTCTGGCTGCACCAGTCCAATGGAGCAGTGAAACGTTACTGCTCCTTGGCTGGCAAATCTCTTGCTCTGCTGATGAAGTACAGCAGCTTCCTCAAAATTAATTTAACATTACTTTAGCACTTTATTTGAATCCTCAAATCTTGCTTGATTTCCCCGAGACTTAGAAAACCAAATCAAGTTACCAATGCAGCTGTTTCAGTAACTTGAGGGCATGGAATATGCCTGGTAAACATCTTCTTTCTTGTTCTTGTTACCATCATGATTTAGAAGAAATAATAAGTTTTCTGTGTTTCTATTGAAACTGATACTTGAGCTTGTTCAGCACAATGTCCAGCCTGACCTGGAGCGGAACTCGAGATTTTGCAGCCATTGCCTTTATAGATGAGGAAATATGTGCGTTGGGACATGTTGGCAGGTCAAGCTTGGTCAAATGATAAAATGTATCTTGGAAAAGACACACATCATTGCACTTGTAGGACTAACCCTTCGCAGTAAATATTATTCGCACTGCAGTCATCCTGGCAACTGCAGAGTACTCCACCCTACTCTGGCGATGGAACTAGAGATCATGCAAAATGTCTGGAGGTGTGCAGTGTCATAGAATGTCCCATTTATGACCTGCCCTATCATCCACAGAACTGCAGTACTGTTGCCGGCTGCGTTAAACTTCTGGTCCCCTAATGTTGACGATTGTTAAATAAATAATGGTAAAGGTGTTAATTGTTATGGTAAATTGCTGGAAATGGCGATTGTTGGTACTCTGACAAGTGTAAGATGGCGGTGCCTCGTGGCAGCGGCCTTTGCAGTCCGTCTGTCTTTTTTAAAAAAACATTTCTGTCCTGTTGAGTATATAGTTTGGTTGTAGTTTATATATTGTTTTTAGCTGTGTATGTGTGGGGGAGGGGGGGGGGGGACTTTAAAATCTCTTCCCTGTACGGGGGACCCAACATTTTCCCTGTCAGGTCTCCGTTGTCGTTGGGGCCTGACACCTTGGAGCGGCCTCCAACCGGAACAACCTGGGGACTCCAGTCGCGGAGCCTGCAGACTCACCGTCGTGGAGCTGACCGGCTTCGGAGCGTGGAGAGCTGTGGTGGTGCGCGGCTGCGACCCGACTTCGGAGTTTAGGAGGCTCCAGCCGCAGGCCCGGTGAACAGTGATATCGGGAGATCGCGGGTCCCTGGTGGGAGACCGCTTTCCGGAGCTCCCGCAATGGCAACCTCTCCCGCTCGAATTGCGGGGTTGAAAACGACCCGGAGCGGGGCCTTGCATCGCCTGGCACGGCTTTAATGGCCGCGGGACTTGCCATTGCCCGACAGGGGCTCCAACATTAAGACCTGAAGCAGGGCCTTACATCGCCTGGCGCGGCCTTAACGGCCACGGGACTTGCCATCGCCCGCCGGGGGCTTTAACATCGGGAGAAGAATGGAAAATAGGGGAAAGGCTATGACTTTGCATCACAGTGAGGAGGAGATTCACTGTGATGGATATTTGTGTAAATTGTGTGTCTTGGTTTTTTTTCTTGTTGTATGACTGCAGAAACCAAATTTCGTTTCAACTTCATTTGAGGTTCAAATGACAATAAACGGTATTGTATTATTTTGTATTGTGAACATTGGTAGGCATCCTCAAAATTATCAAGATGCATCGAAATATGGAATTGGCTTCAAAATCGCTCTATCGTCATGGAGTTGCAGATTCTTCCAGCAAAGACACAGGCACTTTGGCCCAACATATCCATGCCGACCAAGACGCGCTGTCATCAAAGTTGCAGCAATGCTAAATGCAATGCTAACACAGCTAAATGGAACATCTCCTTGTTCACCACACAGATTGTTGTGGTTCAATTTGGCAACATTAACATCTTGAGGATTATGATGAATGCCTCATAATGCTCGTCATGCCAACAATAAGCACATTGAATACACAATTTAAAAAAAACATCTGAAGTTGAGAAATGAAAAATAAAGCCTTTGTGTTGAAGGTCGTTCATTTTAGGAAGATTGAGTGGAATTTGAAATGCTGGAATGCAGCAGTGGTTTTGTTTCCCAATATAAGGAATCACATTCTATTGGGCAATCAGCTCAAACAAGCAGGCAATAAGGTTGAGTGCAAAAGTTTTACAGTAAAAGTGGGCTTCATAAAAGATTGTGACATTGATCGACAGATCCATATATTTCAAAAGCTGGAGCCTTGGTTTCAACATCACCCAGAAAAGGGAGCTGCTGACATTTAGGCAGCATCTTATTAAAAGCGGAATTGTGTTCAGCGGCCTACAATCGATGCCTGCTACGATCTCATGCTATTGGAATCTAAATCAAATGAAGTTGACATCTCTGGATTAATTAAAACGTGCTTAAATTGTATGTTTGCCTTTCGAGATTAAGGTGACACAATTAGATGTTGTAACATTGTGAGAGACACTCAGACCACTCTCCTCCGCCTTCTGCGGCAGATGGTACTCTATTGGCCTCCTGAGGATCTTCAGTCATTCTGAAGAATGGGCACCATCTAAGGGCTATAAACAGCAATGCAGAGTATGGTAAAATGTTATTTTTATTTACATGGGAGAGTTTCATGTGATATTCCATAGTTCTGAAGCTCAAACTGGAACATTGCACAGATCCGTTGCTTGCAATCCAGCAGATAAAAAAGCAGTTCTGAAATATTACCAAGTATTGGATACATTTATGTATTTTTTAATCTGACCTGAAAACTGACCTGATGGAGAGGATGTTGAATATATTGGGGTGATATTTGATGGTGCTGACCCACCATCCCATCACAAGTATTTCCTTAGTTCGATCCATCCTTCCACCTCCACATTTGATCACAACCCACGACCATAGGTTCTAAATCCACCACCAGTTTAATCTGTGTCTGTCACACAACTCCCAATAACACAAAGGCCCGGTCATCCCTTGAAGCCCAGTCCATTCATGTCCATTGTGCGGAATGGGCTTCAAGGACCTTCAAGCATCTATTGAATGCATTCTAATCACTGCAATCCCTAAACTATTGGAAAGCAAAAACTATCGGTTCAGCTCAAATGATGGAAAACAAGCAAGAGGTTGGCTCAACCTGAAAATTAAAATCTGCGAAATTTTGAAATAAAAACAGGCAGCAGCTGTGAACATTTAAACAAGGTCAAAGAACTGGGGAAGTAAGAAAACAAAACAGTTCTAATGGAGGTGGTAAAAATCAAAGACAAGATCACAAACAGATGATCGACAGCAACTACAGCCAGTGATTCAAATATTTAGGAATTGGAGAATTTGATAGAATCCTAAATCTAGGACTTGCCCAAGGGGAAGATGAGACAGTGTTTCTCACACACAATCTTATCTGCTCTGTGGAACAATTCATAGTTGTTTGTCAATCTCTAACTGCCTATATCAATCCCAGTCTATCACATGTATTGCCTTTGCCCTACCATCCCCCAATCATTCTCGGTAGCTTAAAGCAAACTTGTTTTCTCTTTTTCCTAGTTCTGATAAAGGGACTTCTACCTAAAGCATTAATTCTCTTTCTCTTTCCACAAGATTCTGCCCGATCTGCTGAGTGCTTCCAATGTTTTCTGCCTTTGCTTCACATATCTCACCTTTCTATTGAAATCCAAGAATATCTTTGAAATGAATAGGCCTTGCTAGATGTATCAGTTAAAGCTGGCATTAGCTCCGTGGATTGTCAACTTGTCGTGGTGGAGAGGCTTGTGTGGTCCTGAGACCCTGAGATCCTGAGAGTGATGCCGTCTGGTGCTATGTTCCTAGTAGGGCCACCCATGGCATTAAGGTCGAGGGGGAGGTCCCTGACAAAGAGCAATCCAACCAAGACCTCAACGGTGGAACAGGCGGAGGATGATAGCTGACTTTAGTGGAGCGTCACAACGGCTGGGAAGGCAGATGAAAGCTGCAGCAGAAAAGGGTCCCCAGTCATCTTAGACTCCACGCAACTGGATCCTGACCCAGATCTGTCAAGGACCGTGTGGGTGTGGCTGTCTGTGCACCAATCTCCCCACGTTAAACAAAGTCAGGAGAGGACTGTCATACTCGTTCGAGTGACCGCCGATGATAGTTGCAAAGGCTAGGTGTGTGCAGGGGCCGAGCAAGAAGTTGGTTATACCCACATCTGACCTTCAACACATTGTGCACTACCCCACTGCCAAACATGAGCGGGCCAGTCTGAAAGAAACTGACACATGCACTGAATCTAGCCAACAATTCTCAGTGAAACTGTGGGCAAGTCTTTGGAGAGACTTTAGAATAGTACAGCGTGGAAACAGGCCCTTTGGCCCACCGAGTCCACGCCGACCAGCAATCCCCCTGTGCACTAACACTATCCTAGACACCAGGGACAATTTACAATTTACAGAAATTTGGAGTATGGGAGGAAACCAGAGCACCCAGAGAAACCCATGTGGCCACGGGAGAACGTACAAACTCCATACAGACAGCACCCATACTCAGGATCGAACCCGGGTCTTTGGCGCTACAAGGCAGTAACTCTACCAATGCACCTCCGTGCCACCTGTGTGAGCTGGTTCAATTAAAGCAGCTCAGCTTTCTTTCATTTTGGTCTGGCACATCTTCCGGATGTAGATTTAGACAGTGCAGACACCGTGCACCATTTTATTAAATAAATATCGATTTGCTATTTGGCAAGCATTTTTCTTTACAATGAAAAATTTATTTTCAAGAGCTGCATTCCAGAACTGAGTGAAAAGTAATGCCTGGAATCTACATAGATTAAGGAGGAGATGCTAAAATAATTTGCTGTTAGATGGAGAAATTATCAAGTACAAATAAGATGCATCTGAGGTTGCTGAGGGAAGCAAACATGAACATTGCAAGATATAGGCCATAACCTTCCAAATACGTGCCTGAGAGCTGGAGAGATGCAAATGCTTTTGTCTTGTTCTTGAATGGCTCCTCTCTACAGTGCACTAGTTTAGTCAGGCGTCTCGCATTTGCCTTGCAGGATGCCTGTGTTCACATGTAGCCTTTGGGGTTAAGCAGCCGCCAGTATTCTACCGGGTTGTTTGGTGCAATCATGCCTCAAGAAATACATACCATGAGGCCTCCCACTGTGAGAAAACTTTACTTCAAAGCAGGCTCTCTTCCAAACATATCCTTTTGAAGGTATAGTTTATCTACGAACTTGAGGAATATGCAAGAGTACAACGGGAATTCAAATTTCTTACAAATTTCTCTGCAGATCGAGATAAAGTAGATCACAAAATGGTTGACAGGCAGCAGGGTTTAGCTTCGTTTAGCTTAGAGAGACAGAAAGGATACAGGCCCTTCAGCCCACCGAGTCTCCAGCAACAAGCAATCCCCGCACATTAACACCACCAGACACACGCTAGGGACAATTTTACCGTTATACCAAGCCAATTAACCTACAAACCTGTACGTCTTTAGAGTGTTGGATGAAACCAAAGAACTCGGGGAAAACCCACGCGGTCACAGAGAGAAGATACAAACTCCATACAGTCAGCACCCGTAGTTAGGATCGTACCCGGGTCTCTGGCGCTGTAAGGCCGTAGCTCTACCGCTGCTCCACCATGCCGCCCGGTGCATACAAATAAATTATTCTTTTCAGAACCTGGCAATCAGAAACTGGTATACAATGGGTGCAGTTTCAATTAATTGAAAGATACAATGTCAAAATAGGCCCTTTGGCTCAAGCAGGTCAACATTGCCCATCGATCACCCATCCACACTAGTTCCAGGTAGACAAAAGTGCTGGAGAAACTCAGCGGGTGCAGCAACATCTATGGGGCAAATGAAATAGGCAACGTTTCGGGCCGAAACCCTTCTTTTCCTTCGCTTCATAGATGCTGCTGCACCCCCTGAGTTTCTCCAGCACTTTTGTCTACCTTCAATTTTCCAGCATCTGCAGTTCCTTCATAAACACACTAATTCCAGGCTCTCCCATTATCACATCCACTCCCTACACACTAGGGGCAATTTACAGAGGCCTTTTAACCTGCAAACCCACACTTCTTTGGGATGTAGGAAAAAAACCACAGCACCCAGAGAACGAGCAAACTTCATATGATCGGATCAGACCGGGGTCTCTGGCATCGTGAGGCAGCAGCTAGAGATCAGGGTGTCCCACGTCAATACGTCCTGATCCAAAAAACAAATGCCATAATCAGGAAACATAGAAACATAGAAAATAGGTGCAGGAGTAGGCCATTCGGCCCTTCGAGCCTGCACCGCCATTCAACATGATCATGGCTGATCATCCAACTCAGTATCCTGTACCTGCCTTCTCTCCATACCCCCTGATCCCTTTAGCCACAAGGGCCACATCTAACTCCCACTTAAATATAGCCAATGAACTGGACCTCAACAACCTTCTGTGGCAGAGAATTCCAGAGATTCACCACTCTCTGTGTGAAAAATGTTTTTCTCATCTCGGTCCTAAAAGATTTCCCCCTTATGCTTAAACTGTGACCCCTTGTTCTGGACTTCCCCAACATCGGGAACAATCTTCCTGCATCTAGCCTGTCCAACAACTTAAGAATTTTGTAAGTGTAGAAAGAGTAGGAGTCCAGTCGGCACCCAGACAAAACCCACATGCTTGGATTCGCTGGAATCAGACCACAATTTTCAAAAGGCCATTGATCACATACTTGAAAATATTTAATGCAGACACCCGAAAGTGCACTTGCTGGAATCAGGGGAAATAAACAATCTGCTGGAGAAACTCAGTGAGTTAAGCAGCATCTGTGGAGGGGAATGGACAGTCAACCATTCAGATCCAGTCCTGACCATGTCCATTTTCCTCTCCAGATGCTGCTTGACTCTCTGAGTCAATGCTGCAGTCATCAGGCTATTAAACACAACAACGAATAAGCTCTGAGCTGCAAAAGACTATATTATTATTTGTTATTTGCACTATATTTGTTATTTATTGGTCTTTTTCTTTTTTTCCTCTTCCCCCGTTATATACTATGTTTACATATTCACACATTCTGTTGGTCTGCAGCAAGTAAGAATTTCATCATCCAATCCGGCATATGACAATAAAACACTCTTGACTCTCAATTTGGAGTAATAAGGTGAGTCACAAGATTATCTTCCTGTATATAAATAGTTAACTGGAGGAATAAAATTCTCAAAGGAAAAGTAAAGATCAGTACAGCTTTGAAACTTAATGAGCAAATACTGTGAATTGAGCAGGCCAGCATAATATTGTGAAGAACAGTATAAATGGATTAACTGGGGACTTGTGGATTTTTCAAGGACAAAAATTTTCAAATGAGCTAATAACCCAGGTCTATGGCCTGAGATAACAATGAAGACACGATATATGGATGATACTCATAAATGACAAATCAGAGAGCTGGTTATTCATCCATAGAAATAGACAATATATTAGGAGGGGTGAATATCTGGGGTACTGGAGTCAGCAGCAGCATCAACTGCAGTCCTGTAGAATGCTATTACTTCAGCGACACAAAAGCAGAACACTGCAGGTGTAGGAAATCTGAAATGAAAACTGAAGATGCTGCAGCTGCATGTCAATATCTTTAGTCTTTACTTTAGACTTTAGAGATGCAGCGTGGAAACAGGCTCTTCGTCCCACCAAGTCTGCAGCCGATCAGCAACACCTTGTACACTAGCACTGTCCTACACACTAGGAACAATTTACAATTTTTACTAAAGGCAATTAGCCGACAAAACTGTACATCTTTGGTATGTGGGAGGAAACCGGGACACCCGGACAAAAACCCACGCGGTCATGTCCCCCCCCATTTCAGGGCACCATAATGTTTGGGGCACATGGCTTCACAGGCGTTTGTAATTGCTCAGGTGTGTTTAATTGCCTCTGTAATGCAGGTATAAGTGAAAAGCCTTTGCTGCATGCTAACCAGTCAGCGGAAAGATAATACATGATTACAATCAAGCCATTCACAGTGTATAGGTACATGATAAGGGAATAACATTTAGTGCAAGGTAAAGCCAGTCAAGTCCGATCAAAAATAATCCAAGGGTCACCAATGAGGTAGATAGTAGTTCTGGACTGCTCTCTGGTTGTGGTAGGATGATTCAGTTGCCTGATAACAGCTGGGAAGAAACTCTCCCTAAATCTGTAGTTGTGCGTTTTCCCACTTCTATACCTTTTGCCAGATGGGAGAAGAGGGAGTGGCCAGTGTGCGACCCGCCCTTTATTATGCTGGTGGCCTTGCAGAGGCAGCGCGAATTATGAATGGAGTTAATGGAAGGGAGGTTGGTTTGTGTGATGGTCTGGGCTGCATTCACAAGTCACTGTAATTTATTGTGGTCTTGGATGGAGCTGTTCCCAAACCAAGCTGGCTTCTATTGCGCATCTGTAGAAGTTGGTGAGAGTTGTTGGGGACATGCCAAACTTCCTAAGCCTTCTAAGGAAGTAGAGGCGTTGGTGTATTTTCTTGGTCAAGTGTGGAAACCAAGTGACAATTAAATTAATTATAGTATCCTTATTCGTTAACAAAGCCATCAACAGACGGAGGTAAATATTTTGTCATGGGATTGAAGCAAGCTGTATTTATGATTGCACCTACAGCTGCAGTATAACAATTACACATCAAGTAGAACAGACAGAGCTTGAATTAATCATGACTAACAGTTATCATTCATGTGAGGATTAATTTAATTAACTGTACTGAACAATGTAATCAAAGAATTTGATTAAAGGGATATTTAGTTTACAAAACAAGGCCATATCTCATAGTTATTCCCAGTTACAAGCTGCATGTATCTGCCTAATGAGCATGACTTTTAGTTGGCAACATTGCCCATATCCCTCTCCTGACCTTCTCTTCGTAGTTCTGTTCTTGTTGCACTGGATTAATTGGTGACTTAATCGTCTTACCTGAGTAAATATCAGTACAGCTTTGGAAACTTAACGAGCAAGAACTATGAATTGTGGAATGACCATTTTTTTTTGCAGTACTAAGGATCAATTAAACTGTCTTGTTGAGAGAACAGAGGACAAAGAATGAGAGTTCGTCGTCTTCATCTTAATGGCCTCACTGTGGTAATTGTCCAGCTGCACAATTTGCAGTCAAGGGCAAGTTTATCAATGGGCAGAATTCACACCTCCACCATGGAAAAGACCCATGATCCATAATTCACAATGATTGTCCGTGTTCAAGGGAAAATGAATGCCAGAGTTCTGCTTCAGTACACCTGTGCTCGCAAAACAACCTTGCAGTGTTTGAAGACAGTTTTCCGAACAGTTGTGTGCATTTGAAAATCTCCCAAAAGAATGCACAATAACTGATATTAAAACAAGGGAGGGGACATTAGCTCAAGTGGCTAAAGGCTAGGTTGAAGAAATAGTCATTCTGTTTAGGTGCAAAAAAAGAGAAAGAGACAGACAATAGACAATAGGTGCAGGAGTAGGTCATTCAGCCCTTCCAGCCAGCACCACCATTCACTGTGATCATGGCTGATCAACCACATCCAGTACCCCGTTCCTGCCTTCTCACCATATCACCTGACTCTGCTATCTTTAAGAGCTCTATCTAACTCTCTTGAAAGCATCCAGAGAATTGACCTCCACTGCCTTCTGAGGCAGAGAATTCCACAGATTCACAACTCTCTGGGTGAAAAAGTTTTTCCTCATCTCCTTCTGAATGGTCTACCCCTTATTCTTAAACTCTGGTCCGTGAACCTATGCTGCTCTCCCTCAATAGCAAGAATGTCTTTCCTCAAATTTGGAGACCAAAACTGCACACAATATTCCAGGTGTGGTCTCACAAGGGCCCTGTACAACTGCAGAAGGACCTCTTTGCTCAACTGAAGAGGTGCAGAGGTTTATAATGGGAATTCCAGGTTTATAGTTTAAACAGCTGAGGCCACCAATTGGTGTGGGAAGAAGAAGATGCAAAAGTGGACCAATCTGCATTTCGTTGTACCCATACTCAGTATTTGTGCAATGACATTAAAGTTGAATTGAATTGAATCTGCAGAAGCATAATCTGTTCTGGGGTCATGTGGTGGAGTATACCGTAAAGGAGTGGTTAGGCTTGTTTGTCAAGGGAATTAAAACGTTGAAATTGAGGCATTGGTGAATCTGGATCCAAAAGCAGTCTGTGGTGGATTATGATAAACACAAAATGCTGGAGTAACACAGAATCTCTGGGGAAAAGGTATAGGTGACATTTTGGGTTGAGACCTTTCTTCAGACTCAGAAGGAGGTCTGAAGTAGGGTCTCAACCTGAAATGTCACCTATTCTTTTTCCCCAGAGATGCTATGAGATGCACCGAGTTACTACAGCATTCTGCGTCTATCTTCTGTGTAAACCAGCATCTGCAGTTCCTACACATGTTGATTAAGGTAACATTGTTGCTTTTTATGGAATAGGCAGGAACATTTTAGAATATCTCAGCCAGCAGAGGGCATGCATTGTCTGTGTCCCAATATTAAATTTCAATCTGAAACCATCTATTCCATTCCAGACAACCTCATGATATACATACTGTCCAGCATAAGGATCAAAATTGTTTATTCGGCATATGCACCCAGAATAGAACAATGCAATTCTCACTTGCTGCAGCTTTACAGGCACATTAACGCGACAACATAGCAAATAAATATACAATAATCAAAAATTCAATAAATTATCAGTAATAATTGGAGACCGGACCATAATAGTGGTTTTGTCACCTAGAATGGTCAAACACGAATGACTATAAGATGCATTGCTCCCTCTCTCCTTTCTCAATGGTGAGTTTGTCATTGTCTTCACTGTAGCTTCTCGTTTGGTGCAGACACTGCTTTGAGTAGTGTCAGGTGTCCTAATTCACTCATACGTCACATGCACTTACATCCTGAATGATCCATTCCATCAAATGCTGCCCTATTCTTAATGAAAAATGGTGCTATGTTTTCAGTCTTTCCATTAAACCATTTTATGTTGGCTATCTGATCTCGACTTCCTTAATGCTCCTTGTTTGCTTGGCATTTCCAGTTTTATGAAAAGTTCAGCTTTACTCGCTTTATATATCTGCTTAATTTGTCTTGTTTACTTGGCCTTTCTCTATTCATGAAAAACGCAAGTTGTTTCTGCGCTACTTCCTTAATCCTGCTTGTTTGCTTGCCAATTTTCTATTTATGAGCTGCTCAATTCTTCTTTTTAGAATTTTAAGAATGACCTTGCTAGTATATAGCATCAGTGCAATACTAGGTTTATGGTGCATTCGCCCGAATCCCCTTTTTTGATATCAGAATATAAGATGTTTATTTCTATTCATTAAATCGAGATTTTATTCTGCATTTGTTAGCAAATAGCTGTTGGAGACATGATCTCTGCCATATCAACCTGAAAAGCCCATTAATGCCTCTTCTTCCTGAGTAGATCGAGGAGATTTGGTACGTTAATGAATGCACTCTTGAACTCTTACAGGTGTAGTGGAGGGCAGATTGACAGGATGCATCACCGCTAGATTCAGCAACCTAAATGCCCACGATCAAAGGAGATGACAAAGGATGGTGGACAGCATCCAGTCTAGCACGGACACTGACCTCCCCTCCATTGAAAGCATCTATAGGAGATGCTGCCCCATAAAAGCAGTCAGTATCATCAAAGGCCCACACCACCCTGGCTATGCTTCCATGAAGCTGGGATGAAAATAAACACATTTTGGATATGATTTCTTCCACACATCGGAATACAAATGACAACCAATCGTGCTTGATGAAATGGCAATTTAAAAAAAAACAACAAACATGATGGATTGATACATTCAATGAAACTACGTCAGTTTTGCGATGTGGTTGGTGATAAATCGTGGGATAAACAATGGTTCGCCTGACCGATGGAAGAAAGATTATGGGAATTCAGCTAGAAGATCTTAGGTATGGTCAAATGTATAGGTGATGCAAGTATGGATGAAAATTTTGACAGCAGACACAATGATTAAGAACCTTTCCCACCACGGTCATTTCTTCTTCAACCTACTCCCACCAGGCAGGAGGAGGAATGACTGGGGTAATTCCCTGAAAGTTCATACTGCGAGACTCTAGAATAGCTTCTCTTCTATTAGGCTTCTGAATGCACCTTCCATGAGCTAGGGACAGTTCCGATTTGTCAACTGGACTGTTTCTCTAGAACTGTTATGCAATAGTATTGAGAACTATATTCTCCACTCTGCTTTTTCACTCTGCTTCATCTTTTTATACTTACGTTGGATTGATTGTATTCATGTATAGTGTTATCTGATGATTGGATAGCTTGCAAACAAAGGTTTTTCACTGTACCTCAGTACAGGTGGCAATAATGAACCTAAGCGTTGACCTCGGCCAAGAGAGGGAAGGTTTTAAGAAGATAAAGGTTAATCGCCTCTCTGAAGGAATAAGTTTGAGTTGGAGACTAATAAGTCAGAAAGGGCTATGAACTTGTGAACAAGTGTAGGGGAATGGAATTTACAGTGGCACCCAAATACAAAGGCTTTGGGATTCTCATTTTTTAACCTGACGAACTGTACAACAAAACAGCTGTTGGTAACAGCTGCAGGTAACAGTTCATTGGTATGTAGGGAGGTAAGTAAATCAAAGGCAATGAAGGTGATAGACTGCTGGACAGTGTTGGCAGCGGTATGGAACACTGTGCCTGCACTTCATTAAGGGGACATTATAGAGCTGGGAAAGTTGAGAAATAACAAAATGTAGAAATGAAATATAACCCATTCCAGGACATACTCTGACTTTGGCTGGAACCAATAAGAGTGGAACCATCAGATGTCAACCCCACAGTTGGATAAGGCAGCTTTTGGAAAAGACAATGTGGTTATTACAGAAAAGTCAAAGATGAGGAATGATGGGGTATTAATATCTCAGGTGCAGATGAAGTTATTTGTGACTTCTGAAGAAACCTAGCCCAATTGAAGGGGCTCAAATATGGGATCTGGGAGGTAACATGATCACTGCCACTCATTAGGTAAAACAGGGGATGGGTCAACATGTCATGATAGAGGTGTTAAAGTTGGGTTTAAAAGAAAGCTTCTAGTTTTATGAACCACTGGGTGTTTTATTCAGTTAAGATTGCCGACATTAATAAAGGACTGCAGGCACAGATAATACTAAGAACTGCACAGATTTTTTTGTGAATCCTGAACAAGTTTACCAAATAAAGTTAGAACTGGTCATCTCTCCAATAAGGTGCTTTCTTCAGTATAATTTCACTCTGTAAAAAGTAATTATAATTGTAATAGTAATTGTAAAAAGAGTCCAATTGTATTGAACCATGGAAGAGTTTATACTCATTGATATGCAAATAAGACTGAACATAATCAGAAAATTCAATTCACAAACTAATACAATTGGACCACAATTTCTCTCCAGGTCACTGCTTGCATTGAGAGCACAAATATTTATGCCATTTTATGTGCAAGACCATACTTTGCAATTTTCACTGCAAAGCTGGACCTAAAATTACCTGGCACACTAAATTTAATGTCAAGCTACTGACATTTAGACTTCATTTTTCAATTAATGTGAGCTTTGCCTGGACTATTTGAATCCCTATTTTATCTGAGGGATGCTTGAAAGTTTCAATGCCTGCGCTTGCAGACTGTTGAGAAATGGATTTCTTTAAGCAAATGTTTCTTTGAGTGGCCTTTCCCCACCTCAAGTTCATCTGCCTGCTCATATTTAAGTTTCCAAGTTTATCTGTTTATACTGTGAAAAGTTATGACTTTAATCTGTGTCCATGAGCTATTAATTTCCAATTGCCCGTTTAGACTGTGTCATAGTCATTGTGAAGCACAGCATAAAAACAGGCCACTCGGGAAGGGGGGGGGGGGGTGCGTGTGCGTGTGCGTGTGGTCGCCGGCACAGTGAAGCAGGCCCCTTTGGCTCAACTTGCCCATGATGATCAAGATGCCCCATCTACACTAGTCCTGCCTGCGGTTGGACTCGTCCCTTTCCCCTCCAACACCTGTCGCTATACCTCCTCCCTAGATTCTGTCCAGGGACCCCGACAGTCCTTTCAGGTTAGGCAGAGGTTCACTTGCACATCCTCCAACCTCATCTATTGTATCCGTTGTTCGAGATGTGGACTCTTATACATCGGCGAGGCAAAACACAGACTAAGCGTGTCGCAGAACACATTCGCTCAGCCCGCTTGAACCAACCCGAATTCCCGGTTGCTGGACAATTTAATTCTCCTTCCCATTCCTGCACAGACCTTTCTGTCCTCGGTCTCTTCCATTGCCAGAGTGAGGCTAAATGCACATTGGAAGAACAACATCTCATATTTCGCTTTGGCAGCTTACAGCCAGTGGTATGAGTATTGATTTCTTCAGGTAGCCCCGGCATTCCCTCTCTCTCTATCCCTCATGAATCATTTCTTTAGACCTGCGAGTGAGATATGCATCCAAAGTCACATTCTTAGAAGTGGTGCACAGGTATATGATGTCCAAAAGACTATGATACGGAGAAAGCTTTGCTTACAGAAGAGTGGACCAGTGAGAAATGGATAAATATACAACATATGAATAGATGCCTCCTGACATCCAAGAAACTGTGGAATTCATTGCCACAGAAGGCTGTGGAGGCCGTCAATGGATATTTTTAAGGCAGAGATAGATAGATTCTTGATTAGTACAGGTGTCAGGGTTTATGGGGAGAAGGCAGGAGAATGGGGTTAGGAGGGAGAGGTAGTTCAACCATGATTGTATGGTGAAGTAGACTTGATGGGCCGAATGGCCTAATCCTACTCCCATCACGAATTTATGAACGTATACCAATCAGCCATTCTGCCCGATCACATTCCTCAGTGTGCTAAGAATGGAATGCAATCTGGTTACATTTTCCAGGCTTTCAAGAGAGAAACTGATCAAAGTTTCGTGTGCCTGATAGTATTAAATGAATCAGGTGAGTGAACAAGCCCAGCTATGGAACTGCTGTTTCTCCCCTTGGCAACAAATCGCAGCAGGAAGTAAAACAGTGAAACAAAATTAATCCAACAGACACGCGAGATAATGCACAGAAGCAGCTTCAGATGTTGTCACTGAATTGTTAGTCAAGCCACTTTATCTCTCCCAGTAGATTAGTTGAGAATACACTGCATTTGTAATTCTTCTTCTGTGTCAATTTTAAATCTAATAACTGGCCATTTCAATGTTCATCAGTTCAATGTCAGTGCATCTTAATAATCTTAGATTAAATGCTAATGCCAGGGCCAAAACATCCTAAATATTCTAAAACTAAAAACTGAAAAGGCCAAACATTCAGTAGATCAGGCAGCAACTGTGGAAAAGGAAACAAATAACATTGCAGCATAAGGATCCTGCTTGGATCTAGCCAATAATATAGTCTGGAAAAGGATAAATCCATGCCACGGAACCAGCTGAATCTTTGTTGCTATTTTTCCCCAGGGGTCAATAGTAGGCATCATCTTTGCACTGAAGCTGTTGCAGTCTGCTTTTTTCTGTCAATATAATAACTTTTCCTCTATATTAAAGATCTTCGAGGCTACAATACTGCCCAACATTTCTATCACCATTTCCTAATTTCGTAATTCACATACATTTAGAGATTTACCGCTTACAAGTGATTACCAGTAAGAATGCAGAACATATTTTTTTGTTTGATTCAATCACACTAATAGAATGCATTAGCACATAAATATGGAACAATTCTGCCTGCTAATTAAAGAGGATCCTAACCCTGTTAAAAAAAAAAGATCAAGTAATTCCTTGCCAACATCTTGGTTACTAGTGTCACACAGTGCAATTTCAATCTCATTACTTTTACACCCTTAGATATCTCACAGCGAACATTTAGTGTATACATAACCTCATGTTGGGTTTAAAATGAAAACTGATAAAGTAATGATCATTTAATGTTTGTTTTTTGTTTAATCCACTAGTTTCATTTACTTTACTGGACTAGTATTGTTAAATTTGAACATGAAATATTCATGTTAAAATAATGTCACTGATGGAGATGTCTGATCATAGACTTGAGTAAGAGAAAAGATCAACTCAATACTTTTTCATATTAACAATACTGCTTCATCCAACATTGTGCTGTATTAATCTGACTAGCAATTGTTAAAACTGACCTTTTTCATTAACATCTAGTTTAACAGGAAATGTTGTAAATGAGCCATGATAGATATTTCTTTCCATCTCATCTCCCTCAGGCAGGATGACGAGGGAATCTGGTTAATTGATTTCTATCTCAACTTAATGGGCCTCACATGGGGGAGAATTTTAAATGGGACAAGTCAGACTTTTGATGCTATTCCGTTTCACTTAAAATGCCATCTAAAAGCAGAGTATGGAAGCAATGCAGCATACTAGCCAAATGGACAACCAGACTTTGGAATGACCCTGACAAATTCTATTGCCTCACAAGCTTTAGCAATGCAGCATTTTATTTCCACTGAACGTGACTTTGTGAAATAGACACTCCCTGACATACACAACAGGCAATTTAAGTAACCTTGCACTTACGTAAACAATTCTGTACTCAGTCCGTAGTGCAATCAAGGCAGTCTGCAATTTCCACGACGCTGTACGAAGACTCAAGTTTACATCGGAAACAAGCCAACAATGGCGGCGGTGCCTACCCAGAAGGCCGTGCACCACAGAAAGTGCCCAGGCGCCGCTTGGACAGTTAATACCCTCAGTGAATTATTTCGGGCAGGGGATGGGGATGGTGATTCCGATGTGTAAAATCTGACTTGCGTATGGATTCACGGAATGTAATCCTTACACAAGACAGGGAGTGCCTGTAATAATATCGCATCTATTTTCTTCCATTGGTTTTCAGATTTTAAGGCCTATTATGTTTCTTTAACAGAATAATTATATTAATTGCACCTCACCATTATATTGCTAATTTGTGTTATGTAAGTGCTGTAAATAATACTAAATAATCTGTAGAACCAAAAGATTGCTTATTTTTTAATAAACAGCTGATGGATCTATATATCTTGATCGACACTACATGTTGCCACTCCCAAAAAATGATGATTTAGCTCTCTGTGCAGATCGAATGCCACTAATAATGGGTAACAGTAGTGAAACTGGCATCACTCCGAAGCAAAAACATGCAATAGATAGGCTATAAAGCATTCCTTCCCCTTTTCTATTTAACTTTTGTCCACCTACAGTAAGTTAATTGCTCTGAAGAAGCAGCGCAACATTTTTTTTCCATTCCTCGTTCCTTCATCTTCACTTGCTCTTTAATTACAAGCTAAAGTATACTTAATCATCCACGCTCAGTCTAAAAGCAATTTCACATCCACAGTATGTGGTTTTATGACAGCTCAAATCAATCACCAGCTCACTATTTTATTATTGTCTTGTCTTGCTTCTATCTTCTAACTCGCTGGGGAATCCCTGCCAGAATATAATGGGGCCAAAAGGGAAATAGATTGGAAAAACTACAGAAGGCAGCACTGGCACAAACTGCGAGGAAGAAAAAACATAAAATGTTTTCCAAGTCTCTAAACTTTCTGTTCATTATTTACAATTTTCTGCTAGAAAACACAAATACACACTTTGCAGCATTATATGTTTCGCACCAGCACCAACATAAAGAGGAAGGTGAATGGTTATGCTGCTGGAAAGTCTTAGGTGTTATTTCATAATTATATTTTATTTAATAGGTGTGCACTTGTACAAAGCACAAATTCATTTGTGGGAGGCTGCACAGTAATGGAGAGGTCTGTGTACTAATATTTGCCGCCTCAGGTTTCTGGCTATAGATTGTGTTTCTATGGGAATTATTTAATGAAAGGAAAATTAAGTTAATAAAGGCCATGACATCAATTTATTTTGAAAAGCATTGAACATTTCCACAATTCCAACTCTGTCAGATCAAAGGAATTTGGTTTGCAAAATTACCTTTCATTTTCTTGCAGAATGACATTTCCTTTCATCCAAGCGAAGGTTGGTCTCGGGGAAGCCTTTGGTTTACATTCAATGATGACCTCACCACCCACGCTAACAGCTATTAATTTCTTCAAGGGGCTCATTGAGAAATCGGGAGCTGATGCTGGAAAGCAAAGATAGACACTTGTAACAAAGCCAAATATTCCTCTCATACATTTATACTTTGAGCGCTTAGATTGTGTATCTTGTAGAAACAAGGAACTGCAGACGCTGGTTAATACACAAAAGGACACAAGGTGCTGGAGTAACTCCAGCGGCATGGCTCTGAGGGTGGCATGTTGGTGCAGCGGTAGAGTTGCTTACAGCGCCAAAGACCCGGGTTCGATCCTGACTCAGGGTGCTGATTGAACGGAGTTTGTACATTCTCCCTGTGACCTGGGTATTCTCCAGGTGCTCTGGTTTCCTCCCACACTCCAAAGACATACAGGTTTGTAAGCTAATTGGCTTAGAAAAAATATAAATTGTCCCTTGTGTGTGTAGGATTGTGTTAATGTGCGGGGATCGCTGATCGGTGCGGACCCAGTGGGCCGAAGGGCCTGTTTCTGCACTGTATATATAAACTAAACTAAACTCAGCTCTGCTGCCCAACCTGCTAGGTTACTCCAGCAGTTGTGTACTTTTAGAAATTTCTCTCAGCTGCTTCTTCCAGATAAAATCACTTTATCCAACAGTTACAAACAAATAAAGTCATAATGTCACAAGTGATAGGAGCAGAATTAGGCCATTCGGCCCAACAAGTCTACTCCGCCATTCAATCATGGCTGATCTATCTCTCCCTCCTAACCCCATTCTCCTGCCTTCTCCCCATAACCTCTTACACCTATACTAATCAAAACATTATTTACATCTGCCTTAAAAATATCCACTGATTTGGCCTCTACAGCCTTCTGTGACAAAGAATTCCACATGTTCACCACTCTCTGACTAAATAAATTTCTTCTCATCTCCTTCCTAAATGAACGTCCTTTAATTTTAAGACTATGACCTCTAATCCTAGACTCTCCCACTAGTGGAAACATCCTCTCCATATCTACTCTATCCAAGCATTTCACAATTCTGTATGTTTCAATGAGGTCTCCCCTCATTCTTCCAAACTCCAGCGATTACAGGCCCAGTGCCGATAAATGCTCACATTAGGTAAACCTACTCATCCCTAGGGTCATTCTTGTTAATCTTGTCTGGACCTTCTCCAGAGCCAGCCCATCCTTCCTCAGATGTGGAGCCCAAAATTGATCACAAATATTCTAAATGCTCCCTTGTAGAGCCTCAACATTAAATCCCTGTTTTTGTTTACAAGCCCTCTTGAAATAAATGCCAGCATTGAGTTTGCTTTCTTTACTACCAATTTGACTTGCATATTATCTTTTTTGGAATCCTGCACCAGCACTCCCAAGTCCCTTTGCACCTCCAATTTCTTGATTCTCTCCCCATTTAGAAAACAGTCTGCTCCTTCATTCTACTTCCAAAATGCATGAATCTACACTTTGCTACACTATATTCCATATGCCACTCCTCTGCTCACTCTCCCAAACTGTCCAATTCCTTCTGCAGAGTCCCTGCTTTATCTACACTACCCTCCCTTCCACCTATTTTCGTATCATCCGCAAACTTGGCCACAAATCCTTCAATCCCCTCGTCCAAATCATTAATATACAAAGTGAAGAGTAGTGGCCCCAGCACTGACCCCTGCAGAACTCCGTTAGTCACTGGCAGCCAACCAGAAAAAGTAACAGGCTTCAAAAGATAACACAATGACACTTTAGTTTCTAAGCCCTCAAAGACTCAAGCAGAATCTAATTTGAACTCAAAGAACTTAAAATTTAAACAACGTTGATACTTCAGAAAAATCGACTTGACTGTGTCTGAACCCCTCTGTTGGTGGATCGCCAGCTTCCTGACAGACAGGAAGCAGCATGTGATGCTGGGAAAGCACATCTCGGACCCGCAAACCCTCAGCATAGGAGCGCCACAAGGCTGCGTACTCTCCCCTCTCCTCTACTCTCTTTACACCAATGACTGCACCTCCACAGACTCCTCTGTCAAGCTTCTCAAGTTTGTGGATGACACAACCCTGATTGGACTGATCCAGGATGGGGAGGAATCTGCCTACAGACAGGAAGCGTCACAGATGGCATCCTGGTGCCATCGGATCAACCTGGAGCTCAATGCTCTTAAGACAGTGGAATTGATTGTGGACTTTAGGAGAGCTCCCACTCCCCTCACCCCACTCACCATCAACAACACCACAGTCACATCTGCGGAGTCTTTTAAGTTCCTGGGAACCATAATCTCCAAGGATCTTAAGTGGGGGGCTACCATCGACTCCACAGTCAAAATGGCACAACCGAGGATGTACTTCCTAAGGCAGCTGAGGAAGCACAATCTACCACAGGCAACGATGGTCCAATTCTATACGGCCATCGTAGAGTCTGTCCTCACCTTCTCCATCTGGTTTGGCTCAGCCACCAAGCACGACACCCGGATGCTGCAGTGAATCATCCGATCAGCAGAGAAGGTTATTGGCGGCAACCTTCCCTCCATTGATGAACTGCAAGGGCCAGGAAGCAAGCGGGTAAGATCATCTCTGACCCCTCTCACCCTGGCCACAAACTCTTTGAATCACTTCACTCTGGAAGGCGACTCCGGACTGCCAAAGCTGCCACAGCCAGACATAAAAACAGCTTTTTTCCACGTGTAGTAGCTCTATTCGATAGCGAAAAATCTGTAGCCTCCTTTTGCTCTGGTATTTTGTTTGGTTCACAAAAGAAGTGGGCGGCGCGACTCTTGTCAGCAGCGGCCTCTGCAGTCCGTCTGTCTTTTTATTGTTTTCTGTCTTGTTCTATGTAGTTTTTATTGTTTTTTTTGTCGGGGTATATGTGTGGGGGAACTTTAAGGTCTTTCCCCTGCACGGGAGACCCGACCTTTTCTTTGTCGGGTCTCCATTGTCGTTGGGGCTGCAACGTGGAGCGGCCTCCAACAGGAATGACCTGGGGCTCCAGTCGCGGAGCTGCGGATTTACTCACCATCACGGAGCTGGCCGAGTCCGGAGCGGGTGGAGCTGTGGTGGAGCGCTGCTGTGACCTGACACCCGGAGTTTCGGAAGCTCCTACCGCAGGTCTGTGGACAGTAATATCGGGAGCCCGCGGGTCCCTGGTGGGAGACCGCTTTTCGGGGCTTCCGCAACGGCGACTTCTCCCGCCCGAGTTGCGGGGTTGAAGATTACCTGGAGCGGGCCTACATCACCGCCCCGCGCAGCTTGGAATGGCCGCGGGACTTTGTGAGCGCCCGCCGGGGCTCCAACACCAAGAGCCCGCCGGGGCTCCAACACCAAGACCCGGTGCGTGGCCTTGCTTTGACTCTGTCTTTGACTCTGACATGGGGGGGAGAGGGGAGTGCAGGGGAGAGATATGTTTAAGTTTTGCCTTCCATCACAGTGAGGAGGACTCACTGTGATGGATGTTATTGTGAATTGAATTGTGTTGGTGTGTGTCTTGGTTCTTTTTTTGTATGGCTGCAGAAACCAAATTTCGTTTGAACCTCATGTGAGGTTCAAATGATAATAAAAGGTATTGTATTGTATTGTATGTTTGATCAATAGTGTTTATTATTAATGTTTAGTGTTTTATGTGTCATTCGTAACTGTCACTGCGTGTCATGGTGTCACTTGTGGGCGGAGCAGCAAGGCAAAGTCCTTGTATGTGAATACTTGCCCAATAAATGTATTTATTCATTCATTCATTCATTGAAATAATCGACAAGATTTGCAGTTTGAAAAAAAAACAAAGAAAAACTAAGAAACAAAGACTTCTTGGAAAAAGATACTACTTGTGAAAGTGAAACTTCATGCACCAATGTTCTTTTTCAAGGTTGTGTATCATATCAGGACCATGAACAGCATCATTAACAGAATTCATTTCCAGCTCTAAATGGCTGCTGAAAGAATAAGTGCCACAGATCTAACAATTTCACACCACATCACTGGGAAACACGTGGCAAAATGGCTTTGGCACGTCTCATGGCTGAACATTGCAATTTGTTCACTAAGGTGCAGCACATCCGAACTTGTAACACATTTTCCTTACTCCACATTGATACTTTCAATGCTTTAATAAAATGAAAGCCGTAAAGTCACCATTGCTTTTCCACCATTTTCTGCACTATTTATTTATTTTATTATTTATTTCGAACAGAATAAAAGAATAAAAAGCAAGTGTGAAACAGCATACAAAAAACAAAACAAAAATATTTATAAAGTGTCATAAACAATATCTATAAATAAATGAAATCATATATGTGTCCGAAAAGGAGCAGGAAGAAGCCAAAGCTTATTAATTCCCACCCCTTATTCAACTGCTTGTATTTATCTTATACTAAAATGAGAACAGAGAAATCGGATGCTCTCATCAGGGACACCGGTGAAGCATTACTGATAATAATGCCACCAGCTCCATTCAGATGAGGTTCTGAGAAAAAAACTCATAAGGAAGCTTGGCTGAAGAGAGAAATAGAGTAATTGGCTAAGAATAAAACGGACGTGTGGTCCAGGTATAGGCAGCTGGGATCAAGTGTATCCTTAGAGGAGCTTCGGGAACTAAGGAGCAAATTAAAAAATAAATCAGAGTGCAAAAAGGGGCCAGGAGATAGATAGCATTAATGACAACCCTAAGAGATTTTATAAATACATAAAGGGAAAAAGGGTAACTAGAGAGAGTGTAGGACCCCTCAGGAATCAAAGCGGTCAACTCTGTGTGGAGCCACAGGAGATGGGCAAGGTCCTCAATGAGTATTTCTACTCTGTATTTACTGAGATGAAAGAAAGGAGGATGGAGGAACTTGGGGCAGACAATGGAAGTGTCTTTAGAGTAGTCAGCATTGTGGTTGAAGAGGTGCTGAAGGTACTATCGTGTATGAAGGTAGACAACACTCCAGGGCCTGATCATATATATGCAAAGACATTGTGGGAAGCCATAGGACATTAACATTACCGGTTGGTTATCCTTGATTCTGAAAACGACTGTTTATGTTTTTTTCCCCCAATGAGCCAATGGAATTCACCGGTCAGCACCGGCTACAACCTCCGAGAACCTACGACCTCCTGGCGAGCCACTACCACTGCACCTACAGCACGAGAATTCTCGCTACTCTCCATGGCGGATTAATTCTGGTGGCCACTAATTTTTCAACATGAAAAATTAGTGGCGACCAGAATGAAGCCGCGACTAGTTCCGAGAATACGGGAACTACTCACGACCATGAAGGCGACTCCCCGGCAACCACCCGCGAACATGTGGTGACCACATAGTCTCCTGTAGTCGCCTAAAAAGTCGCCTAAGTGGGACAGGCCCGTAAGAATGTGATATACTCTACGTTATACTTTCCTGTTAGGAAAATGAGACGGGTCAGGTGGCAGAGGTATGCATTGGGGAACAGTTCGGGACCAGTGATCACAATACCATTAGTTTCAATATAATTATGGAGAGGGTCAGAACCGGACCTAGGGTTGTGATTTTTGATTGGAGAAAGGCTAACTTTGAGGAGATGCGAAAGGATTTAAAAGGAGTAAATTGGGACATTTTGTTTTATGGGAAAGATTTGGAACAGAAATGGAGGACATTTAAAGGTGAAATTTTAAGAGTACAGAATCTTTATGTCCCTGTTCGGTTGAAAGGAAATAGTAAAAATCGGAAAGAGCCATGGTTTTCAAGGGAAATTGGACACTTGGTTCGGAAAAAGAGGGAGATCTACAATAATTATAGGCAGCATGGAGTAAATGAGGTGCTTGAGGAGTATAAAGAATGTAAAAAGAATCTTAAGAAAGAAATTAGAAAAGCTAAAAGAAGATATGAGTTTGCTTTGGCAAGTAAGGTGAAAGTAAACCCAAAGGGTTTCTACAGCTATATTAATAGCAAAAGAATAACGAGGGATAAAATTGGTCCATTAGAGAGTCAGAGTGGACAGCTATCTGCAGAGCCAAAAGAGATGGGGGAGATATTGAACAATTTCTTTTCTTCGGTATTCACCAAGGAGAAGGATATTGAATTATGTGAGGTAAGGGAAACAAGTAGAGTAGCTATGGAAACTATGAGATTCAAAGAAGAGGAAGTACTGACACTTTTGAGAAATATAAAAGTGGATAAGTCTCCAGGTCCGGACAGGATATTCCCTAGGACATTGAGGGAAGTTAGTGTAGAAATAGCAGGGGCTATGACAGAAATATTTCAAATGTCATTAGAAACGGGAATAGTGCCGGAGGATTGGCGTACTGCGCATGTTATTCCATTGTTTAAAAAGGGGTCTAAGAGTAAACCTAGCAATTATAGACCTGTTAGTTTGACGTCAGTGGTGGGCAAATTAATGGAAAGGATACTTAGAGATAATATATATAAGCATCTGGATAAACAGGGTCTGATTAGGAACAGTCAACATGGATTTGTGCCTGGAAGGTCATGTTTGACTAATTTTCTTGAATTTTTTGAAGAGGTGACTGGGGAAATTGATGAGGGTAAAGCAGTGGATGTTGTATATATGGACTTCAGTAAGGCCTTTGACAAGGTTCCTCATGGAAGGTTGGTTAAGAAGGTTCAATGGTTGGGTATTAATGGTGGAGTAGAAAGATGGATTCAACAGTGGCTGAATGGGAGCTGCCAGAGAGTAATGGTGGATGGTTGTTTGTCAGGTTGGAGGCCAGTGACTAGTGGGGTGCCACAGGGATCTGTGTTGGGTCCACTGTTGTTTGTCATGTACATCAATGATCTGGATGATGGTGTGGTAAATTGGATTAGTAAGTATGCAGATGATACTAAGATAGGTGGGGTTGTGGATAATGAAGTAGATTTTCAAAGTCTACAGAGAGATTTATGCCAGTTGGAAGAGTGGACTGAAATATGGCAGATGGAGTTTAATGCTGATAAGTGTGAGGTGCTACATCTTGGCAGGACAAATCAAAATAGGACGTACATGGTAAATGGTAGGGAATTGAAGAATGCAGGTGAACAGAGGGATCTGGGAATCACTGTGCACAGTTCCCTGAAAGTGGAATCTCATGTGGATAGGGTGGTAAAGAAAGCTTTTGGTGTGCTGGCCTTTATAAATTAGAGCATTGAGTATAGAAGTTGGGATGTAATGTTAAAATTGTACAAGGCATTGGTGAGGCCAATTCTGGAGTATGGGGTACAATTTTGGTCGCCTAATTATAGGAAGGATGTCAACAAAATAGAGAGAGTACAGAGGAGATTTACTAGAATGTTGCCTGGGTTTCAGCAACTAAGTTACAGAGAAAGGTTGAACAAGTTAGGGCTTTATTCTTTGGACACAGAAGGTTAAGGGGGGACTTGATAGAGGTCTTTAAAATGATGAGAGGGATAGACAGAGTTGACGTGGATAAGCTTTTCCCACTGAGAGTAGGGAAGATTCAAACAAGGGGACATGACTTGAGAATTAAGGGACAGAAGTTTAGGGGTAACATGAGGGGGAACTTCTTTACTCAGAGAGTGGTGGCTCTGTGGAATGAGCTTCCAGGGAAGGTGGTGGAGGCAGGTTCGTTTTTATCATTTAAAAATAAATTGGATAGTTATATGGACGGGAAAGGAATGGAGGGTTATGGTCTGAGCGCAGGTATATGGGACTAGGGGAGAATACGTGTTCGGCACGGACTAGAAGGGTCGAGATGGCCTGTTTCCGTGCTGTAATTGTTATATGGTTATATGGTTATATGGTTAAGGCTTGAAGATAAGAATCTACCAAGGGGAGAATCAGAGAAGTTAGGAGAGAGATTGACAAGACAATTAGAAAAGCAAGGAGTAACAATGAGCAGATCCAATCCTCTGCCTAAACTGGCCTCATGCCCACCCACACGGACATGTGCTGGATACGAAGGGTTGGCTTCGCAGAGAGGCATCAAACGAAGAAGTGAAATCTTTATTTGGAATATTGCAAGGAAGGGGAAGTTGTGGAAAACTAGACGAGGACAATAGCTGGACCCATGTGACCATATTACTAATAAAGATCTTAATTATGTCCAAGACATTGGTATTATTACCACACGTATTACCGTGCAACATGTATTACCACAGCCAAGGACTCTACAGATAAAAATTACAGGCACTAGTTCTGCAGCGGCAGAATTCCACTGAAACATTCCTTGGCTTCAACATTGACCGTGAATCACAAATTAGGTTTCAGGAAATGAGAAGAAATTTACGTAATCATGTTTAAAACATAAATCTGATAAATTTCAAAGAAACTTTTCAAATTTAAGGAGGCTTAAGCCCCAGGCCAAGTATGACACCTTAGCATTTTAAAAGAATTTAGTCAAGCGATAGCAGAGGCACTATTACAGATATTTAATTATTAATTAGAAAAGAACACTGTGCCAGAGGACTGGCAGATTGCTAACCTAACGCTCGTCTAATCAAGAAGATAGAAATGCCAAGAAAATTAAAGACCAGATTAACATTTGAGTCTGAAAAATAATAGAACACCAACTAAGAGAGAAAATATAGATGCATCTAAAATTAAAAATGTAATTGGATTTCCAAGGATAAAACCCTGTTTGATCAAACTCATTTTTTGGGGGGGGAGTGGGTGTAGAAAGGGGCAAAAGAGCAGAGATAATTTGACTGGATTTGTAGATACTGAATGTAAATTTGGTATGTAGGAGAATAGAGAGTGTCCTGTGTGGAAAAATTTGAAGTGTAGTATCGGTGTAAGAGATAACACAAAGGTATTTTAAATGAATGAATTTGGAAAGGTCCTACAAGCATCAATGTTATTTACATTTTATTTGGGGCAAATTTTTAGTGAAATTAGTCAATTTCTTGAAAATCATGAAGATCTTGACAGATAATTCATGACAAAGAGTCAGAGAGTCACACAGTACAGAAAATGGTCCTCCAACAAAACTTGCACATGCCGACTAAGAAGCTCCATCTAAGCCTATCCCACCTGCCTGTGTTTGGCCCATATTCCTCTAAACATTTCCTATCCTTGAAGCTGTCTAACAGCCTTTAGACAGGCACCTGCCTCAACTACCTCTTTTGGCAGTTCATTCCTCATACCCACCAACCTGTGTGTGAAAAAGTCGCCACTCAGGTTCCTATTAAATCTTTCCCCTCTCACCTTAAACCTTTGGTTTTCGAATCCCCTACAGCTATTCACCTTATGATTTTATACGATCACCCCTCAGCCTTGTGTGCTCCAATGAGCAAAGTCGTAGTCTGCCCAATCTCACCTCATTGCTCAGGCCTTCAAGTCCTGGAAGCATCCTCATAAGGACGTAAATCTGCTCTGCACTCTATTTCCAGCTTAACCACATTCAAGCAACCTATACTGCAAGCAATTCCCAGGGAAGAACATTTATGACAGTAACTTCAGACTTTTCCAGCAGGTATGCCTGTTGAAACTGCAACAACTGACCTGGCACAGATCAATGAGTCCATTAATTTCAATGGAAAAGAATGGCAATGAGGCAGAAGAATAAGAATCAGTCAATTGCCATTTTTTTAATTAATTGAGTTAATTTAAAGGTTACAATTTATTTTTTACTGTTGTATATGTACTACATTTTTAGATTTAAATGCTGTATTGTGTAGTATTTCAAGAAAATTAACAGTTTATATACAGCTTAGAGTATTTGTGAATGTTAAAACATACGATACGATAGAACTATGATACAATAGAACTACGATACGATAGAACTTTATTTATCCCAGGAGGGAAATTGGTGTGCCAACAGTCATAAAACACAACAAGATACATGAAATTAAAGTGACGAGTGGTAAGTCCAGGATTGGGGATGTGTAAAGATTGGGGAGAAGGTGGGGTGGTGGGGGGGGGGGGGGGGGGGGGGGGGGGGGGGGGAAGGGGGGGAAAGAAGGTTCATCCCGCCTCTTGACAGAAGGGAGAGGAATTGTACAATTTGATCATCACAGGGAAAAAGGATCTCCTGTGGCGATGTGTGCTGCATCTCGGTGGAACCAGTCTGTTGCGGAAGGTGCTCCTGTGTTTGACCAGTGTGTCGGGGGAGGGGGGGGGGGTGAGCTGTATTGTCTAAGATGCTCCACAGTTTGAGGAGCATCCTCTCCTCCAAGACCACCTTCCATGAATCCAACTTCACCCCCAGGAAGGAGCCAGCCCTCCAGATGAACTTGTTAATTTTGTTGGCGTCCGTGGCCTTGGCCCTGCTACCCCAGCACACGACAGCGAAGAAGATAGCACTGGCCACCACCGATTGATAGAACATCTGCAGCATCCAGCTCTTTATTAGCTTTGACAGTTGATTGAGCATGTGTTGTTTCTAGCTATCAATGTGTTCCTGCAGGATCTATGATTGAAAGGCTTGGAACATTGCATATCTCCATCAAATGGGCCGGAGATAGTTTCAAGGAACAAAGTCTCGAGGGAAGGCCCACTGCTACTTGAATCAGACTTAGTAGATAAGGAAGGAGCGAGCAGCTCCTGGTATTTCTGGGCTATTAATACTTTGGTTTTGGAACTCAAAACACAACTTTCAAATTTGTGGATAGGATATGGGGTGGGGAATGACCAATATTCAGGAGGATTGCAACAAATCACAGTATTTGGCGCAGAATGGAGTCATGGAGTCATACAGCATGGAAACAGACACTTTGGCCGAACTTGCACACACCGTCCAACATGAATGCATGCATAATTAATTTCACCCCAGATATATGTGAGTTTAGCCAAAAAAAATCATGAATGTTCGGAGAGCATAAATATTGTTAGGAGAAGATTTGAAGTGTTTGACTTTTTTATAAAATGCATTTATTTCACATGATAAAGCTTTCCATATGAATTGGAATAATAGAAATGTGTCGTGTAAGATCAGTTAGTATTTAGAAAACTCTTGCATAATTATAGAAATCTCTGTAAATGTTAGATATTTGCAAATAGATGAGATAATGTTTGATGTTTTTACTAGTTTCCATATGAAAGGATTGTTAGCAACAGTGAAAAAAAAACTGCTCTATTAGAAATCCAAAAGAGAAGCTTCTGTTATATTGTTTGGCAGTGAAAACTTTATGACAGTTTTTCTGCAACAAAGTCACAGATAAGATTCTAATTGTATTGTGAGCTGGGCCACATCCACCTTTAAATGCCATATCTTTTATCTGTCCACTGAACAGATCCTTCAGATGAACTGAACTACCATACCACATATCCTTCTATATTCTCAAGAAACCAATTAGCCAGAAATAACACTGACCTTAAAACTTCTTTTAAATCTGTCACAGAGCCTAGTTGTTCATGTGAAGTATGACACTATTAGTTATAGTTTTGAAAATGTCGGTGACATCGGTGAATGGTGCAGAAAATATGCCAGGAATTGATTTTATTTCCATTGTATCAGAATTTATAAACCAACATCAAATCAATAGCTTATTCACAACTATATTTTATTTTGTTCATCAATTCCTTTGTTTCAAGAAGTTTACTGAAGTACCTGCACCGGGGACTGAAACAATAATCTAAATCAAATTAATATCACTTGGGGAGACACGAGAAACTGCAGATGTTGCAATATTGAATGAAAAACAATCTCTGGAAGAACTCAGTGGGTGAGGCAGCATTCCTGGAGGTAAAGAATGATACTATTTTGATTCGGGTCCCAAATCAAAATGGTACCTTCTTCAGACTAATGGCCTAGTGGGGAGAAAGCTGGAAAAGAGGTGAGAGTGGGGTAATGCATAGCAAATGATAGGTGCATGCAGTGTAGCAGGGTGCGGGAGGGGTGATCGGCAAAGGTGTGGAGGTAGTGACAAAGGTTGGGAGTGAAAGACAGAGTATTGAAAACAATAGTCAGATAAAGAAAGCGAGGTAAAGTGTAAAGCAAGAGGGAGAAATATGGTTGGAAGTGGATAAGGGGAGGGCAGAGAGGCTAAAGGGAAATATGGGACTAGGAGATGGGAGAATAGGTGCACACCAGAATAGGAGGGGTACAGTGGAAAAGGGGTGGGGAGGGGAGTAGATGTAGTATTTGAAATTGGAGAAATTAATTTTAAACTGCCCGTGGAATATGGGGTGCTGTTCTCACAGTTTGCACGTGGTCTCACTCAAGTAATGGAGGAGGCAAAGACAAAAAGGTCAGATTGGGAATTAGAGTTAGAATGATTTAGCAACCAGGAGATCTGCTTGGTCTGACATCAGTGGTTGGTATGATTTTAGAGTCCGTTATAAAGGATGAAGTTACGGAGTACTTAGAAGTTCACAATAAAATAGGCTGAAGTCAGCATGGCTTTGCAAATGGGTGGCCTTGCCTGACAAATTTACTGCAATACTTTGAAGGATTAAATAGCAGGACAGACAACAGAGAGTCAGTGGATGTTGTTTACCTGGATTTTCAGAAAGCCTTTGATTAACCTTACACGGGAGGCTGCTAAGGAAAATGAGAGCCCTTGTTATCAAGGGCAGATACTAGCATGGATATCATGTTGGCTGGATGGCAAAGAGAGACAATAAAGTGGTCTTTTTCTGTTTGGCTGCCAGTGACTCGGGCTCAGTGCTGGGGGCCCTGCTCTTCATGTTAATGATTTGGATGAGGGGATTGAAGGCTTTGTGGCACGTTTGCGGGTTATACGAAAATAGGTGGAGAGGCAGGTAGATTATTTTCTAAATCGGGAGATAATCCAGAAATCAGAGGTGCAAAGGGCTGGTGCAGGATTCCCATAAAGTTAATCTGCAAATGAATCGGTAATAAAGAAAGCAAACGCAAAGCTTGCATTTATTTCGAGAGTGCATGTGTACAAAAACAGGGATGTAATGCTGAGGTTCTATAAGGCGCTGGTCAGGACGCATTTGGAATTTTGTGAGCAGTTTTGGGCACCATATCTGCGGAAGGATGTGCTGGCTTTGGAGAGGTCCAAAGGAGGTTACAAGAATGATCCCAGAAATGAGTAGGCTAACATATGATGAGCGTTTGACGGCACTGGGCCTGTACTTGCTGGAGTTTGAAAGAATGAGGGGGGACCTCATTGAAACGTACAGAAATAGTGAAAGGCTTGAATAGAGTGGATGTGGAGAGGATGTTTCCACCAGTTGGAGAATCTAGGACTAGAGGTCACAGGCTCAGAATTAAAGGACATTCTTTTAGGAAGGAGATGAGGAGGAATTTCTTTAGTCAGAGGATTGTGAATCTGTGGAATTCTTTGCCACAGAAGGCTGCAGACTCAAGTCAGTGGATATATTTAAGGCAGAGATGGGCAGATTTTGATTAGTACAGGTTTCAGAGGTTATGGGGAGAAGGCAGGAGAATGGGGTTCAGAGGAAGAGATAGATCAGCCATGATTGAATGGCGGAGTAGACTTGATAGGCCAAATGGCCTAATTCTGCTCCTGATCTTATGACCCAGCAGGGCTTGGTGGACAGAATGCATGTGTTTGGCGAAATAATTGCCTGGACTAAGCTTTGTTTTGCCAATGTAAAGGAGGCAACATTGCGAGCACCAAATAAATAGACAAGGTTGAAGGAGGAGCACGTGAACCTCTGCCTCGCCTGGAAGGGGTTTGGATCACTGGATGGTTGAGGTTCACATTAGATGGAAGAGGGAGAGGAGGTGTAGGGGCAAGTACCACAGGGGTAAGTGCCTGGGGAGGAAGCAGGTTGGGTGGGAAGGGAAGAGCAAACCAAGGAGTTGTGGAGAGAGTGATCTCTATGGAAGGTGAAGGGGATGGGAAGATGTGACTAGTGGTGGGATCATATTGAAGGTGACAAAAATGTTGTTGATTGATCTGTTCCCCAACCTAGCACTGCCCATTTCTATTTCCTTCCAAAAATCCACAAACATGACTTCCCATCATCTATGCCTGCTCATGCCCCACCGAACACATCTCCAAATACCGCTATTCTATCTTTTCCCACCATCCAGTCCCTTTTGATCTACATCTGAGATGCTCTACATCTACATGCTCTCTTGCTCCATTTCCACCTCTTTTCCCGCTTTCTCCCTGATACTCCATCAATTGTGAAGATAGACCCTGACCTGAAACATCATCTATTCAGTCCACCCACAAATGCTGCCCGACACCCCACATTTTTTCTTTTGTTCATCTATCCAAACCCTCCGCAAATTCCGCTGATCCCAGTGTCTGTTTTCAGTTTAAACTAGTATCTGCAGTTCCTCCCTACACATTTTGAATATCGATAACATTGACTCAAGCACAGTTAGCATTAATCGTTTGCAGCATCAATGCATCTATGAGTGAATTGAATTATTCTTACCCAAAACTCGGAGCTCAGCACTGAGGTAAATTACTCCATGTTTGTTTTCAGCCAGGCATTGATACATGCCAGAATCGGACAAGTTAACAGCAGGGATAGTAAGTGCTCCTTTTTCCACCCGAATTCTCTCCTGTTAATTAAAAATCAAGCAAGTGCCTTATTTCAACATATCCATTCATAATATTACTTAACATCTTTAATACACAAGTTTAATGTAAATAATTTTAATTTTATTAGATTGGTTTCCACACAGTGTCTTCCAATCATTTATGTCAGGATTTTTTTTGTGCGGTTACTTGGGTGTATCGTGGAACATAATGATGACCTTTTGTAATTCCACTGATTAAAACCCAGTAATACTTCATTCTGACATTTCAGTAATTGTATTGCTACATTTGATGAGTTCAGCTTAATATCAGAAAAGAACATGCATGCTAATAACTCCACTATTCCCCACTTCGTTTCTTGCTGGTGTGGATGTAATTTAAGCACTGACACAGTCTGATTGAGGCTTGTATCTGTCTGAAAATGTTACCAAGGGTCAGAAGAAGAGATTAACATTTATCTGCTTCTGCATGTTTGCTCTAAATTACATTACGTCGTTAATATAGAGTCAGTGTATCGGCAACATTACCTCCTTCATGAGGGGTTCACCATTCTTCAGCCATCTGTGTGAAGGTTTCGGGTCCCCATTTGCCTTGCAAACCCACTGAAGACTTTCTTCGATGGGAACAAACGCATCTGATATGCTCCGACTCCAGTTAGGCCGTGCTGTATGCAAAAGGGGGGAGGGGGGGAAATAAGTTGAACACATAAAATCTACCAAGCAGAAAATGTGTAGAAGTAAAACACAGCTTGTAAATTGGAATTTGTCTCAAATATATTGTCAATTCATTTACATTTTCCATTGCCCGAGGCAACATCCTGCTGGAGGACCAAAATGGTATTAAATAAGGAAGCTGCTGTGTCAGTCATATATTTTTAACACGTGACTGCCAATGTTTCAGTTCAATTTTGCTGATGCGATGCGAAGAAATATGTAGTTTAATTGAAAGAGAAAATGCTCCTTGCACAAATCCATTACAGATTGTTAATACTGATTTACTCTGCATTATGAACTGGGAAAACTATGGCTAAATGTCAATGTTCGCGATAAATTACCACTATATTATCCAATAGCATTTGATCCATGACTGCCAAAGGTTTATTTTCAAACGGTGGTTGCAAGTTATATTTTGAGTACAAATACAGTTTGTTTCTACCACAGCTGTTCCATTTAGCTATTCTAATGTTGAAGTTATAATAAGAAGCTTACTTCAGCAATTTAATTAAAAATTATATATGTATTACGCAAACAATGTCTTTCATAATTTCAGGACAACGCAAAGCAGCTCATAGTGGAGAGTGTTCAAGGTTGTGATCCTTGGTGTAGGTAACCTCTATCAAACACCCCCCATCCCCAACCCCCTTCCTTCTTCCTAACACCCCGCTCACCCCTATGTCCCACCTGGATTCACACCCATTTTTCCCTTTCTCTCTATTCCTTCCACAGGCTTCACAATTCACAACTCTTCAATTCTTTTGTCTCCCATCTTCTGTATTTTTCATCACTGACCTTTGTGTGCCTGTCGATCAAACACTCCCGCCTCCCCTCACCTGTGTTCACTTATTACCTGCCATGCTTTTTCCTGACCCATTTCTCTGCCAGCTTCCTTTCCCCTCACATTCTGCTGAAGAAGGGTCCCGATCCCAAGCGTCACCTGTCCATGTTATCCAGGGATGCTATCTGACCTGCTGAGCTAATCCAGCACTTAGTGTCATTCTTTACAAAGCAACTCAGGGTGGTTAAACAATCATGAAACGAATCTTAAGTGTCATTACTGCTACAACGTGGGAAATACAACAAGCAATTTGGTTTCACAACGTTCTCCAATGCACAGTCGTCTGATAATGATTTGATGATGGGGCCTATCATACTCTGTCCCAGAACCAGTGGTTCCCAGCTCTGGGGGTACATTGTTTATTCCAATGTGACCCTGCCGCCTCCCCAACCTGCCAACAAAGTTTCCAGCTGAGAGCCCAGCTCCTGGTACATTGGCATGGCTGAGAATGGTGCAGAAGTTGTCTCACTTAAATCCATTGGCTGCACTCGCATGATGGCTTTGGAAACCAGTTATGCTCTACCAACGTCCATCGCCACAAAATCTCTCCTTCACCATCCATCAAACTTGCACGGTTACAGAGTCACAGAATGATACAACATAGAAGAATCTCTTTGGCCCAACAAGTCCACAAATCTACACCAATAAATCCTGTGTAGGAAAGAACTGTAAATGCTGGTTTACACCGAAGATGGACACAAAACCTTGGAGTAACTTAGTGGGTCAGGCAGCATCACGAGGGAAAAGGAATAGGCGACGTTTCGGGTCAAGACCCTTCTTTGGACACTGAATGGATCAAGACCTTTCTTCAGACTCAAGAAGGGTCTCTACCCAAAAACTCTACCCTTTTTTCAGAGATGCTGCCTGATCCACTGAGTTACTGCAGCCTTTTTTTTGTCTATCTACATTGTCCCTGCTTTTTTATTCTCCCCACATTCTCATCAAATCCCCTAACATTTAACACTCACATGCACAAGGGGGAATTTACAGTGACCATGTAGCCAACCAGAGAAGACAGAGTACTGGAGTAGCAGATTATAGATTGTTTTCAGGACAACATGGATAGGCAACATTTCGGGAAAGGAACCTTTCTTCAGGCTGAAGGGTCCCGATCCAAAACGTCACCTATCCAAGTTCTCCTGGGATGCTGCCTGACCCACTGAGTTACTCCAGCACTCTGTGCTTTCTTTTGTAAAACAGCATCTACAGTTCTTGGTTTCTACAATGAACCAATCAAACTGGGTCCAGATTAAGCCTAAGTCTCTGGTATTGTGAAGCAGCAGCTCTACATGCTGTGCCTCTACACCACTCTGAACACCTATAATTGTCACAGTCTGTTGCATATAGCTCCTGTTAATATGAAAAGTATTTAATCGTTTTCACATTTAATGCACTAAACTGCTCACCCACTGATAAAATTAATTAAATTGAAAATAACTTTGATAACTAAAACAAACTCCAGTTACTTTCTCCCAACAGCTGGATGCATTTGTTCATTTGAACAGAATCAGGTGAACATGTTAGGGTTATGGTTTTCTGGGTTTAGAGGGTCAATAAACGAAAATCATAGCAGATTGTATTGCTCCTGCGACTCAGCACAGAGATAACTGGGGCAGGGCAGATGATGCTCACGTCAATGGTAGCGCTACAAACCAGGACAATGAAGGGACTGACAATTAAAACCAGCAGATGCTGAAAAGCTGAAATAAAAACAGAATATCCTGAAAATACCCAACAAGTCAGACAGCATCGGGAAAGAGAGACAGAGTTAATATTTCAAATCAAAGGCCATTCATCAAAACTAGGAATTTTAGAAAGCAGGTTATTTTTAAGTTGCAGATGGGCAACTGAGGAAATATGGATAGGATAGTGGAAATATCTGCAATAGGGAGAGGGCATGGTTACCATGGTGATATACAGTTTATGAAACTATCCTGCTAATTGATTAAGAAAACAGGTACTGTACATGTAAATCTATAAAATGCACCCCTTGCTTTTAATTCACATGAAATGCTCAGAAAATTGCTTTAACCTTGTTTGATAGTAGTAATATCTATTTCATATATAGATATTATGTTCAGAGAAAACAGTTAATATTTGAGATGGAGAATCTTACAGTCCAGTTCTGATTCGAACACAGAAATTGTGTTAAGTGAAAATGTTGAATTTGATTATGCGTCCTAAAAGTGCAATATGCCAGATGAGTTGTTCTTCCTCAAGTCTATGTTGGGGCTCATAATGCTGGCGGCTGTATACATATATACTCATAGTGTGAGGGAATTGGGGAATTCAGGTGACCTGGAAACTCAAGATCAGCCCTGTGGACTGAATGAAAAACTTCACATCGTGTTCCTCCAATCTGTATTCGGTTTCTCACTGTAAGAGGGCATTGCATTAGCTGCCAGAAGAAGTATTGCAGGTTGCTGAAATTACAATGTTTAAATGCTGTTTCAACAGGTACATGGATAACAAAGGTTAGAGGGATATGGGCAACAAAAAAAAACTTGCCAAATGGGATTAGGTCACGTAAGCATCTTGGCCGTTGTAGATGAGGTGGGTCAGGAAAGGCTGCTACTGTGCTGTATAATTCTCTAAATCCAAATGCATGCTGCTGAAAGTAGGCTAGTACAGATTTTCATGACAGGATGGATTAGACTCCATCATCACCAGTACAATTTCAGAGGTATTAGATAGTCTCTGAAAATCAGCATAATGTTTCTCTGGAAAGGCAAACTGCCACATGTTATGAGTTTATTGCTACAAAGGTACAACAATTTGTCTAATAATACTGTCAGATGAGATTTATTTATTATGGGCAAATTCAGATTTTTTCACTTTAAACCTGTCACATTTTGTTTCACCAGAGATATATCTGGAGTCAAGATTGAAGAACATAATAAGGTGGGAACAAAACAGAAAACAAGAGAATTGAAGCAAAATGTGATTACTTTCATGCGCAAAGAATGGCAAGTGATTTTCTATGGGAATCAACAAATCAAGTATTACTGGTCATAATTAAAACAAAGGATTTACAGTGAGAAACCGTGTGTAAAATAGTTATTCACTGGTGAAACTAAGTAAGGATATTTCAGTTTATTGTCACGTGGACCAAGGTAGAGTGAAAAGCTTTTATTGCGGGCTAACCAGTCAGCTTAAAGACAATACATGATTACAATCGAACCATTTACAGTGGAAAGATACACGGGAATAACGTTTAGTTTAGAGATACAGCACGGAAACACAGAGTCCCTACCGACCAGCGATCCCCGCACATTAACACTACCCTACACACACTAGGGACAATTTACATTTATACTGAGCCAATTAACCTAGAAACCTGTACGTCTTTAGAAGCCGAAGATCTTGGAGAAAGCCCATGTGGTAACGGGGAGAACAGACAAACTCCATACAGACAGCACCCGTAGTCGAGATCGAACCAGCGACTCTGGCTAAGGCAGCAACTCTACCGCTGTGCCACCATGCCACCATCCTAGTTGCGGTAGGATGATTCAATTGTCTGATAACAGCTGTGAAGAAACTCTCCCAGAATCTGGAGGTGTGCGTTTTCACACTTCTATACATTTTGCCCGATGGGAGAGGGAAGAAGAGGGAGTAGCCAAGATGCGACTCATTCTTGATTATGCTGTATTGGAATGTGTTGTTAATACTGAGGAAATTGGCAACAAAATACAAAACTATTTTAATTTGTTTAAGAAGGAACCGCAGATGCTGGAAAATCGAAGGTAGACAAAAATGCTGGAGAAACTCAGCGGGTGAGGCAGCATCTATGGAGCGAAGGAAATAGGCAACGTTTCGGGTCGAAACCCTTCTTCAGATTTTTATTAAGATGTTGAATTACATACAAGTACATACATACAAGGTGGTGCTTTTGTAGTGATACAATAAATGTATTTAAGCTGAGGGAGACAATACATCAAGCTGAACAGAATGGATCTACTATTTCTGGAACAGAAGGGGATGACGTTTTTTGATGTAATTTATTTAAATTATGAAGCGACTTAGTTGGCAGAACTATAGAAAATGGTTTTGCTTGCAGAAAACTATGGAAACATAAATACACAAATGCCAGCGTGGGTCTGTGTGTGCGTGTCTGTGTGTGCGTGTCTGTGTGTGCGTGCGTGTCTCTGTCTGTGTGTGTTCTCCTTCCACTCTGACAGTGGCCTTTTTTTTAGGAGACTGCTGGCAAGTTGACAGTCAAATTGCCTAAGTGGGAAAGGCCCATAAGGAACTATATTCTGCTCCTGTATTTTTCCATTTGCTCTATCTATTTTACTTGAGTTTGAACTGATTTGTCTCTACATATGGTATATTTGAGCAGCTTGGATGGCATGCAAAACAAAGCTTTTCACTGTACCTACATGTGACAATAATAAACTTTGGCCATATATTTGCACATGAAATGTTTTGCTGTGTTCCAAGTACTTTCATGCAGATAGCACAAGAGCTTCTTGAATTTGTTCACATTGATTATCTTGCATGTCTCTTCCTCAGGTTGAGCATGTTGGAATTACTTATGAATCACAGATATGAGGCTATGTTATTTCTATTTGGTGATTATCGATCCAAGAGTTGATGCTGTACTGAAAAACTAAAACCGAGGCTGTGCTTATTTCCCTTTGCCTTCACACTGTTTTTATACTCAATAATTACAGAGACCACACTTTTTATTAAACTGTTCAATAGTAAATTGAAGAAACATTTAAAATGCTTACCTAGTAACCAGATCTATGAGGGTCTAAATGCTTAAAAAAACGAAGAGCCAAATATAATGCTATTGCTTGATCTTTAGCTGCTTTGACATTAGGCATTACACATTCTGTTACAGTCACCGCGTTAACAAAATGACTGAGATGGATTGGAGAGGGCTTCAGCAAATAACAGCAGAGACTGCACTGGGTATTAAATCACTGAGCTATGAAGAGAGGTTAAAGTTGTTCCCACTGAAAATAAAGACAATTACAGAGGGGAGAACATGACCATGGTTAGTTAAAACAGGAAAGCAATGGATAAAACAGAGGCACATATCCATTCTCTCCAGAGATGCTGCCTGACCCGCTGAGTTAGTTTAGTTTATAGGTGCAGCACGGCAACAGCCCCTTTGGCCCACCGACCAGCGATCCCTACAGATTAACACTATCCTACACACACTAGGGACAATTTACACTTATACCAAGCCAATTAACCTACAAACCCGTACGTCTTTGGAGTGTGGGAGTAAACTGAAGATCTCGGAACAAACCCACGTGGGAACGGGGAGAATGTATAAACTCCGGATAAACAGCGCCCATAGTTGGGATGAAACCCAGGTGTCCTGCGCTGCGTCACTGTGCCATCACCAGTTACTCCAGCATGTTGTGTCTATCTTTGGTATAAATCAGCATCTGCAGTTCCTTACAAAAATCTGCTTTTTAAAAAAAAAATGGAAAGAATATTATACAAATTGAAATATTTGGCAGTTGTTGAAATTCATAATATTATGTGCTGCTCACTTCACGTCCAAACCAATTAACTTTTTCCAAGGATTTCAATGATAGCCCATCGAATATCAGCTATTTTACATCATTATCCAAAGTTAATGCAACCTTCAAAGGATGATCTAAAGCAGGAGTTAAAAATGTGCATTTAGGGAGACCTACATGAAGAAACATCAATGACCTGAAAATTAAGCATCATAAAATATTAATTTACTCAATCTTAACAAATCATTTTATGGACAGATCCTTTCGCTTATGAATAAAGTGATAATTTGACTATTGGAGAAAGTGGGCTAAGGTTATCATTCCATTCCCCAACTGATCAGAAATGGCAGATCAATGATTTATTTATTGTAAATATGGTTTCCTAAAAGAGAAAATCTGCATATTTAATAGATACTCTGCATTTAATATTAGAAAGAATCTGAAGGGTACTCCATGATTTTTGTTTTAAATAGGGCACAAGAGCAGTAAAATATCTCAAAACATGCATGTTTTAGTTTGCTGCAGTTCGGCGAAAAAAACATTTGAATATCTCTTGTCGAAGAGTCATTATAATAAAAGAACCACTATACGCATATATTTATGTGTGACTATAAGCTAAATGTGCGATTTGGATTTTCCCCCAGGTTGTTTTTAATGGTGTAAGCCAAATGTGTGCTCTACATGAAGCCAACATATGGCTGCGCTGATTTGTTTGCAGAGTAAAACCAAACTAGGGTAAATTGAAAAAAAAAAAACTGCTTGATGGCTCCAAGACTGAACTGAGCAAACAAAAGAAATCATATAGAAACAAGGAAACACAGATGCTGGTTTACAAAAACCTGACATTCTGAAGAAGGGTCCCAACCCGAAACATCACCCATCCATGTTCCTCAGAGATGCCGTCTGATTAGTTACTCCAGCACTTTGTGTTGTTAAAATAAACTATATGTTGGGGACCAATAGCCTGAATTCTCTATTAACCATTAAAACTATAATTGACACCAAACTCAGTATAACTCAAAGATTCTGCCTACATTTATGGCTCAAAAATAAATCCAAGCCTTGAATAAGAACAATTTAACAGGGATTCATTTTTATGTTCATACTGATGCTGACATTGATTAATACTGCAGTTAATTAATGTTTCTCAGTTCAAACATTTATTGAACCCAAGCCGAACAAAGTATCATAATGCATTGGACAATTGAGTAGAAGAAAATGCTTGCAAGAGTGGTGCCAACAATTGTAAAGAATGGAAACACATTTGGTAGCCAGAAAACATTTGGATTGTTATCAGTGATACATAGCTGGAAAATTGCACCAATATGTTAAATACTCATTACTGAAAGCAAAATAAAGTCTCACTTTCAAGGATGACACACTAAATAACGTGCTAAATAACCTTCAATAAAAGTGAACACTATGGTCATATTGTCTTTACTGGATATAGAGAGGTAGGAGGGTGAGGCACGGACAGATGTCCAAGTCGAAGTCCAACATATTAAACGGCTCACAAGATGTTCAGACGTCAAATGATTATCAGAACTGCAATAAAGCTTTTCAATAACTTTGCTCAGGCAAAATGATGCACAACAATTAAAGAGTACTGTGCCTAAACAAAAATAAGAGACCAAAGATGGAAGTGGAGGTACATCTGATCAAATGGGTGAAGAACACATGCTGGCTTGCTGCACCAATACAATATGGCCTCCAAGTATCTTATTCTTTCTTTCTGTGGAAAATACCATTTTCATAATTGTTCATTTTCATTTTGCATTGCTTGCCGATGTTTGCAACTAAACAGTATTTATGCATGTATTTACAAATAATGCAAATAGATTACAATTCAGAACGAGGAATATTTGATAATATAATGGTAGGAATATATAGTTATTTCACTCAAACTGGATACATAATTTAAATGATTTTTAACATCAATTATCCATTCTATTTCAGCCAGTAGCATGGAATTCTACTACTTGTCAAAATGTTAAAGCTCACATCCAGTTGTCTGGGCATTAAAACATGTAATGACTTTTAGAAAGTTTACTGCTGCGTGGAGGGTCTTATTTTTTTATGATTATTTGATAAATGGACATAGCCAATGCATTCAGCAGTTTCCTTATGTTCCCCGAAGCCCTGTTGGACCTTTGTGAGCCATGCTATATAATATTACCTTGAAATGAATAAGTCAGTTTGATTTGTGGACTTATAAAAACTGAAATAAAAAGAAATATTCACTGCATAAAAGTTCAACCATTAACAAGCAAAAGATAAGCTGCAAGGAGCACATTTTTAATTCAAAAGGAAGCCAGACAATGGAAGATGATGGGTACTGGATATTTCTGTCCCAATAGCTTATTCCTTAATCCCAAAGGGCCATGGAGTCTGAATCAGATAGCTTATTCAGAACAGAATCAGGCAGATTATTGATCTAGGAGGAGTCAAGCATTTTGGGGAACCATGGGGATTGTAATGTCTTCTGCATGACCTTGTTGTGACTAGGACAATGAATACACGTCCGACATCTTGTAGGAAAGGTTTAATCTGCATTCCACTGAAACTTCCAGAAGGTCACTTGATCTCAATCACGAGGCACAGGTACATTTATCAGCTTCTGCTTTTGGCCTCAAGGGGCACTGGCATTTACATTACATATTACATTACATATACATCACATACATATCCCCTTTCACTTTAATTACATCACATCTCCCCCTAATATCCACATAAGGATTTACACTAGACTCAATTAAGAGTGCTGCTGTTTTTCACTTTAACCTCAAACTCTAGAAACTCTAACAAAGGGCCTGTCTCGTTGCCTGTTGCTGCGACTGGGAGACTGGCTCCTGCCTCTCGCTGCATCTCGGCCCATCGTGTCTTCTGGGAGACTATTTCTGGCTTCTTGGAGACTAGCTCCTCTGTCCAGGTTTCTCACCTCTGGGAGACTGGCTACAGGTGGCCTATCCACGGCTACACAGGGGTCCATCCACGGCTACAGGTCTCTATCCTGGGCTACAGGGCTCTATCCTGGACTACCTGTCTCTATACTGACGCCTGGTCTCGGAGACTTGCTCCATCTAGGAGGCGGACACCCCCTTCAAAAAAACTTAGACAGTCAATACTAAACAGTAAATACAAACTATTTTTGTTCTTTCAATTTCTTGCATAATAACTCTTGCCTTCTTAACTTTTACTTCTCTGCATTTGTCCCTTAGTGTCATTAAACTGTTGCAGGTGGTTGCCTGAGGTTGCAGGTAGTGGAAGCAGGTAGGGAGACTGACAAAAACCTTCAGGAATCGCACAGAAACCCTGGGTGGGGCGCAAAGTCTCCAGAGGTTTCCGTTCAGGTTTCCTAAGTGGGACAGGGGCATAAATCAGTACCCTGTTCCTGCTTTCTCCCCATGTCCCTTGATTCCTTTAGCCTTTAGAGCTAAATCTAACTCTCTCGAAAACATCCAGTGAATTGGCCTCCACTGCCTTCTGTGGCTGAGAATTCCACAGATTTACAACTCTCTGGATGAAAAGTTTTTCCTCATCTCAGTCTTAAATAGCCCACCCCTTATTCGTAAACTGCAGCCCCGGTTCTGAACTACCCCAACATCGGCAACATTTTTCCTGCATCTAGCCTGTCCAATCCCTTAAGAATTCTATATGTTTCTATAATATTACTCTGTTGGTTCTTGGTGAAACTTTTATTGTTTTGAATAAGCACCTGCAAGTAGAAAATTAATATAATATGTGAATCAGGTGCATGTACATTTAAGATACAATTGCTGGTCAGTGAAATATGTGAGAGAGTCAGGGGTCGATTGGTGATCATTGGTGCAATTGCCCCGACCACTGTTGCTGCTCTTCCCTGTCCAGTCAGCTGTGCCCAACATTATCCAACGGGACATACTGTTGTCAAAGGAGATTCCTGCACTCTCTGCCTATTCCCTTTCCTGGTGGTCACCCATCTACTTTCTCCCTGTACTCTAGACACGACCACCTCACAGCAACTCCTGTTTCTGACATCTTGGAGTCATGATCCCAAGGTCACCCCACTGTTGTTCCAATTCATTAACAAGCTCTGTAAGGAGAAACAGCTGGATGCACCTCACACAGGTGTAGTGCACAGGTACACTTGAAGTCTCCCTGACCTCCCACATCCTGAAGGAGGATCATAACACTGCCCTAGCTACCAACACTACTGCACTAGACGAAGAAAGATTTACTAAAGAAAAATAAATAAACACTCAGCATGCCTTATCTCAACATCAAAGTTCAACACTCTTCATCAAAGCCTCCCAAGCTAAAACCTCAGTTCTTACCCTCCACAAAATACTTGCACGTCAACACAGTCTCACTGCCAACAGGTTGTTCTGCTAGTGCCTGCCTTTATACATCCACTGGGAGCAGTCAATCTGGTTTGCTAACTGCTTTCAGTTGACAATGACCTCGTTATCTGTGCCTCTTTTAAATGTCCTGTTCACCTGCTCCTGGTTGCAGCTGCTCTACTGACACTGACCTCGTTAACTCTCAAACCCACTGCAGAACCCTAATTCCAACTTGGCAACGAGCTGCATGAACATCTTGCACGACCATGGATTTGTTTTCTCCTTGTGTTTTTTTTTCTAATCATGCGCTAACGTCTCGCAGAATTTTACGTGCAATTTTATGGACATTTTATGTGTAACATTTGTGTGATTTTATGAGACTACGAACCTGTGATGCTGCTGCAAGTAAGATATTCATTGTGCCTGAAGCTCACCGTACTTGTACATATGACAATAAACGTGACCCGACTTGATTTTCCACAGTGCCCATGGATGCACTCAATCAACACCAGGGATTATCTACCTTTATACATTTAAAGACTTCCTACACTTTCTCTTCTCCAACGTGGACTACATCACTATTCACTCTCCCGAGTTCCCAAGCATCCATGCCTTTTTCCATCGCAAATGCAGCTGAAAAATATTAATTTAATACCTTGCTCATCTCCTATAGCTTCACACATGGATGGCCTTATTGATCTTAAAGGGGCCCAATTTGCTCCTGAGTTACTCTTTTCCCCTTAATCTACTAAAATCTCTTTAGATTCTCCTTTACCTTATCTATCAAAATGATCTCATGTCTCCTTTTTGCCCTCCCTCTTTCTTCCTTATTTATGGTACAATCATTTTGAATTGGCTATTCATATCCACCTCTGTCTCATATAATTCTTGAGCCAATATAAAATTAACTTTGATAATTCTTGATACCAGCCATGTGTATCATCATTCAAAACATAGAACAGTACAACACGGAAACAGGCCCTTCGGTCCACAGTGTTTGTGCCCAACATGATGCCAACGTCAGCTCTTACTTGCCTGTACATAATCCATATTCTTCCATTCCCTACATATCCATTTACCTATCCAAAAGTATTTTAAATGCTACTATCGTATCCACCTCCAACACCACTCTCTGCAGCACATTCCAGGCATTCACAAAAGAACCTTGCCTGCACAGCACACCTCAAATCTAAGCCCTCTACTCTTTGATATTTCCATCCTGGGACAAAGGTTCTGACCATCCTCCAAATCTATGCCTTTCATAACCAGAAAAAAAATCCAAGTCTGTCCAACCTCTCCCTGTAGCTAATACCACCTAATCCAGGCATCATTCTGGTAAACCTCCTCTTCACCCTTGCTCCACATCCTTCCTGCATTGGAGCTGCCAGAACTGCACGCAGTACTCCAAATGCAGCCTAATCAAAGTCAGATTAAGATTTGTGTATCCATGCACTGTCAAATCTTTGTTTTAAATTGGAACACACCGTCGTACTGTAATTTCTGGAGCGAGATGTACCAATTTACTTCACAGGATACAATGCACCATAGCTGAAGCAGAAACACTTTTACTGGACCTGTTTCACCTTGTCAGAACTTAGACAAAGGTGCAGCGTTGAGGGAGTGAATTATTCTGTGTTCTGTCTTATTTTAATTAAGGAACCAAAGATGGCACTTCCATATAAATATTACTGCCATTACAAATTACAAAAATCATTGGCGATGTCTCCTTCATATGTGGAGAAATATTGTTGAGGAAAAGCTGCTGACCCTGTAATCACATTAATGTCGGTGGAAGCAGATCCGAGTGTCGTTAGGTGACTATAATTGTCAGGAGAAATAACGACATTTTTGGAGAATGGGCAGAAACCATAATTGATCCAATTTTAGTTGTCGCTGGTCCCTTTTCATGTTTACAGCCAGAGACAGTTTCCACTTAATACATTTACACTTCACTCCCTGATATAGCACCAACACTGTTACTGGATTAAAAAAACCTTTGCACAGTTTGCTTCCTTTAATTTATTTGTTGACAACATGTCGATATCTTTGGCAATGTCAGCATCTGTTGTCCATCCCTAACTGCCCCTGTATAGTGGTGGAAGTTAAAAGTCAATTATATTGTGTCTGGAGCTAAGGATGTCTGATTTCCTTCCCTGAAGAACATTAGTAAATGAAATAGGTTTTTAACAACAGTCCAATGGTTTCAAATTTACTTGCGGCAAGCTTTATTTCCCTCAAATTCAAAACAATGTTGGAAACAAAACATTCACAAATATCAGGTAAACTCAGCAATTTATTTACTAAGGATATGGATATGTGGACCAAGGAGTCGTGGAGCGAGTGTCCTTGTAGAATGCAGGCGGGGGAGGAGAGGAAGATATGGCTGGTGGTGCCATCCTGTTGCAGTCTGTTATTCAAATAATTCCAGCACTAAAAAGTCAGAGCTGGGTTTTCGTACTTTTTTAATCTAAATGCAATGACAAATTTCCCATTGAGACTATTTTAAGAGGTCACGATATGCATAGGAAGTGAAAATTACGATGTGCAAGCAATAGAAGATCACAGCAATGGAAATAGTCAACGCTATATAAATAAACCTGCTTTTGAGGCAGGTCTAGTAGATGGATAAGACTGTAGGAAGGAACTGCAGATGCTGGTTTACACCGAAGATAGACACAAAAATCTGGAGTAACTCAGCGGGTCAGACAGTATCACTGGAGAAAAGGAATAGGTGATGTTTCGGTTCGAGACCCTTCTTCAGACTGAGAGTCAGGGGAAAGGGAAATGAGAGACATAGACGGTAATATAGAGAGATATAGAATAAATTAATGAAAGATTGTGGTATACCCAATGGTATAAATATTAATTTCTCTAATATAGACACAAAATGCTGGAGTAACTCAGGCAGTATCTCTGGAGAGAAGGAATGGGTGAAATTTCGGGTCGAGACCCTTCGAGTCTGAAGAAGGGTCTCGACAAGAAACGTCACCTATTCCTTCTCTCCAGAGATACTGCCTGTCCCACTGAGTTGCTCCAGCATTTTGTGTCAATCCACGATTTAAACCAGCATCTGCAGTTCTTTCCTACCTATTCATTTCTTTAATGTTACGTAACCCTTGCATCCCCTCTCTCTCCATCTCTCTCCATCTCTCTCCATCATTGTACTAAAGTTGGCTTGTTAAGTCTCGTTGTCTGAAACTCATTTTCATCTAGCCCACAGCTAACAATGGCCTGTTTCCTTTATCATCGTAACTTTTTTGCATATCCTTCATTAATTTGTTCTGTACCTCTCTACATCACCGTCTATCTCTAGTTTCCCTTTCCCTTGACTGTATAATACTCAAATGTTCTGTTTTGATATGTACATTTGGAAAAAAATGAGCTTGGATTTGGCAACATCATCTGTACCCATTTTTTGATGGCTCGATAAAATTTAAGAAAAAAAAGAAGAAAGACCTACCTTTGCTGCATAAAGACTTCTCGACGAAATCATATCAGATTCGTCTCTGACTCCACTTAAACTGTAAATGGTAATTGGGTTGTACATCTTTGGACAAACAGGGACTTTATGTATGAGCAATGTTCATACATAAAGAGCAACAGGCCCTTCAGCCCACTGAGTCCGCACCGACCAGCGATCACTCTGCACACTAGCACCATCCTACACACTAGGGACAATTTACAATTCTTACCGAAGCCGATTAACCTACAAACCTGTACATCTTTGGAGGGTGGGAGGAAACCGGATCACCCAAAGAAAACCACGAAGTCAGAGGGAGAACGTGCAAACTCCATACAGATAGCACCAGCAATCAGATTCAAACCTTGGCCTCTGGCACTGCAAGACATTAACTCTACCACTGCGCCACCGTGTTGCCCTGGAAATGTTAGTTTGGGCTGAGCCAATGCTCTTGTTTGAATAATGCCTTCCACGTGCACCTGAACAGGCAGTATTGCAATGAAGCCTCAGCCCAAAGCACAGTGTAATGATCAGTGGCTTTGAGGGAGGATTGCCGCCGCTCAACATAAATAGAATTTAAATTTGAAAATCGTCCTCCAACATAAAACACTCAAAACAAAATCAGTTTCTATCCCCTCTTATTAGATTGCCATCATTCTGTTAACTCAGTGAGCCACTAGTTTTCACAGCGGGATTAAATGAATTCTACATAACGCTGCTATTGGCATTTGTCCATTCCAGGAATCCTGTCTGGATTCTTTGAAGTGATGAATCAGATCATTTCAATGGCTAAATTAATGCTGCAGGAACAAATCAAAAATGTAATCGCTTCTCTGTACAACAAAACACAAACATGTTGACAAAACACAAACATTTTAAGTGAACAGAGGGAGTGCAACTCGATCTCAAGTAACTACATGATTTCTGGCTCCATTGTGTATATTTTCTCAGCATCTCAGCGATATTATGATGCATTAATACCCAGTGACAAATGTCTAGCAGTGATGTGGGAAGTTTTGGAGTTTAAAGGGAGTTTAGAGGCAGGGTATGACATTCTCTGCAATAACACAAGGCTGAAGCTCATGTTGTTGTAAAGTCACATCATGTCAAGAGGTCATAAGTGATAAGAGCAGATTAAGACCATTCGGCCCATCAAGTCTACTCCGCCATTCAATCATGGCTGATCTATCTCTCCTTCCTAACCCAATTCTCCTGCCTTCTCCCCATAACCCCTGACACCTGTACTAATCAAGAATCTATCTATCTCTGCCCTATATCCATAATAAAAAATGCCAGAGTAACTCAGCGGGACAGGCAGCATCTCTGGAGAGAAGGAATGGGTGACATTTCAAGTCAAGACCCTTCTTCAGACTGATGTTAGGGGAGTTGGGGGGACAGAGATAGAATGTAGTCAGAGACAGTGAGACTGGTGGGAGAACTGGGAAGGGGGAGGGGATGGAGAGAGAGGGAAAGCAAGGGCTATATGAAGTTAGAGAAGTCAATGATCATACCGCTGGGGTGTGGGCTACCCAAGCAAAATAAGAGGTGCTGTTCCTCCAATTTGCACTGGGCCTCACTCTGACAATGGAGGAGACCCAGGACAGAAATGTCAGATTGGGAATGGGAGGGGGAGTTAAAGTGCTGAGCATGCGGGAGATCTGGAAGGTTAAGGCGGACTGAGCGGAGGTGTTCAGCGAAATGGTCGCTGAGCCTGCGCTTGGTCTCGCCAATGTGCAGGAGTTGACATCGGAGTACAGGAGATTTCCATAACATTCATTGACTTAGCCTCCACAGCCTTCTGTGGCAAATAATTCCACAGATTCACCAACCTCTGACAAAAGAAATTCCTCCCCATCTCCTTCCTAAAAGAACGTCCTTTAATTCTGAGGCTATAACCTCTAGCCGTAGACTCTCCCACTAGTGGAAACATCCTCTCCACATCCACTCTATCCAAACCTTTCACTATCCGGTAAGTTTTAATAGGGAGGCCCCTCATCCTTCTAAACTCTAGCAATTACAGGCCCAGTGCAGTCAAATGCTCATCACATGTTAACACACTAACTCCTGGGATCATTTTTGTAAGCCTCCTGTGGGCCCTCTCCAGAGCCAGCACATTCACCCTCAGATATAGTGCCCAAATTTGCTCACAATACTCCAAATGCAGGCTGACCAGTGCCTTATTATGGAGCCTCAGCATTACATCCCTGTTTTTGTATTATAGCCCTCTTGAAATAAATGCTAAGAGTCAAGAGCATGTTGTTGTCACTTAACATGAAAATGAAATTCGTACTTGCAGTAGCAGCACAACAGGTCTGAAGAAGGGTTTCGGCCCGAAATGTTGCCTATTTATTTCGCTCCATAGATGCTGCCACACCCGCTGAGTTTCTCCAGCACTTTTGTCTACCAGGTATTTTTAAACACAGTCGAAGATTGCTAATACCATTTCCCAGCAAATCTGCATGCTTTTTAAGATTCAACAGTACTATCACTACAATGGAATTTACTATGGAAAGAAACCGCAACCCCAGTGAATAGATTTACAGCACATGGTTTGTGCAATTAAAATAATAAATACAGTGTATTCCAAACTTCAGAAGCAATCAAATGTATTTTTGGGCCAGTTAATATGTACAGTGCCCTCCATAATGTTTGGGACAAAGACCCATCCTTTGTTTATTTGCCTCTGTAGTCAACAATTTGAGATTTGTAATAGAAAAATCACATAGTCAGATTTTATTAAAGGCTATTTTTATACATTTTGGTTTCACCATGTAGAAATTACAGCTGTATTTATACATAGTCCCCCATTTCAGGGCACCATAATGTTTGGGAGACATTACTTCACAGGCATTTGTGATTGCTCATGTGTGTTTAATTGCCTCCTTAATGCAGGTATAATAGAGCTCTCAGCACTTAGTCTTTTCTTCAGTCTTTCCATCACCTTTGGAAACTTTTATTGCTGTTTGTCAACATGAGGACCAAAGTTGTGCCAATGAAAGTCAAAGAAGCCATTATGAGACTGAGAAACAAGAATAAAGCTGTTAGAGACATCAGCCAAACCATCAGGCTTACCAAAATCAACTGTTTGGAACATCATTAAGAAGAAAGAGAGCACTGGTGAGCTTACTAATTGCAAAGGGATTGGCAGGCCAAGGAAGACCTCCACAGCTGATGACAGAAGAATTCTCTCTATAATAAAGAAAAATTCCCAAACTCCTGCCCGACAGATCAGAAACCCTCTTCAGGAGTCAGGTGTGGATTTGTCAATTGTCCGCAGAAGACTTCATGAACAGAAATACAGAGGCTACACTGCAAGGTGCAAATCACTGGTTGGCCGCAAGAATAGGAAGGTCACAAGGGGAGAAGGAACTGCCCAAGATCCAAAGCATACTATGGGCTTGCTTTCACAGAGGCCCGGGAACCGTTGGAGCGAGTGGAGGAGGGTCAGGGCTTTTACCGAAATCTGTAACGTTCCACACTCCATAGGGAGGGTTCTGGTGGAAGCCGCTGATTGGTGGAAGCAGACTAGAGGAAGCAGCTGACTGGGTGCAACCTCAGGTTAGCATTTCTGCTTTCTGGTTAAAGGTACAGTGCTTTAGTAAAGGTACAGTGCTTTTTGTTTATATAATAAAGGTACAGTTTAAAGGTCAAGAGGGAGCAGCTGTTGTGAGTCAGATACCTGCTGATTTCTCCCTGCAGTTTCTATTGCATTGTACTTGTATCGGATCCAGGGTAAGGCGGGAGAATGACAGCCAGAGCAGTGTACTGTTCTGGATGTCAGATGTGGGAGGTAATGGTGTCGGATGGCCCTCCAGACGTCCACATCTGCACCAGGTGCGTCGAGATGGGGCTCCTAAGGAACCGTATTAGGATCCTGGAGCAGCAGCTCGATGACCTCTGTCTGGTCAGGGAGAGTGAGGAGGTCATAGAGAGGAGTTATAGGGAGGTGGTCACTCCAAAACCATGGGAGAGAGACATGTGGGTCACGCTAAGGAAGGGCAAGCGGCAGAGGCAGGGACGAGTGAGTACTCCAATGTCGGTACACCTTGCAAATAAGTACTCCTGTTTGAGTACAGATGGGGGTGACAGCCTGCCTGGGGGTAGCGACAGCGGACGGGCCTCCAGCACAGAGACCGGTCCTGTTGCTCCGAAAGGTAGGGACAAAAAGAAGAGGGCAATAGCAATTGGGGACTCTATTGTTAGGGGGTCGGATAGGCGATTCTGTGGATGCAGTCGGGAGACCAGGATGGTGGTCTGCCTCCCTGGTGCCAAGGTCTCGGACGTGTCTCAACGCGTCCAAGATATCCTGAAATCAGAGGGAGAGGAGCCTGAGGTCGTGGTACATATAGGTACCAATGACATAGGTAAAAAAAGGGAAGAGGTCCTGAAGGGAGGATTTAGGGAGTTGGGAGGAGAGTTAAGGAAAAGGACCAAAAAAGTAACAATCTCAGGATTACTGCCTGTGCCACGCGACAGTGAGAGTAGGAATGGAGCGAGGTGGAGGATAAATGCGTGGCTGAAAGACTGGTGCAGAGGGCAGGGATTCAAGTTTCTGGATCATTGGGACTTCTATTGGGGAAGGTGGGACCTGTACAGAAAGGATGGGTTGCACTTGAACCCGAGGGGGACCAATATCCTGGCGGGGAAATTTGCAAAGACTACTGGGGAGACTTTAAACTAGAATGGTTGGGGCGAGGGACTCAAATAGAGAAAGCTAGTAGACAGAATGGGAGGCAGGAAGCAGAAAAGGGAAGCACTCGGATACAAGAGGAGAAAGAAGAAAAAGGAAATAAACAGAGAATAAGAGGCGGGGGGTTTCTTAAATGTGCATATTTTAATGCTAGGAGCATTGTAAGAAAGGTGGATGAGCTTAGAGTCTGGATAGACACCTGGAAGTATGATGTTGTGGCGATCAGTGAAACATGGTTGCAGGAGGGCTGTGATTGGAAACGAAATATTCCAGGATTTCATTGCTTCAGGTGTGATAGAATTGGAGGGGCAAGAGGTGGAGGTGTTGCATTGCTAGTCAGGGAAGATATTACAGCAGTGCTTTGGCAGGATAGATTGGAGGGCTCGTCTAGGGAGGCTATTTGGGTGGAACTGAGAAGTGGGAAAGGTGTAGCAACACTTATAGGGGTGTATTATAGACTGCCAAATGGGGATCGAGAATTGGAAGAGCAAATATGTAAGGAGATAGCAGATATTAGTAGTAAGCACAAGGTAGTGATTGTGGGAGATTTCAACTTTCCACACATAGACTGGGAAACACATTCTGTAAATGGGCTGGATGGTTTGGAGTTTGTAAAATGTGTGCAGGATAGGTTTTTGCAGCAATACATAGAGGTACCTACTAGAGGAGGGGCAGTGCTGGACCTCCTGTTAGGAAATGAGACGGGACAGGTGGTGGAGGTATGCGTTGGGGAGCACTTCGAGTCCAGTGATCACAATGCCATTAGTTTCAATATAATTATGGAGAGGGTCAGAACTGGACCTAGGGTTGAGATTGGAGAAAGGCTAACTTTGATGAGATGCGAAATGATTTAAAAGGAGTGAACTGGGACATTTTGTTTTATGGGAAGGATGTAGAAGAGAAATGGAGGACATTTAAAGGGGAAATTTTAAGAGTACAGAATCTTTATGTTCCTGTTCGGTTGAAAGGAAACAGTAAAAATTGGAAAGAGCCCTGGTTTTCAAGGGAAATTGGACATCTTCTTCGGAAAAAGAGGGAGATCTACAATAATTATAAGCAGCAGGAAGTAAATGATGTGCTTGAGGAGTATAAGGAATGTAAAATGAATCTTAAGAAAGAAATTAGAAATGCTAAAAGAAGACATGAGGTTGCTTTGGCAAGTAAGGTGAAAGTAAATCCAAAGGGTTTCTACAGCTATATTAATAGCAAAAGGATAACGAGGGATAAAATTGGTCCATTGGAGAGACAGAGTGGACAGCTATCTGCAGAGCCAAAAGAGATGGGGGAGATATTGAACAATTTCTTTTCTTCGGTATTCACCAAGGAGAAGGATATTAAATTATGTGAGGTAAGGGAAACTAGTAGAGTAGTTATGGATACTATGAGTTTCAAAGTAAAAGAAGTACTGACACGTTTGAAAAATATAAAAGTGGATAAGTCTCCAGGTCCTGACAGGATATTCCCTAGGACATTGAGGGAAGTTAGTGTAGAAACAGCCGGGGCTATGACAGAAATATTTCAAATGTCATTAGAAATGGGAATAGTCCCCGAGGATTGGCGTACTGCGCATGTTGTTCCATTGTTTAATAAGGGTTCTAAGAGTAAACCTAGCAATTATAGACCTGTTAGTTTGACTTCAGTGGTGGGCAAATTAATGGAAAAGATACTTAGAGATAATATATATAAGCATCTGGATAAACAGGGTCTGATTAGGAACAGTCAACATGGATTTGTGCCTGGAAGGTCATGTTTGACTAATCATCTTGAATTTTTTGAAGAGGTTACTAGGGAAATTGACGAGGGTAAAGCAGTGGATGTTGTCTATATGGACTTTAGTAAGGCCTTTGACAAGGTTCCTCATGGAAGGTTGGTTAAGAAGGTTCAACTGTTGAGTATAAATGCAGGAGTAGCAAGATGGATTCAACAGTGGCTGAATGGGAGACGCCAGAGGGTAATGGTGGATGGCTGTTTGTTGGGTTGGAGGCAGGTGACTAGTGGGGTGCCTCAGGGATCTGTGTTGGGTCCTTTGTTGTTTGTCATGTACATCAATGATCTGGATGAAGGTGTGGTAAATGGATTAGTAAGTATGCAGATGATAACAAGATTGGAGGTGTTGTGGATAATGAAGAGGATTTCCAAAGCCTACAGAGTGATTTAGGCCATTTGGAAGAATGGGCTGAAAGATGGCAGATGGAGTTTAACGCTGATAAATGTGAGGTGCTACACCTTGGCAGGACAAATCAAAATAGGACGCACATGGTAAATGGTAGGGAATTGAAGAATACAGTTGAACAGAGGGATCTGGGAATAACCGTGCATAGTTCCTTGAAGGTGGAATCTCATATAGACAGGGTGGTAAAGAAAGCTTTTGGTATGCTAGCCTTTATAAATCAGAGCATTGAGTATAGAAGCTGGGATGTAATGTTAAAATTGTACAAGGCATTGGTGAGACCAAATCTGGAGTATGGTGTACAATTTTGGTCGCCCAATTATAGGAAGGATGTCAACAAAATAGAGAGAGTACAGAGGAGATTTACTAGAATGTTGCCTGGGTTTCAACAACTAAGTTACAGAGAAAGGTTGAATAAGTTAGGCCTTTATTCTCTGGAGCGCAGAAGGTTAAGGGGGGACTTGATAGAGGTCTTTAAAATGATGAGAGGGATAGACAGAGTTGATGTGGACAAGCTTTTCCCTTTGAGAATAGGGAAGATTCAAACAAGAGGACATGACTTCAGAATTAAGGGACATAAGTTTAGGGGTAACATGAGGGGGAACTTCTTTACTCAGAGAGTGGTAGCGGTGTGGAATGAGCTTCCAGTGGAAGTGGTGGAGGCAGGTTCATTGGTATCATTTAAAAATAAATTGGATAGGCATATGGATGAGAAGGGAATGGAGGGTTATGGTATGAGTGCAGGCAGGTGGGACTAAGGGAAAATAATTGTTCGGCATGAACTTGTAGGGCCGAGATGTCTTGTTTCCGTGCTGTAATTGTTATATGGTTATACCACCTCGTCTCTGAAACATGGTGCTGGAGGTGTTATGGCCTGGGCCTGTATGGCTGCTGAAGGTACTGGCTCACTTATCGTCATTGATGATACAACTGCTGATGGTAGTATCATGATGAATTCTGAAGTGTATAGACACATCCTATCTGCTCAAGTTCAAACAAATGCCTCAAAACATTGAGTGGCGGTTCATTCTACAGCAAGACAATGATCCCAAACATATTGCTTAAGCAACAAAGGAGTTTTTCAAAGCGAAAAAATGGTCAATTCTTGAGTGACCAAGTCAATTGCCCGATCTGAACCAAATTGAGCATGCCTTTTATATGCTGAAGAGAAAACTAAAGGGGACTAGCCCACAAAACAAACATAAATTAAAGATGGCTGCAATGCAGGCCTGGCAGACCATCACCAGAGAAGACAGAGAAGAAAAAACTGGTGATGTTCATGAATCGCAGACGTCAAGCAGTCATTGCATGCAAAGGATATGCAACAAAATACTGAACATGACTACTATCATTTACATGACATTGCTGTCTCCCAAACATTATGGTGTCACGAAATGTGGGGACTATGTATAAACACTGCTGTAATTTCTACATGGTGAAACCAAAATGTATATAAATGGCCTTTATTAAAATCTAACAATGTGTACTTTAACCACATGTGAGTTTTTTTCTGTTACAAATCTCAAATTGTGTATTACAGAGGCAAATAAATAAATGATGGGCCTTTGTCCCAAACATTATGGAGGCCACTGTATATGTAATAAAATGTATTTTGGGGCCAGATATGAATCCAGTTAATAATAGTAATTTTTTCCACAAAAATGAACGTAGCAGCTTGAATGGAGATTAAAAACAGTTTAATTAGCAATTAGTATGCAAAAAAACAGCAGATACTTCCCACTTAATTAACAAACCAGAACAATATATAAATAGTTCATTAAAATGAATGTGTAACTTAAAATGCACAACCACAACTCTTTGGCTCTTCCCTGCTGTTGTAGCCATGTATCAACAGTGCTGTGTTTGTCTGTCAAGCGGATTCCCCTGGGCATCTTTGCAATAGTCCAAATAACAAGCCGAAGAAGATAAGTTAACTAGAGATAAAGCAAAGTAACCTCCATTTGTCCTTTCCAATTCTCCTGTGCTAGGGAATAGGCCAATACATGTTAAAGTATTATCTGTCTCTCCTCTCAAAGAAAGATTTGATCCAATTGAAATCAAATGGGTTTTAAAGCAATCTCATTATGATTCTTTTTTTTTTAAGCGCTACAAAGTAGGAGGATCCAGTGATCAATGCCAAGTTCATTTCTTCAGAGGAGAGCTGCCTTTAATGTGTAGACATAGTGCAAATAAACAAGTGTTTCACCAGAAACATAAACATCGTGAATAAGTTTGCTTTCTGGTATAGAAGGGCACAAAAGGATACATGTGCCAGATAAATGGAGTTAAGGAGGCAAATCAGCCACAATCTCACTGAATGACAAAATAGGTTTAAGGGCCTAAATGTAATACTCTTGTTTGTACAGGCCAATCCTTCACTGCTACAGTTTCAGTCTCAACAATAACTTCCTGTCATTCACCCATTCCCTCTCACTTTTATAAACTGGCTATCTTCCTCCACACTATCAGTCGGTGAAGGGCCTCAATGTGAAATGTGGCCCATTGCTTTGGCTCGACAAATGTGGATTAACCCACTGTGTTCTTCTAGTTTGCCTTTAGTTCTATGTCCCAGTATTTGCAGCCACTTGTATCACCTTCAAATAAGCATTGTTCCACATAAACAGTGAATCATTGTGCATAGCTATGGCCCATGCACGTTCCCAATCTTGTATCTTTGATTGAATGAAGATGATAGTGAAGTTGTTCAACCTAAGAATGATCTTAGCATGCAATAAAGAATGTGGATATATTCAATGAATATGGATATGTTCGGCTAATGTTCATGGACCAAATGAAGGGCCTTCAAATCATTCTGGCCCAGTATAGAGATACAGGGTTTGAATTTATTTTCATTATTTTCAATCTAATCAGCTTGTTTGTCTACTAGAAGCATTTACCAATGGACTAAACACTTAATCGAACTTAACACCAACCAGCAAGTGTACAACTTTACCTTTTGCACCAGTTTTCTCCCAGTTAATTATTTGCAATGAGAATTAAATACCTGCTCCAACTACATTCTATGGTATTTTATTGCTTTCCCTGAAGTTATAATACTTCAACATAAACAGGCACCTCGCCTTTCTATGCAGGGGTTACGTTCCTGAAATGCAGCTTGTAATTCAAAAAGTTGTAAATTAAACATTTACATTCAAACAGGCATAAATTTGAGTGCATTATTTCAAAAAGTAGAGCGGGTAACTTAGGTTTGGTATTAATTAAGCATGATTCAAATGTTTTGATTCAAAAACGCATGAATCAATCATGTGTAAAATGTGAGGTGTCTGTACTTGAATAAGAACTGATAAATATTTATAGGGATAAATGCAGATGAGAAGGATGAACTGGATAATTGTTTCAAAGTGATAAAATGGGAATGTTAGGATGGTACAGTTGCTGCCTTTGAGTGCTTACAGTTCCTGGCTACGGGTGCTTTCTGCATGGAGTTTGTACATTCTCCAAATGACCTGCGTGGGTTTTCTCCGAGAACTACTGTGTTCTCCCATACTCCAAAGACATACAGGTTTGGAGGTTAATTGGCTTGGTATAAATGTAAAAATTGTCCCTGATGTAGGATAATGGTAATGTGCGGGTATCGCTGCTCGGTGCAGACTCGGTAGGCCAAAGGGACTGGTTCCTCGCTGTATCTCTAAACTAAACTATCCTCCATTATTCCATGGTTGCTATTGTGCCAAAGAGCATGGATATCCCCTGGCACAGAAATATGGGGTTCATGGCATCTAAAGTGGCAACAAAAATATGTGATCAAATTGACATTAAATGGAATTGAACTCTCTGAAAGATAACCAAAGTTTTCATTGCCCTTCAAAATATATATTACATGTTGAGAAAGCAAACTCAAATTTGCAGCATCACCTTGGATTACTGGCTTTTGCATTTTATTTTATGACATACTGCAATGAAATGTGATGTGCTTCTTATTTTTTTTAATTCAAATTTCAACTGGTCATCTCAACTTTGTTAAGGTGGGTGTTAATATTTTTTTATTATACTTGTTCTGACCATGCTGATGGAAAACAATTTCCTCAAAAATAAATATGTTGGAAATCTGACTATAAAATTTGGTCTTGAAATTCAATTGTGCATTGCTGCTTACTTCAGATTCCCTGCAAAGGAGAATGCACTTGGAGTGAACAGCAGTAACGATTATTCCTGATTAGCATCATGTTACTCTGGTAGTTCCACCAGGCATTTCTCTGCAGGAGTCCAGCTTGTGCTTATTTAATGATTTATGTGTCAAACATACATCAAGCCAAGTTGTTCCATATGAAATGCAATGGAAATTGGGCTTCGGTGTGCTCCCGACCACTGGGTGAACAAAGGAGGAAGATGGCTGAACTTTATTGCCTTCCATCACAGTGAGGAACGTTGATTCCACTGTGGTGAATGTTTATGTTAAATTTTATTGTGAATGTGTTCTTGTTACTTGTATGGCTGTATGGTAACTCAAATATCAGTGTACCTTAATTGGTGCATGTGACTATAAATATGAACTTTAACTTGATGAGCAACTGCTTGTTGTTGGCTGCTCCAGAAACTGCTTGGCATGGTGGGACCTGGTCAGAGTACTGCTGGCCTTAATCTGCTATATCAATTAGACAGGACCAATAAACTCTTTGAAGGTTAGGTCACCAGAAAACATTGAAGGGATTGTTATTTAGATGCAAAATGTATTAAGAATATACACATATCATTTTTAAGATTTCAAGTAGTGCTATAATATGAGTATTTGTGTGTACATACAGTATGTGTGCACATATGTCTGTGTTTGTGTGTGTGTACATATGTGTTTTTTCATTTATTATATTGTTTACAGAGCAGAATGTTTACATATACTGTTGTACTGCTGCAAATAAAAATGTCATTGTTCTGTCTCGGACATATGACAATAAAAACACCCATGTTCAACTATTACCAGAAGGGTGTTGACCCGAAACGTCACCCATTCCTTCTCTCCAGAGATGCTGCCTGTCCTGCTGAGTTATTCCAGCATTTTGTGTTGACCTTCAACTATTACCTGCCATGCAATGACCTGGCCCTCCTCTCTTCCAAGCGTTCTTCCCCTAAATCCCCCGATAATCGGTTTGAAGAAGGGTCCCAACCCAAAAGATCACCTATCCACGTTCTCCAGAGGTGCTGCATGACCCACTGTTACTCCAGCACTTTATGTCTTTTTTTATAACAAGAAATATATTTATATATTATAACAATAAATTATATCTATCTATCTATCTATCTATCTATATTTGATAGAACCTTCAGTTTTCAGAACCTCCCACAGATACTTAGAAATTAAAATAACAATGTAGTTTTTGAGCTACCCTTCAGCATCAAACGTCAACCAGACTAGTAGTCTGTAACACCAGAGCATTCTCACTTTGTTGGACTCTCATCTTATGCATCTTGCTTGTGAAAGTTACTTCACTTCTGGCAAAACAACACAATTAGTACAAAACATCCAAGCCAAACAGGAGTCCCACTTCTAACACTGCCAATTAGAATTCACATACATATGGCCACAAGCATTTTCAAATCTAATTAAAAGCTGCCACTTAAAAGAATCCCAGTGGCATTTGCAACACGAAAAGATCAACCGCTGTAGATTAACATCTGTATACATGGAGGCTCAAGCTAAACACACAGTCCTCATTCAGTTGACTCCCTACTTTACTGGCATCTTGCCATTTCTTTATTTTTTTAATTCCACCGAAGCAGCCTGCTGGGTTTTGCAGAAGGTTATAGATCTTTAGCAATTAGGCACAGCAAGCTCCACATTGAATCATCCAGAGTTGTGAGCACAGTGGTGGTGTTTGTAGCCTCCTGCACCATAACAAAGAACGAACAGACGTTAAGCTGATATAATTTATCAGAGAAATTTGTTATTAACTATTCTCAAACCTCTGGAACATTGTTGTGCAACTGAGGATCTGATGTCTACAGCCAAAGTATGTATGGGAAATATATTATTATATTATTCCATGGTTCCCATTAAGCCAGAGATATATATCACTCCAGTTAACCAATCCACCTTGGACTTTAGCCAGGATATGTTTCACAAATAATAATCTTCTCTTTGACAAGACCAATTAAATCATCTCACCATACTATACAATTAAAAGCTTAAACTACAAGTGAGTTTTATTTCAAGAGTTAAATATATGCCACAGCAAAACAAAGCATTTAATCAGTAAAAATTATGTACTATTGAACAGTGCCATGGGAAATGATAACTAAGGTTATACATAGGGTTTTAAACTAGCTAATCAATTGAGAAATGATGAGGTGATCAAAAGTATATGGATTTAAAAAGTTAAGACCAAAGTGAAAAGCAGCAATTTGGGTGATAATAAACAGTAATAGGAAGAGAGATGGGTTTAAACATAAATAATGTAGGAAGAAAAAAGTCAAATTAGAGCAAGACCGCGAAATTAAAACAAAGGCATTTTTATACCATTTAAAATCTTTTGATATCAGGACTGGATGTTCATTCAGGGTTATCTTCAGGAATGGGATTGATAGATATTTGAATCACCAAAGTATAAAGTAATATCGAAGAAAGGAAAGTGTGAATAATATGATCAGGCATATTCTTATGTGATAGTGTAACAGGCTCAAGGTGTTGTATGGTAACTCCTGTTTCTGTGTCTTAAGTTCTTGACACAACTGTGAGACAATCCATAAGAGTTTTAAAGATTTCTTCTCCACAGCATATTTCTTGCAAAGACATCTTTCATGTTTGTACATTCAAAAACAAATCCTCTCTTCTGTTCCCACAGAGCCTAGCATTAGCCAGGAGCAACCAAAAATTTAATTGTGAAGAAATAGTCAATAGTTTTTACAGCACAGGTCGTGATGAGGCAAGTTCTGAGCTTTGAACATTCAATAACGTATTTAACTTTGATTTCCCACTATAGATATAATACCACATTAACAAATAAGTTTAGCACTATGGAGAAACAAGGACCTGCAGATAGGAGCAGAATTAGGCCATTCAACCCATCGTCTACTCTGTCATTCAATCATGGCTGATCTATCTCTCCATCTCAATCCCATTTTTGTGACTTCTCCCCATAACCCCTGACGCGGCTGTGAACATAATAGGGTGGAGGAGATGTTCTGGTGGAAGCAGTAACTAGTCTGCGGCAGGGGTAGGTAATGATTAGGGGTTGTGCTCAGGAAGGCTATTTTAGTGAAACCTGCGTCTTGTGAAGGCGTGAACCTCTGTGGAAGGCCTTGCTATATGTGGGTCATGTGTGCTTTATTGAACATCATGTAAAAATGGGTCCAGATATGCCCTGCGTGCCTTTGGATCTCACAGTACATTTGAGCATGGCCTAGTATTTTAACAAATTACACAAGTAATTGTTTCAGTGACAAATCCAATCATGTACCACACACAAATGCATTATGCAACAGAATTTCTAGGCCTTTAAGTCCTATCTCTATCAGAGTTTTACCTTGAAGCAGTAACCTTTTGCTTTGTGGATTTAACATGGGATTTGATGTGTCGGAGATGTGGCTTGGCTAAGGATGACGATACATTGTCTATTCCAGTTTTTGCATATTGTCCTTTGCCAATCTATGTGAGCTTTACCCACACTGGATGGACCATTTCTGAGAATGTGAGTAGGATTGTAAACAAAATTTCATTTTGAAATTCTGCGGATAATGCATAATCTGATGCCGGGTGGTAGTCAGGTTGAATGAGATGAATTTTAACAATGACTGGTTCTTATTGAAAAATTATCTTATTTATCACAAAACATTTCAAATGCAGGCAGCAATAGATTTGAGGGACCATGGAGCTGCATATGCTGGTTTACAACAACAAAAGACACAAAGTGTCGATGTAACTCAGCGGGTCAGGCAGGATGTCTGGAGAAAATGGATAGTTGATGTTTCGGGTTGGAACCCTTCACAATAGATTTGTGATATCCTCTCTTGAGTCTTGGAGTGCTGATTAGATAATGGGATCCTTAAAGTCACTCGAGTGGCCTGTTCAAGAAGACGTCTTCATTTCCAGGCTTAGATTCAGCTGGTGGATGGCTTGTTCACCACAATCCTTGGAACATGTCCCATTGTTAACAGTGTTTGATGTTCGTGAGACTGGGTCCCCTCATTGCCTTGGGAACTGAAGTGACTTAATGTTTGCACATTTCTGTGTGATGTGAATAGAGTAAGTATAGACCAAAGGTAACACAATGCATGTTCGTGAATAAAGACATCAATTGAATGTCCTTGACGTTAAACCTTTTATTTAAATAGTGGCATATAAGATGGAAATATGAATAGGCTGCATGTTTCGAGTTCAAAATGAGATTTCTGTTGTTACTGTTCCCAAACAGGCAGACTGTTAGAAGAATAGAAGAAACAGCTGTGAAGAATTGGAGGAAGATAAGAACTCGGAAATGGAATAAAACAAAAATCAAACATACACAAATAGATAGGAGAGAGATTTTTCACTGTCTCTTTACACTGATTTCCAAAGCAAGTTTAGTCTCAGAATATGTTTCCCAGATCATTATCACTCTCCAGTAGTTTCTGGAAGTCTCCATTCTACCTGACTATTCAATCAGTGCTAACCATAATCCTCTCCACCACAGATGTACATCAGTTTCATTTACAAGCAGGGATCCCTGGATACAAGCAGGAGAGACAGCACTTACTCTTGTGAGCAATAGCAACTGAAATGCTCATGATAGCATTTTGGATGAGACCAACAATTTCATTACACGGCAGGAACCTGGAACCTTTCTGGTCATCTGAGTCCTGGTGGAGCTGTCATCAGCAGCATTATCAAGTAGCACCCATTAACAACCTGTTCACTGATGCCAAGTTTGGGTTTTGCCAGGACTCTTTTGGCACTAAATTTGCTTGTGAACCTTGGTACGAATATGCACAAAACAGTTAACGAGACAAAAGAAAGATAAAAGTTGAAAATAATATTAAGGAATCTCCAAAGATCAAAAGCGAGTGGATGAAGTGAATGAGAATATGAAAGAAAAGCAAAGAAAATAATTAATGAAGAAGAATAAATCAGTGGTGCTGCTGAGAAAGCTGCTGTCTCACAGCGCCAGAAACCAATGTTTGGTCTGTGTAGAGTTTGTGTGTTCTCCCTGTGACCACATGGATTTACTTTGGGTGTTGCGGTTTTCTTTCATGTCCCAAAGACATGCGAGTTTGTAGGTAATTGGCCATTGGAAATTGCTCTGAATGTGTATGAAGTGGGTGAACTAGTGTGAACAGTGGTTTGTGCCGACTCGGTGGGCCGAAGAGCCTATATCCAAGCTAAATCTCTAAACTAAACTAAAATTGCAGTGGGATTTTGATTAGCTGGGTAAATGGGCCAAGGAATGACAAATTGAATTCAATTCTGCTAAGTGCAAAGTGTTTCATTTGAGAAGTAAAACCAGGTAGGACAGCAGGAATTTCTTAGAGAATGATAGGGCCCAAGCGAGTATTAAAGAACAAAGGGGCCAAAGAGTAAAAGTGCATGGTTCCATGAAAGTTACCTCACGGGTGGGTAGGGTGGTGACGATGGATTCTGGCATGCTGGCCTTCTTTAGTAAGGGCAACGTAGGGTGGGAGGTTGGGACATTATGTTGCAGTTGTACAAGATAGTGGTGAGGCTGCACTTGGAATATTGCTTTCAGTTTTGCTCATCCTGCTATAGGAAAGATGCCATTAAGCTGGAAAGAGTGCAGAAAATCACGAGGGGCATAGACGGAATGCACTCTGTTACCCAGGGTTGAGGTTTCAAGCAATATTCCATAGGTTTAATATGAGGATGGAAAGATTTAACAGGAACCTAAAGTGCACTTTTCCCACACATAGGGTGGTACATATGGAAAGGGCTGCCAGAGGAAGTGGTTGAGCTAGGTACAATAACAACATTTAAGGAACGTTTGGGTATTACATGGATAGGAAAAGCTAGAATGATATGGTTCAAATGTGGGCAAATGCGAATATCATGGTAGGCGTCCTTGTCGGCATGGACAAGTTAGGCTGATGGGCCTATTTCCATGCTATGACATGCCAATGAATATGAACAGGTACATGGATGGGACAGCTTTATGGATATGGGCCAAGGCACAGGCAGGTGGGACTAGTGTAGATGGGACATGATGGCCCGGTGTGGGCAAGTTGTGCCGATGGGACTGCTTCTACGCAGTAAGACACTATGACTATGCTGCCAATAAAAGGAATATGAGTGCAACACATGCACAAGACGACTGCCCAAAAAGATTAATAAAGGATATAAAAAAGGATATATATACTCTTTTCCAACTGGAGTGAGATTCTACAGCTTCACTGGTTCTCTTTATGGACCAAGAAGGTTGAATGTCAAGAGAGAACCATAAATCTGGTAATTAACAATATTTAATTACTTTCTGTAAATGGCGGCAGCTGGGAATCATTCTCAATAATGTCATGAATGTGGCCATTTCACAATTCCATTAAGTTCAATGGAAAGCTTCATGAGTTATTAATTTTAGTTGATAGCTAGATTTTGCAGTTCAACATAAACCTGAAGATATCAATGCTCCCCATTATTGCAAAAATAAATCAGACAGCACCTTCCCATGATTACGCACGGGCAGTTAAGCACAAACATCAGAAAGTTGATGTCTAAGTTGTCATGGTTTTTTCGGAGGCTTGGCAATAAAAGAGAGGATAATTTGGAACAATGTAAACTTGGGTACTTGCATTAGAAAATTGAAGGATCCCTTCATTAGCTCTCAGTGAATTCTTGAATGAGCAGTGTGTTTGATTCATTGAAAGAACCTGTCTGACAAATTTAGTTTTTCCTCGGCTTGTCACTTTAATACTCCATTTCACTCCTTAACATCGGCCTTTGGGCTTCTGCACTGTTCCAATGAAGCAAAATGTAATCATAGAAACATAGTCTCATTTTCCAGAATCATAGAGTAATAGAGTGTGGAAATAGCTCCTTCGGCCCAATTTGCCCACGCCAACCAACATGCCCCATCTACACTAGTCCTACCTCTCTGCGTTTGGCCCAAATCCCTCTAAACCCATCCTATCCATGTACCTTTCTAAATCTTTCTTAAATGTTGTGATAGTACCTGCCTCAACTATCTCCTCTGGCAGCTCAATCCAAACACCCACCACCACCCTTTGTGTAAAAGAGTTAATCGTCAGGTAAATCTTTTCCCCCTCACCTTAAACCTATGTTCTCGATTCCCCTACTCTGGGCAAAAGACTATGTGTGTTTACCCAATCTATTCCTCTCATAACTTATCATACTATATTTTCTATTTCAACACATTATAAACTCACACACTGAACTCCATCATTTCCGATAATCAGTTCCCAACATATACAGTGCATTTTGAAAGTATTCGGACCCCTTCACTTTTTCCACATTTTGTTAATTACAGCTTATTCTAAAATAGATTAAATTCATTTTTTGTATCATCAATCTACACGCAATACCTCATAATAAAAAAGGAAAAACAGGTGTTTAGAAATCTTTGCAAATTAATTAAAAAGAAATAACTAAAATATCACATTTACATAAGTATTCAGACTCTTTGCTATGACACTCAAAATTGAGCTTCGGTTCATCCTGTTTCCATTGATTATCCTCAAGATGTTTCTACAACTTGAATTAAATTAAATTGATGGTACATGATTTGGAAAGGCACACATCTGTCTATATAAGATCCCACAGTGCATGTCAGAGCAAAAACCAAGCCATGAAGACGAAGGAATCGTCCGTAGACCTCTGAGACAGGATTGTGTCGAGACACAGTTCTGGGGAAGGGTATAAAACAATTTCTGCAGCATTGCAGATCCCAAAGAGGACAGTGGCCTCCATCATTCTTAAATAGAGGCTTTGAAACCACCAGGACTCTTCATAGAGCTGGCCGCCCAGTCAAACTGTGCAATCGGGGGAGAAGGGCTGTGGTCAGGGAGGTGACCAAGAACCCGATGGTCACTTTGACAGAGCTCCAGAGTTCCACTATGGAGATGGGAGAAACTTCCAGAAGGACAACTATATCTGCAGCACTGCACCAATCAGGCCTTTATGGTAGAGTGGCCATACGGAAGCCACTCCTCAGTAAAAGGCACATTACAGCCCGCTTGGAGTTTGCCAAAAGGCACGTAAGCAAGAATCTCTGGTCTGAAGAAACCAAGATTGAACTCTTTGGCCTGAACGCCAAGTGTCACGTCTGGAGGAAACTAGGCACCGCTCATCACCCGGCCAATACCATTCCTACAGTGAAGCATGGTGATGGCAGCTTCATGCTGTGGGGATGTTTTTCAGCGGCAGGAACTGGGAGACTAGTCAGGATAGAGGGAAAGATGAACAGAGCAAAGTCAGAGAGATCCTTGATAAAACCTGCTCCAGAGCGTTCAGAACCTCAGACTGGGGCAGAGGTTCACCAAGCAACAGGACAATGACCCGAAGCACACAGCCAAGACAACACAAAAGTGGCTTTGTGACAAGTCTGTGAATGTCCTTGAGTAGCCCAGCCAGAGCCCGGACTTGAACCCGATCGAATATCTCTGGTGGGACCTGAAAATAGCTGTGCATCGACGCTCCCCATTCAACCTGACAGAGCTTTAGAGGATCTGCAGAGGAGAAATTACCCAAATACAGGTGTACCAAGCTTGTAGTGTCATACCCAAGAAGACTTGAGGCTGTAATCGCTGCCAAAGGTGCCTCAACGAAGTACTGAGTAAAGGGTCTGAACACTTATGTAAATGTGATATTTCAGTTATTTATTTTTTTATTACTTTGCAAAAATTTCTAAACACCTGTTTTTGCTTTTTTATTATGTGGTATTGTATATAGATTGATGATTAAAAATAAGATGAATTTAATCCATTTTAGAATAAGGCTGTAATGTAACAAAATGTGGAAAAGTGAAGGGGTCTGAATATTTTCTGAATGCACTGTATACACACATTTCATCTTCTCCTCTTTACACCTCCACCAGCTGTAACTTTGTTCACAATACTTTTTTTAGACAGCACCTCTACAATTCGTGTCATTCAATCCTTCCTAGTCCTGACTCTATCTGTTCACTCCAGCCTCCCCTGGTTCCCTGCAACTCAACACTTCTTTTAATTCTAACTTCTCAACGGTTTCTGAAAAGGTTTTCGACCAGAAATGCTCACAGTTTTTCTCCCCATACTTGCCGCCTGATCTGCTGATGTTGTTTGCATTTTATATGTTTATCTCCTGAGCAAGTTCTTGGATGGTAACCAATATTGTGGAATGAGAATCGGAGAGATGCACAGCAGGGAAACAGTTCTTAAATCCATTAAATCATTTTCAAGTATCCATTTATATCCATCCAGCTTTATTCTACCCACATTCCCATCAGCTTCCCTTTGATTCTACCACTCAGCTCTGCACTAAAGCAATTTACAATGGTCAGTTAAATTACCAACCTGCACATCTTCGAGATTTGTCAGGAAACCAGAGAATCGGAATTCATTTGGTTACAGGGAGTATGTGCTCACTCCACACAGAAAGCACTGTTATTCAGGATGAACCCAGGTCACTGGGACTACAAGGCAGCTGGTCTACTGACTGTGTCACTGCAGTAATTGTGTGGCTATTTTACAATTAATGGCTTCTGCTCGGCTTCTCAGTGAAGGGTAAATCTATGTTTTAAGAATAAGTTTAAGTTTTATTTTTAGGTATTTAAAATTAATGACAAAAACAAAAGGTTTTAACTCTCAACTTTTGTTCTCTTAACTTTGAACTGGCTAAGGCACATATGGCAATCGTGTATGAACAATTGGTATTGGTTTATTATTGTCTGGTGTATTGAGACACAGTGAGAAACTTTGTTTGCATGCTGTTTAGGTAAATCACACCATACATAAGTACAATTAAACCATGCATTGGCACACACTGTGGCAAAACGGTAGAGTTGATGCCCTACAGCGCTTACAGCGCCAGAGACCCGGGTTCAATCCTGGCTATGGGTGCTGTCTGTACGGAGTTTGTACATTCTCCCCCTAACCTGCATGGGTTTTCTCTGAGAACGTGGGTTTCCTCCCACACTCCAAAGATGTACAGGTTTCTGGGTTAAAATGGATCATTCAACATTCACCAGCTTAATTAGTAAACTGGCAACCAACAGAAAATATAATATTGTATAATATGAACAGAAAATATTATATTATATAATATTAACAAAAAAATGTATCATTCAACATTCAACAGGCAAACTGGTCAATTTCAACATTCAATTGGCAAACTGGTCATCAACAGAAAGTATTACTTTGAAAACATATACATTTCCAAATCAAACTTAATTATTTAATCATTTGTAACTCTGTTGGTGCCAAAATGTGGCGACATGTGTGTACTGCATTGGTGTGGTCTGCTATATGATTTTACCGGGGTTGCATGCAAAACAAAGCATTTCACTGTACCTAGGTATAAGGAATCTGTGAACCTTTATGGGGCTTTTTCACGGGGCGACTTGACGCAAGAGTTAACCAGAGTTTAACATCGTGGGAACCTCGTGCGATAACAGTACGGCATTCGTGGACCACCGTGGACCACCGTGGCGCTAACGGCAGGTAATCGTGTAACTTGGTGACTCGGGAGAAAATTCAAGCAAGTTTGAATTTCTCCAAGAGTGACTTGTACACTTGTGGTTGAGTATTGCAACATTATATGAACATAGTGGCCAGTGCGATATCCGTGCGATATCCGTAATAACTCTTGCGGTTACCGTGGGAACTCCTGCGAACGGTGAACCCGGAAGCTGGACAGAGGGGACAGAAGGTGAGTAAAAATTGTCTTCTGTGGGATTGAATTTAAAAAATAAAGATTTGCATCCGCACATGGACATCAACTTATTCATGAGTTATGTTAATGAGATTCAAGAATCTTTAAAAGGGACTTTACTGAAAGGTCCCGCATTTTTAGGGTCCGTGAGAAATTTTTCACATGTACTTCTTTGAGAGATACAGCTCGGAGTCCTCGCCAACTAGCGATCAATGCCTTTCCGAAGCAGGGACCGGAACGCTACCAATCAATGTTCTCCAGAGACCCGAGTAAGGAGTGAACTGCACATGCTGGTTTAAATCGAAGACAGACACAAAAAACTGGAGTAACTCAGCGAGTCAAGCAGCATCTCTGGAGAAAAATAGGTGATGTTTCGGGACGAGACACATCTTCAGACTCAATTCTGATTAGGATGTCTGAAGAAGGGTTCCGATTCGAATCCCCCCCCCCCCCCCCCAACTCCCACCCACACACACAAATGCTGGAGAAACTCAGCGGGTGCAGCAGCATCTATGGAACGAAGGAAATAGGCAACGTTTCGGCCCGAAAAGTTGCCTATTTCTTGTGCATGTGTCGGAAGGAACAGCAGATGCCGGTTTAAAGAGAATGCTGGAGTAACTCGACGGCAGGCAGCATCTCTGGGGAGAAGGAATGGGTGACATTTCGGGTCGAGACCCTTCTGATATGCTGCCTGTCCCGCTGAGCTACATGTTGTGTCTATCTTCGTTTTAATCCAGCATCTGCAGTTCCTTCCTGGCCGAACCCGATTGAAAGATGAGAGGCTGGGCGATAGAGCACTGGGTGTGACAAGGATCAGGCTTCAGTAAGCAAAGTAAAGAGAGGTGGCAACGTTATGGAAATGAAGCGGGTAATCCGAGTGATGGCGAGACGGTATCCTCTAATGTGTCGGGAAGAACTGTAGATGTTGGTTTGCGCCGATGATAGACACAGTAATACTGGAGCCAGACATAAAATACTGGACGGGCAGCATCTGGATAAAAGGAATGGGTGACGTTTCGGGACGAGACTCTGAAGAAGGGTCTTGAACCGAAACGTCACACATTCCTTCTCTCCAGAGATGCTGCCCGTCCCGCTGTGTTACTCCAGCATTTCGTGTCTATCTTCCGTATGCTCTGTGATGGTCATCTCGGAGTCAAGTGGCAACTCTGGTCTGTAGACACGAGGAACTGCAGATGCAGGAATCACGAGCAAAACACAGAGCGTTGGACGAGCCTGACCCTTTGAGTTCCTCCATCACTTTGTGTTGACGTCAGGTCTGGACATTGCTTGACTCAGTCTCAGGCGCCGGCTAACTAGGAAGGTCGAGTCAAAGTCCAGCACTAACACTCAAGAAATAACGTTTGCGGCCTGATGTTCCCAATATTTAATTGAAATCATCAATAAAGTAAATAAATAGATACCGGTCTAATCAGTATCTACGGGATTGGACAGGCTAGATGCAGGAAGAATGTTCCCGATGTTGGGGGAGTCCAGAACCAGGGTCCCAGTTTTACAGTCTTCATTTACTGGCGGCGGGTGTCTGTCACTGAAACAGGCAGGTGAGATTTCACATCCACCTTGTGTGTGCCTCTCTCTCTCTCTCCCTCCCTCCCTCTTACACAGGCTGAGAGACTCTGCCTCTGTGAGTGTACGTCTCTTTCTCCCCCTCTCCCACACACAGTAAGACCGAGGTACTGTGCTCAGTCCGTCTGTGTCTCCCACATACACAGTAAAACATGTCTCCAAATTAGCCAATTCAACCAAGGGAGGATATTTATAGTGTGTGAAAAAAAAGTGACATCATTTGTGCCACGTGATGATTTAACAACACTTCACGATGTTCATTCAAGATTTAACGGGAAAGCTCGGGAGACGGACAAGTCACTCGCACAAATAACAGAAATGCCGAGTACCGTGGGAACTCTTTATCTACCCCCCGTTATATCGTGTGATATCGTGCTAGACCACGACCACTTCACTCTGGTTACATCTTGCGTCAAGTCGCCCCGTGAAAAAGCCGCATTAATCTCTATAAACAAGGTGAATTAAAAAGACACAAAAAATTGGAGGAACTCAGCGGGTCAGACAGGATCTCTGGAGAAAAGGATTAGGTGACGTTTTGAGTCGAGACCCTTCTTCACACCCGAAATGTCACCTGTTCCTTTTCTCCAGAGAAGCTATCTGACCCACTGAGTTCCTCCAACTTTTTGTGTCTATGTTCGGTTTAAACCAGCATCTGCAGTTCCAAACAGGATGAATTATACTGATTTAGATACTTGATCCCAATACCTGTCATCGGGAGTGCTCAGCCAAACTTCCAAGGGAAAATGTATTCAGTGCATTAGTTAGTTTCCTTGCATGATTATGCTGAGCCAACTATATTTAAAATGTACTGACTGTATTGTTTCAATTCTAAACATATTTCTTGAAAGTTGGATCAATTGAGAATCTTGATCACCACATAAGCATCCTGTGAATTACTATATTGCTCAACATTCTTCTCCTTGTATCTCTGAACCCCAGCACATCTCTTTACTATACCCAACTTAGACTCTACAAAAACAAAATAGTTAAAGAAACATGACACAACAGAAATGTTGTATCTGCAAAGACATGATTCTTCTTCATTTTCTATGCATGTAGGAAAGCTACAGAAGAAGTGGAGAAACTGCTACAGGGGTTACGTCAGTTATAAGTGGCGCGATAAAGAGTTTTGAACTATGTTCCCAATTTAATAGCTTTAATACCCATCTTCAGTATAAATGGTCCCATTTTCCACGCCAGCTATATACTAAATTAGAATTATATGCAAATTCTACTAATCACATTAAATGAGCCATTGAGAAGTGACGAGGTATGCATGCATTCAATACAACCACAAACCATTCTCAACTGTAGTACGGGCTAATGATTTCAGTTTAAGTGTCTTCTCCAAGATGTAATTTTCAGTCACAAACTACTTGATACATTTAAAAAAAAAATAAAAGCAATATTTAATCAAGATGTTTTTTTTAGTAATACTGCCAGACATGGGTCTCTTTAGAAAATATTTCAACTGCACAAGAAAATGAAGTTTAGAAACATACCATAAAAAACCAGCTGTCCTCTTGCTGTGTTCTTTCCTCTTGAATTTTCAGCAGTGCATTCATATGTGCCTGAGTCCTTCTGCTGGAAGTTTGGGATTTCAAGCACACCGAATGTCTTGTTTGCTTTGACCTTGTCAGAAAATGAACCACCAATTTTTCTCCAGCTGATTGCGGGAACTGGACTGAAATGGGAAAGGTGCAAATAATCAATAGCAGGTTTTCAACCATAATGACTTTAAGAATAAGGAAAATACTATTCTTCCAGACTCTTCACTGTTATCAGGCTGAAGTAAATATCTTATACAAGGTTGCCAAGTGGTGGAAATAATGTTGTGATTATTGGCTCAACATTCAATTGCACAAATGTTTTTCAGTGTAATGTGATTTAAAATCAATTTAGGTAGCTGGAAGAGAGGTGGGGCTAGGAGAAAGCCTGGCAAGTGATAGGTGGATATAGGTGAGATGGGGTTTTGATTGGCAAATGTTTGGATAAAGGCCAAAAATGAAAAGACAAAAAATATGAAATAATGTGAAAAGAATAAGAGAGGCACAAAATGCAAAGTCAAAGGAAGGTATTATTGGGTAGATGGGTGGAAGGGACAAGGGGGGAACGAGTGGGGCAATGGAAAAAATATATATTCATGAATATGTGGATACTGCTCAGTACTAATTCTATCCTTGAAGATGCTCTATAATTGAATATTCCTTTGTAATTCCTTTGTAGAAAATAGGATCAGCAGATGCTGGTTTACAAAACAAGGCAAAGTGCTGGAGTAACTCAGCAGGTCAGACAAAATATCTGGAGAATATGGATAGGTGATATTTCAGAATAGGCAAACATTGCCTATTTCCTTCGCTCCATAGATGCTGCCTAACCCGCTGAGTTTCTCCAGCACTTTTGTCTACCTTGGATAAGTGACATCAGTTCCGACCCAACATGTCACTTATCCACATTCTCCAGAGATGCTGGCTCGCCCACTGAAATACTCCAACAGTATAAGTCTTAAAATGTTTCCTATCTCTGTTATAAGGGGGTTTTATTTACTCCATTCTTCCATTTTAAACATACCTCACATAACTATTAGTTTTTTATGTTTCTCGCCAGTTTACTTTTATATTCTATTTTGCTCTTCTTCATCAATTTCTTGTCCTCCTTCGCTGATTTCCTTCTTTTGTCTTGTGTTTTGTCTTTTTTATTTTAATCTTCATTTTGAAATGTTATGTGAAATGTATATAGAAGTTATGCATAATTTGATTTTGTGTTTTTGTCGGATTCAATGTGCCTGTGATGCTGCTCCAAGCAAGATTTTCTGTGTATCTGTACCTCACTGTAGTCGTCTAGATGATAATAAACTCAACTTGACGAGTTCCAAAATGCTCTAATTCTCAGACCTATTGCTATTTCTGGCATCTTTATCATCTTATTTTGATGAAATATGGTCTTTAAATTCTCTCATCAGTCATGGCTAAATCATTTTACAGTGCCTGACAAGAAACCTTTTATTCAGAAGTTGTACTTCATTTTTTTAGATACTAATCATTTATCCATCATATATTTCAATGTATTCCTCTGATAAACCACAGCCAACTTTCCTCATATTATCTTCATTGCTACCTTTGTTTAGATTTAAGTTCCACTTTGGTATTGAACCAAATCACTTTTCAAATTTGACTTATAATTATATCACAATATGGTGCGATGTGCCTCATGCCCGACTAATTCCCCTGCCAAAGGTCCACTGAAAAACGCTTTTGTGAAATATGACTGCACGCCTTTTATCATTTTCATTCCCCTCCTGCCCTCCTCCCCCCCCCCCCCCCCCCCCCCCCTTAAGCATGAAACCAATCAAGAGTGGAATGAAAAGGGATACACTTTACGACCAATTGCAATTGAAGGCAATACAACCCGGACAAAAATGTGGATTTCTGAGAGGAATTAGTATCCCAATGGCTTTCACCATCTCTCCGTTGCAGCCTTAAATTAGAATGATTGCTGAGATTGGGAAACTATTCAGTTCTCTTCCATTTGAGGAACACTTCCATGCCCTACTTGGCACTGAGTAAAATATTCAAGACATTTGTTTAAAAACAAGTCTGAAGAAAGGTCCCGACCCAAATCGTTGACGGCACAATCCCTCCTCAAATGCTGGCCCACCCCGTTGAGTTCCTCCAGCACTTTGCATTTGGCTGAGAATTCCAACATCTGCACTCTCCTGTTTCTCCAAAAAACGTGATTCCTCTGCAAGTTTTACATGGGCCATTAAAACTGAAAAATATGTTTTTTTTGGGTATCAAAGATATACTTTCCATTTGAACGGATCATTGATGATAATTGGCAACATTAAATAAATGCCCATTTTACCATGTTAGATTCCAAAAACTTACTTTCCCAGAGCAAAACATTCCAGTTTCACTGTTGATCCTTTGGCTGCAAAAACTATTTCTGGAAAACGGACTTCAATCTTAGGTTCATATTCACCCATTACCCCTGTGAAGATATAATATAAGCAAGGCATGATCATTCCTTTCCGATTCCTGAACACACATTAAATGTTAGTTTTGTCCTTGCTAGCAGTTTTTATGCATAATTAATTATGAGCAGAAATACCAGTGTTGCTTAATGATGCTTCTTCAATTTGCAGTAGACTAATAATTCTAAAAAATAGTCTAAGAATGAAATGTGAAGCAGATCGAATCATTCAATTAAATATCAATGTAAGCACATAATTGCAGCCCATTTTTAACCATAGTCAATTTAACGAGTGCTTCACTCGTTCTATAATTTTATTGTTAGACTTTCTGGTTAATTCCCTCCAATTGTATCACGATTTTCATGTCACAAATTCACATAAGAGTGTAGGACATTTAAAATGACAAATTGTGTTAACAGTTTCACCTTCCATTTTCAGAATATTAGTGCTATCATGAAAAATGTACTTCAGGCACCAATTACTTTCTTCAATGGCAATAACAGAAAATGGGTTTGGGAGAATGAAGTGTTCAATCACATGTAAAGGTTCTTAAAAGATGCTGAAAATCAAGACAAATTTAATTATTGAAACTGCAGGATTCCTTACAATATCTCCCTGAAAATTGCCCTTAAGCTACATTTCCTGTGCTAACTGCAACATTTTATTTCTATATATGAACGATTTCTTTATAATTCTCGTATTTCACCTTTCTTTCCTTGGTTTCTGATGCACTAACTGCTGTGAATATTATTCATTTGACTTTGTGCTTTAAAGCAACAATTTCACTCATTACTGGAGCCTGTTGGTTTGGAAAAAGCTTCTGGTTTTGATGCAATAATCCTTCATGATCCTATAAGCTGTTGTCTCAGAGGAAACAGGTTCGTCTCCCCATTTCTAGAAACATCATGAAACCCATCAAAATGTGGATCTATGTTCCTCCACTGGGATATAAAGTCCAAGCAGCACATGGTAAATTGGCTGCTCCGCATCTTATATGGGGAACTGATCTCTCACCAGAATATTGGAGCAGCTAACAGGTTCATTGACATCCAACTCCCAAACGTGAAGTTGGCTGCTTATAGAAAAGCAGATTACATTCAATGTCTTAGATAATCAGAGAGATAAATGAATTGGAAGCATGTTAAACAAAAAGAGAACATTTAAAAGCCTTAGGCCATGAATCTGCCAGAGTAAGGAATGCAATATTTGCTTGAGCTTAGACATGAGAGCATCTTGTTCAACTTATGCTCCAATATTTGGCAATTAAACATAGAGCAGGCATTGGTGGACTGAGTAAAAACATGCTATCATGAAAAGTTTGATCTCATTCCAAGCTCTGCTTATATTCCCCTCTAACCAGACAGCGTCTCAACCTTTTATCATTCCTGGATTAATTCTCAGATACTGCATGGATGGCACAGTGGCACAACTGGTAGAGCTGTTACTTCACAACATCAGAGACCCGGGTTCGAATCTAACCTTGGGTGCTGTCTGTGTGGTGTTTGCACGTTCTCCCTGTGCCTGTGTGGATTTACTCTGGTTTCTTCCCACATGAGAAAGTGTGGTAACATGGAACTAGTGTGAACAGGTGAACGATGGGCAGTGTGGATTCAGTGGGCCGAAGAGTCTCTTTTCACATACCTCGAAACCAAGCTCTAAACTTGAAACTTTTGGAATACCCTTTCAAGCATCATGATGGAGCAATATCAACCCAAGGACAGTAAGAGTCCAAAGAGGCTGCCATCACCATCAAATAATAAACATATAAATTATTGGTCACCAGAATATCCTTGGGGGGGAATAAAACACAAACAGACCATCTCTATGCAAATAAAATGTAAAAAGTTAAAAAAAATGTAATTGTGGAATAAAAAAGGTTATCAGATCAACCCTTAATTTTCTATGTGTAGGAAGGAACTGTGGATGCTGGTTTAATTCGAAGATAGACACAAAAAATGGATTAACTCAGCGGGTCAGGCTGCATCTCTGGAGAAAAGGAATAGGTAACATCTCGAGTTGAGACCCTTCTTCAGACATTGGTTTATTCATTGTTGTTCTTCTTTAAGCATAAATGTGCTGCTACCTTTATTTTTTTGTTTATATATTGTTATCCTACTGGACATGAGAGTCGTGTGCTGTTCCAACTTCTTAACAACATGATTTTGTCATAGATAATCAGCAATATCCACATTTTATTAATCATTTAGGCGCAACCAGTAAATGGGTTACATATGCAACCTTTCAAATGGACCATTACCTCTTGTATTTGTAATGAACATGCAGACAAAGAAGTAAAACAAAAGTTTCTTTCAAATAAAGAGATTCGCCAGCAAATTATTTATTTAATGCCATAGTCAAGGGATTATTACAATATTTTCATAGGAATTAAGTCATTAGTGGGAGTATACCTTTAATGTGGCATTGAGCTTTCAGAGCATGTTGTTGCTGAGTTTTGGACAGCAGAAGTTCAGGAAGAAAGTGCACCATTGCCTTCTGAAGGTTACATTTAGGGACAGGCAATAAATGCTGACCTTGGCACTAACATCAATAAAATTAATGAAAAACACCATTTGAACTTTGTCTGTGATTATTTTAAATGCATGAAACTAAATCAATGACTTTCTTCCATGCTTTCCACAAAAGTAAGAAATAACTATTTTAAAGTAGCTATAATGTAAAATAGCTAATATGTATTTGGATCAATAGTTTTTTACAGCATTATGATGATGAAATAAATGTACCTTGCAAATACTTTGAGGTCAAATCGCACCAATTATTAAGTTTCTGTTGCCCACAAGATGTTGCCATTTTGGATGTTGGAGGAGAAGTTGGACTATACTGCCTTGGGGAGAGCAACTCTGAAGTGGTCCACCCCTGAAAATCACTGTCCCTACACACATGCTGCTGCTCATCCCTGGCATCTCCCCAACCAACCCTAATGCCAACTCCTCAATCTAACTTCTGAGACTTACGCCCGGCTCCCAAATTCTCACATTCCTCATGCTACTGCCAATTTTCACATTTCTCCATCGCCCTCCTAAACCACAAAGCAAATGTCAGACTCATCTTTTTATCCCCCAACTTTGAAAGATCCGTGTCCTCTTTCCTACTTTCCTGCATTGAACAATCCACATTAAAAATGGGCACTGCTTGTCTCCCAAAGAGTCAAATTCAATACACACATCACGACCACACAATTCATTGATAAATGTAACACGACCAACGATTCTCTCTCAGGTGGGCATTTCCTTTGACTGAATAATGTTTACAGAAGTCATGATATTCAGCACTCATGAATATCTATAATCTGCTGACATTTTGTTCACTTCAAGAAGATTATAGATATTTGAGCATTTAGTTTGAGCTCTTCACATTCCGAACAAGAGACTAGTATTTACATGATATGATGTGGTAATAAGCCATTGATTCATGTTTGTGTCTCCAGTGACCATGTTAACTGTAGTGCTCACAAGCCAGCTGCCTGTCGGTCATCTGAGGTTCTCTGTCATTCATTATTTATTATTCCTTTGGTGGAAGGAGGGAAAATAAGTGTCCATTTCCATTCTGTTTCAGTATAGAAATAAGGCCATATACCCAGGCATAACTATATGACTATAACATTTTTAGGCCTCTTCATTTCAATTCAATTCAATTCAATTCAATTCAATTCAATTCAATTCAATTCAATTCAATTCAACTTTAATGTCATTGCACAAATACTGAGTATGGGTACAACGAAATGCAGTTTTGCGTCAGTCCGTAGTAGTGCAATATAGAAATTTAAAAAAAAAGAGGATACAGAATAATAAAAAATACAGAATAATTAAACAATGGGGACGGAGGGACCGGAGGAATCTATCGGCGGGACTCCGAGTTCAGCAATGCGATGGTATGATTGTAGAAGCTGTTCCTCATCCTACTGGTACGAGACCTGAGGCTCCTGTACCGCCTCCCTGATGGGAGGAGGGCAAACAGTCCATGGTTGGGGTGGGAGGGGTCTTTAATGATCTTCCCAGCTCGTTTCAGACACCGTTTTCGGTGGAGGGCATCCATGGCAGGGAGCGGGGCACCGATGATGTGCTGCGCGGTTTTCACCACCCGTTGTAGTGCCTTCCTGTCCGCAACAGTGCAGCTGCTGTACCATACCGTGAAGCAGGCGGTCAGGATGCTCTCGATGGTACACCGGTAGAAGTTGGTCAGGATCTGGGGGGACAGGTGGGCTTTCTTGAGCCTCCTCAGGAAGTAAAGGCGCTGCTGTGCCTTTTTGATCAGCTTGGAGGTGTTGAGGGACCAGGACAAATCCTCCGAGATGTGTACCCCGAGGAATTTGTAGCTGGAGACGCGCTCCACCTCAGTCCCGTTTATGTGGATGGGGGTATGTCTGCCCCCTCTGACCTTCCTGAAGTCGACAATAAGTTCCTTCGTCTTCTTGGAGTTGAGGACGAGGTTATTATTGGCACACCAGGTTGTCAGGTGCTGGACCTCCTCTCTGTAGGCTGACTCATCGTTGTCACTGATCAGTCCTACCACCGTGGTGTCGTCAGCAAACTTAATGATGGCGTTGGATCCGTACTTAGGGATGCAGTCGTGGGTGAAGAGGGAGTAGAGGAGAGGGCTGAGCACACAGCCCTGTGGCACGCCGGTGTTCAGTGTTATAGTGGTGGAGGTGAGGTTGTTGACCCTAACAGACTGTGGTCTGTTGGTGAGGAAATCCAGTGTCCAGTTGCAGAGGGAGGTGGAGATGCCAAGCCCGCTGAATTTGGTGATCAAGCTGGCGGGAATGACAGTGTTGAAAGCGGAGCTGAAATCAATGAACAGCAACCTGATGTAGGAGTTGTTGTTGTCCAGGTGGGTCAGGGCAGAGTGTAGGGCCGCCGATATGGCGTCCTCTGTAGACCTGTTGGCCCGGTAGGCAAACTGATGGGGGTCCAGTGTGGGGGGGAGGCTGGCTTTGAGGTGAGCCAAGATCAGCCGCTCAAAGCACTTAGCAATGACAGGGGTGAGTGCCACTGGGCGGAAATCGTTGAGGCTCCCTGTGGCTGACTGTTTGGGCACTGGCACGATGGTTGATGTCTTGAGGCAAGTGGGGACAACACCCTGGGCCAGTGAGTGATTGAAAATGTCGGTAAAGACTTGGGATAGTTGTCCAGCACATGCCCTAAGCACCCGGCCAGGGATGCCATCGGGGCCGGCAGCTTTGCGCTCATTCACCTTGCTCAGTGCATCTTGTACAGCAGAGGTGGAGAGACTGAGGGGTTGTTCATTTGGGGGTGGAGCAACTTTGATGGCTGGGGTTTTGTTATCTCGGTCAAAGCGAGCATAGAAATGGTTTAGCTCGTCAGGAAGGGTGGCGTTGTCTGGGGGAGGGGTGTTAACTTTCTGGTAATCGGCAAGGGATTTGATTCCTTGCCACATGCGCCTGGGGTCAGAGTTGTTATGGAAGTGCTCCTCAATCCGCCGTTTGTGATTGAGTTTGGCATTCCTAATTCCCATTTTCAGATTGGCCCTGGATGAGCTGTATCCCTCAGCGTCGCCAGATCTGAAAGCGGCATCGCGAGCCTTCAGTAGGAGTCTGACCTCCCTGCTCATCCACGGCTTCTGGTTAGGGAAGGTCTTTATTTCTTTGTGGGTAGTGACATTATCGGTGCAGAATTTTATATAGTCCATAACTGTTGAGGTGTATGAGTTGATGTCCACTTGTGAATTGAAGGTGGACTGGGTAGCAAACAGACTCCAGTCTGTCTGCTGAAACTGCTGCTGTAAAACAGAGACAGCCCCCTCAGGCCAGACCTTCACTGTCCTCGTGGTAGGTTTCACACGTCTGATCAGAGGTGTGTATTTGGGGAGCAGGAACAGAGAGAGGTGGTCAGACTGACCAAGGTGGGGGAGGGGGAGGGCTTTGTAGGCTTCAGTAATATCAGTGTAAACTAAGTCCAGAATATTGTTTCCTCTGGTTGGGCAGGAAACATGCTGATGGAACCTGGGGAGTACAGTTTTAAGGTCGGAGTGGTTGAAATCACCCGCAACAATAAATGCCCCCTCTGGGTGAGCAGATAGATGTTTGCTGATAGCAGCTTGCAGCTCTTCCATTGCTAGCCTGGCATTAGCGTCCGGGGGTACATAGACTGCGGTGATAACAGTCGATGTGAATTCTCTGGGCAAATAGAAGGGCCTGCACTTTAACATCAGGTATTCCAGGTCAGCAGAGCAGTGACTACCAATCCTAACGACGTCCGTACACCATGAGTTGTTCACATAGATGCACAGTCCGCCGCCCTTGGTCTTACTGGAGTCCTCCGCTGTTCTGTCGGCCCTGAAGACAGTGCGCCCCTCCAGCTCGATGGCGTTGTCCGGGATGTTGCCGTTGAGCCATGTTTCAGTAAAGACCATGGCGTTGCAGTCAGCGATCCGTCTGTGTGTGGTGATCCGCAGCCTTAGTTCATCGATTTTACTCACCAGGGACCGGACATTCGCGAGGAAAATGCTGGGCAGAGCTGGCTGGTGAGGATTTAATTTCAGCCTAGCTCGATGTCCTCCCCGCTTCCCACGTCTTTGTTTGCGGTCCCTGCGCCGCCTCCGGGCACTACCTGTCGGGGAAGCTGGCCCGCTAGACCACGGTGTCTTGGCGATCTCTGGCGGCAGTTGAAAGTCGCTTCTGGGGCTCGTTACGCAGAGACGGCCGAGCTCTAATAGCTCCTGACGGCCGTATAGAGTCTTCGCTCGGGTGCTCCGGGCGAAAACTAAGGTAATGATTAACAGAAAAATAACTAAATTACAAAAACTACGGAGACGCAGAGCCTCGCGTTGTGCACGCGACGCCATCTTGGTTCGTGCATCATAAATTGTGCATAAATTATGCTTTTGTCCATTCTGTTAACAAAATGAAACTATCGTGACAAACACCAACATTTACATTACAGTCAGATTCTACACCATATTTATGACTTGAAATGAAACTTACCATCAGTCCGCAGTACCAAGGGAGTGGGTGGGCTCAGAACTCTTTTATTAGTTACTGTGTTCTTTATCTCGCAGATATAAGCACCCACGTCTGAAACCTTCACTTTCGATATGTATAAGTTACCGGTTTTTTGAGACACAAAGCGATGATTGTCTTGCTCCACAAAAGTTGGAAATTGATTAAATATCCAAGCATACTCCAGTTCTGTAAAAACAAAGTACATGTTCCACAGTATCAGTGCATTTGTTTTATCTGTCAGATTCAAGCAATCAAGAAACAAAGTAAGGTGTTGTCGTGAAGTCTAAAAAAAACACTTGGAACAGGTTAATTTGAAATAACCTTCTGAAAACTTATTTTGTTGATGTTCGCCTCTGCATTTTCCCTTGTCCTGTTCTTTGAGGCTGGTGAACACACATTTTAACAAGAACAATCAAAATCTTTATGAGCAACAAATCTTGCCATGTTCAAAAAAGACACAGGGGCTCTTGTCATCTTTGTGGAACAGATCAATTTGGCATTGAACAATGTATCTCAACTAAGATGTTCCACAAAATGGTCAATGAGGCCTTCAAACCAAACCATTGTAAAATATCTCTCTCACCAAGCCAATTGGTCTGTCCCAAACAAAGCCGCAAGAATCAGTTTCAGATAATGGGCCACAAATTTTTCCATCCCAATTTGAAAGATTTATGCACACCACTAGTATAATACACACATTTGCATCTGTAATAACAAGCTGCCTCAAATAAGGAAAACAAAATGTATGAGTCAAAATTTGAAGATGGCACTTGAAAAAAACGATCATGAAGGGCAGAATAAATGTATCCACAGATGACAGGCAGTGGGGTTTGTTATTAGCATACAGGAAAACAAAACATTTGAGGCATTGAACCTATGAGTCATATGTTTCTATGTTTCTATGTCATAGGTTCAGGACAAAGCACATAACATTGCGGAGTCGAGAAGGAGGAACTGGATCAAACAAAGCATTTTTAATCAAGCTGAAAGTAAAATAAAAATCCAAGGGGCTGAAAATGTTTGATGTTCAGGTTTTGGCAGGAGGACAGGTAAATGGAGTCAAGAACCATTGATAAATGAGCTATCTTCATCAACTTCTCTTGTTACCACCTCAACTTGCTTCACAAATCTCTGCTGGCTATTCTTTTCTAAATGCTGATTTATGCCATTCTTTTTAAATATTTTAAAATAATATTTCTGTAACAAGTGTTAATCTTGCAGGTCTGTAATTATTCAATTTATCCTTTCAACTTTTTTGAACCAACTTTCTTCCAGGCCCCAGCACCTATAACCAGAGATGATTGGATAATGAAAGTTAGAGGTTGCGCTTTTCTGTTCTTGATCCTCTCACCCTAATGTGGCAAGAATAAAAGCAGATAAATTTATATATTTTTACTGGGAAACCTAGGTTACAAATTTAACCCAGAGTCGTAGAATTATACAGCACAGAAATAAGACTTCAGGCCCAACTCAGCCAGGCAGACCATGCCAACTTGCCCTATTTAGCTAGTCCTAATTGCCCCCCTCCCCCCCACCTGGCCCATAAACCTATCCTATCCATGTACCTGTTCAAGTGCCTTGATTGCACCTCTGAATTATATTTGCTTTTAACACTTCCTTTTCAGCTTGTTCCATGTATGCACCACCCTCTATGTGAAATTACCCCTCAGGTCCCTTTTAAACATTTTCCCTCTCACGATAAACCAATGCCCTCTACCTTTAGACTCCCCGACACTGGGAAAAACAGCGTGACCATTCACCTCAGCTGCCCGTTCCATAAACCTCCATAAAGCTACACCTTAGCCTCGAAGGCTGCAGGGAAAAAAGATCCAGCTCATCCAGCCTTTCCTAATAAGTCAAACCCTCCAGACCCGATAAAATTCTCGTAAATCTTGCACGTATCCTTTCCAGTTTCCAGTTAAATTACATCCTTTAAGCAACATGGCCAATGTTTTGCTTCAATCTGGGCAACATCTGAACATTCCGGAATGAAAGATGTTCAGGGTCTCTGGCAATGACCAGCAACTCAGAAAATAACACAAGACAGTCCTGAAACATACTTAATTTGCCCACTTGAAAGATACAGAATGTTTCCTACTACCTCAGGAATACTAAATAAATTTACAAGTACATTACAATCTCGGCAAAGTCCATGTATTTTATAGCATACCCTTTCCACAAGTGGAATGGTCGGCAAACAAATAAAGAATTCATCCCTCTAAAGCACAGTACATTAATTATTCAATCCCTACCAAATGGGATATCTCTCTAATTTATCATTCAGAATTCTTCCTGAGAGAAAACAACTGGCGGGTATCAGGGCTGTAGTTCTCAACACCAATACCCATGTTTCATGAAGCTAAGATGCCCATGCTGTGTTTGGCATGTAGGATGGTCTGGTTGTAAGAGCAAGATAAACAGGAATGACAGAAAGGAATTCAGCGAGACTGTGTAAGAGATGGAAAGATATGTGCAAATGTTTTCTTTCCATCGTTGTTTGCGATTGTAAGCAAATACAGGCTGTACTTCTGTTTCATAGAAACAGACACATCGAAAATAGGTGCAGGGGTAGGCCATTTGGTCCTTCGAGCTAGAACCGCCATTATGATCATGGCTGATCATCCAAAATCAGTACCGTGCTCCTGCTTTCTCCCCATATCATTTGATTCCATTAGCCCTTAGAGCTATATCTAACTCTCCTGAAAACATCCAGTGAATAAGCCTCCACTGCCATCTGTGGCAGAGAATTCCACAGATTCACAACTCTCTGGGTGAAATAATGTTACCCTATCTTAGTACTAAATGGGCTACCCCTTATTCTTGAACTGTGACCCTGGTTCTGGACTCCCCCAACATCGGGCAACATTTTTTCCTGCATCGTCCCTGTCCAATGAACAATTTTATTTGTTTCTATAAGATTTATATGTTTCGATAAAAATATAAGAAGATATGTTCCAACAAAACTACACATAATTTCACCAGAATACCAACTAGTTGGAAGTTTGCCACAGTTGTACATAGAGATAGTAACAAGAGTAACTGGAGAACATCACCTCACTTGAAGTGTGGAATGTCAGTACAATGGAAAAAGATGAAAAAGGAACAAAGAATATCGTCAGGAAAGTCAACCAAGTTTGGATCATGCTGACTTCCACCGATGGTTCCCACTAGAAACATAGGTGTTAAGCCTTTGAAACTGAAGAAAGTGTGCTTCACAATGTAAAAATCTTAGACTTACTAAGATGGAAGTTGCAGGTGTTGAAGTACATGGAAAGTTTGTGGGCTACAGCAGAGAACAACATTTGGCAGGCTATTTTATGCTTGTCAGGTTAATTGGAATATTAGTGATGCTGTTTGCAAGAGAATCACCCTTGTGGTTTCAGCTAGACTCTACACGAGAGACACACTAAAGATTTGCCTTTTTCTTCCACTCTTTGTAAATTAAAAAAAATGGAGAGCACCGAGAAAATCCTTGAACTTTTCAACCTATGCATTAATTTTCAAGTGGTCAATGTAGCTAAGTTGCAATGACGTACTTTTAGCTTTATGTATGTCAACAGTGCTGCATTATCCATAGGAAAAGAAAATGACCTGGGCAATGGACATATTGCAAATAATGGAGTTTGTGAGCCCAGAATATAGTGACTGAACCTTTAGATTATGATGAAAGGCTACTGCTATGCAATTCAAATTATCATGAATTGCACAAGAAAATAAGCAGTGAAGTGGCCTTGAATTGTTCGTGATTTACATTATTGATCAGGAGGTGGAAACAAAATGTAAGGTTTCCAAGTGTAATGATGATACCTCAAAAATTCCATGTGCTTTTGTTGAAAGTAATTTTGGGCCAGAACTTGTTTTGTATCAAGCAAAGACATAAAATGCTGGAGTAACTTAGCAGGTCAGTCAGCAGAACATGGGTAGGTGATGTTTCGGGGCAGAACCCTTTTTCAGACTGATTGTCGGGCTCGGGTTAAGAAAGCTAGAAGGGCAACTCATGTTTTGTATCAAACCTGCCCAAACACAGATACAAGTTTTGGTAATTTGATTACAAAGATATAGAGGTATTTGTTAGGATTGTTAATAGCTACAAGATGGACAGCCACTTGTCTACATAATGGCCAGTTTGCAATTTCTATTCAGAAGAAAACACTTAAACGACAGAACAAGTTCTCTTTTTCTCGTTTTTCAACATTTACTTTGTGGATTATATATTTATAAAAATATGAACTGGAAACATTTCAACACCAATGCAAAATGCTTAAGGAGGGTAGTTACCTCTGCCAGTGCTTTGAGAATTTCTCCATCGATCATGGTATGATCATTTATCACAGGTGAGCAAAAGCTTGCTGAATTCAGCAATACATGGACAGAATAAAAAACCTCCATTGACACAATTGTACCATTTAACATGCTAGAAGATGCAAGGTTGAGGGATACATCCTATAACTCTAATCATGCACTAAGATAAATAGGGAATGGAAATTTGGTTAGATCATAAACTGAGATAATAAGCCATCACAAGTCATTTTGTTGTACTAAAAACAATTTATCTTCCTTTCAACAAATTCCAAAAGACCTTAATATTTCATTAGCTCACAGGGTAAACATTTTAGGTGTATTAATTGCCAAACCAAAACATCACAGTGTCTTCTTTCTGATGAAGTGCTTAGAATGTAACTTAAGATCTAAATTACTTTCTTCTTAATAATACTGTTACTGTGCGTCAGGTCAAATAAAAATAAAATCACTTACTAATTAGTTAAAGGTTCTGTTACTTCGAACATACAATAGGAACATTCCCAAGATAATTAAATAGCTCAGAGGGTTTAGAGAGATATGGGCCAAATGCGGGCAAATGAGACAAACTTAGATGGGGCTTCTTGGTTGGCATGGATGAGTTGGGGAGATGGGCCTGTTTCTGTGCTCTATGACTCTATGACTCAGCTTTGTTTTATGTGTGAATCAGAAAAGGGGAAGGAATAACCTCATTTTGCATGGATTCAATTATTTGAGTTTCATTCTTACGCACTGGCCAATTACTAGTCAGTTGTAAAGGCACTAACATTTATCATTGACCTGGACAAAAGTTTTCCCATAAAATTCAGCAGTGAATCTGTGGAATTCATTGCCGCAGACGGCTGTGGAGACCAAGCCTAACGGTATTTTTAAGGCAAAGATTGTCAGATTCTTGATTAGTAAGGGCATCAGGGGTTGTGAGGAGAAGGCAGGAGAATGGGGTTGAGAGGGAAAGATATAGTGAATGGCGGAGTAGACTTGACAGGCTGAATGGCTAATTCTGTTCCTATAACTTATGAACTCAGTAGCATAGATGTTCCCTTTTCCAATGTGACATATAGACTGCTGCCTTCACTGCGGGACATGTAACTCCCTGGATGTCATCAGTGATGGCATCCAACTGATGGACATAATAAAGAATTCTGACAACAAATCAGGAAATATAATACATGACAGTTTATGACTATTTACACATTTTAATTAAATGAATTAAAATTTGTGCGCAAAAATGGTTTTCACCAAGTAGGTTTTTTTTAGTAATAGTGACATTTTGAAATCATTCTTCTGAAGCAATTTAGAGTCATAGAGTTATAGAGTGATATAGCGTGGAAACAGGTCCTTCGGACCAACTTGACTACACTGGCCAATACAATCGTCACACCTGCCAGCGTTTGGCCTATATCCCTCCAAGCCTGTCCTATGCATGTACCTGTCTAACTGTTTCTTAAACGTTGGGATAGACCCTGCCTCAACTACCTCCTCTGGCAGCTCCATCCACCCACCACTTTTTGTATGAAAAAGTTACTCCTCATATTCCCATTAAATCTTTTCCCCTTCACCTTAAACCTATGTCCTCTTGTCCTCGATTCCCCTACTCTGGGCAAAAGACTCTGTGCATCTACCTCTATTCCTCTCATGATTTTATACACCTCCATATTTTTCAGGGCCGGAGAAGTGGTTCAGAATTAATTAAATACTCAGTGACATGCCATTCTAACAGTATAGTACTTTTAGTAAATTTTACACTGAAAAAAGACTGTTGGAGTTAGTGAATGGTTTTCCACTGATTGCATTGGCATCGCCTGCAATAGTTTATTCTGTGGAGGAGCAGAATATCACCAAAGGCAACTTTAGCATTTCAAAGACTAACTGATGTCAGAATTTTCCATCTTTTTACAAGCTCTTAACAGGGATGCTGACAAGTATAACCTTCATTATTCACAGAAAAAGAATCAGTTTTCTCTCAAAGGTGGACAGGGGAAACACTTTAGACTTTAGGGATACAGTGCGGAAACAAGCTCTTCAGCCCAATTGATCAGCGATCACATTATATACTAGGACTATCCTACAGCCCAGAGATAATTTATAATTTTATCAAGCCTATTAACCTACAAACTTGTACATCTTCAGAGTGTGGGAGGAAACCGGAGTACCCTGAGAAAACCCATACGGTCACAGGAAGAACGTACAAACTCTGTACAGAGCGGCGACCTGGCCTCGGAGATAGGGCAATGTTCCGGCAACAGCGGCCACCCGACCCGACCGCGGGCCCAGTGTCGGGAGCTCGCAGGTCACAGGTTGCGGACCTGTTCTCCAGAGCTCCCGCAACAACAGCTGCGTCCGCTGGACTGGAGGGCGGCAGCTACGGCAGCTTCGACCACCCTGGGCCGCGGAGCTGAACTGTCCCGTTCGCGGAGCTCGGATTCAGCCGCGGAACTGACATTACTTACCATCACCCGGCGGGGTCACAACATCTGAAGCCTGGATCGCCTCGGCGCAGATGGAGAACAAGTAGGGATGAGACAAAGACTTAAGACTTTTGCCTTCCATCACAGGGAGGAGGTGCCTGGTGAGCTCACTGTGGTCGATGTTAATTTGTGTTTATTGTGTGTTTTTGTCATTTTGGTACTATATGTAGGACTGCAAGGCAACAAAAGTTCGTTCAGACCGCAAGGTCTGAATGACAATAAAGGCTACTTTGACCTTTGACTTTTGACCTCTGTAGTCAGGATTGAATGTGGGTCCCTGGTGTTGTAATAAAGCCCCTGTCCCACTTAGGAAACCTGAACGGAAACCTCTGGAGACCTTGCGCCCCACCCAAGGTTTCCGTGAGGTTCCCGGAGGTTTTTGTCACTCTCGCTAATGGTCGAAAGTGGTTTCCGCGTAGTCGAGCTTCTTCTATGTTCCAGCGATGATTTCAAAATATTCAAAACTTGCCTCGACTAAAAATTGGTTGCCATTTTAAAAATCGGTAATTTTTTAATCGAAGCCGGTTGTGATGCTAGTTGAAGGTGGTTACCGGAGGTTGCAGGTAGTGGAAGGTAAGACCTCCCTGGTGGAATAAAACTGGGTGAAAAAAGGTTAATATTAACATAAGCATGTGACCTCTGTCACTCCTGGGCGTGCTCAATCATAGTTGCGGAGTTCTTTTAGCAGAGAAAAGTTTTTTTTTCTTACAATATAAATTATATTGGGTTATGTAAAATTGGAAATAGCTCCTAGTGTGTAGGATAGTATGGGGTGATTGTTGGTTGGTGTGGGCTTGATGGGCCGAAGGGCTTGTTTCTGCGTCTTGGCTCTAAAATCTCAAAAAATAATCTCTGAAAGTCTCTGGAGTGGGATTTGAAACCATAACTATCGGACCCACTGAGAAATATTACAACTGCACCAAAACATATTTTATTCGTCACAAATCCTGCCCATGAACTCAAGTTGCAGGAACAGACTAATTGTCGTATACCAAGAAATATGGGGTGAATGTGCAACTCATCAGGGAATTCGCAATAATGACAAGAGCAAGAAAGAGTCCAGCGTTGTGTTGAGGACCTGTGCAATGCATGCAGACAATCAAGATGTGTGCATTTCACTCTTTCAACATCAAAGTGTCATTCATTACGATGGAGTCTATGCGGCTCACAACTTCCACTGAGCTCAGACGTACAAGAGATGTTGAGGTTTCTGTAGATTTGTTTCAAATTACACAAGAAATTTGCTCGGTAAGACAGAGCTTAGAAAGACTCCAGGCTAAACTTGATGCAGTTGGTTAACACTGCAGATGCATATACAATAGATCACAGGCATCCATAAGATCCAAACAATACAATTCGAAAAGAGAGATGAAAGCCCTAAAATTAATGTATACATGTTTATAAGCAACTACAGAGCTGTGAGAGATTTGGAAGTTTAATTCAAGTGTACTGCCAGGCTATTCAATGCGGGCATCATCTAATCTAGCAGTAGAAACAAGGAACTGCAGATGCTGGTTTACAAACAAAGGACACAAAGTGCCAGAGTAACTTAATAGGTCAGGCAGCACCCCTAGCAAACATAGAGTCTGAAGAAGTGCAGTTTGTCAATATGCCAAAAGCCACCCAAACTGATGGTAAATCCATGTCATTTGTCAAGAGAAAATTATGAATACCTTTTGCCCCAACTCAATTTTCTGTCATTTTTAATATTACTCCAATCATTAAATGAGAAAGTAGAAAATTGGATTGGAATTCATCGAGTTAATTGCACCACACATGCATGTACAATTACGTGACTGTTCTGAAATGAGGTTTCGTTGGTTTCAATTAAACTGAAATTTGGAACCATAATAAAGAGGACATAATCTGCCATAATGCATGTTTATTGCAAACAACTGGCAATGTAATTAAATCATAGGTGGTATCCTGTACCAATGATGATTGTATGTTGGATGGCGGCTCTTTTATTGGAAAAGGAGCTTTATAAAACAAATATTGCATCCTCCTGCAATGTAAGATGGATGATGTTAAATCCAGCCTCTTCCATAACAGTAAACATCGTTTTCACTTGTGGGATTACTGCTTGCAGTAAAAGAAGATTAAATTTGAACAAGTGCTGGTACATTTCTTATTTTGGGTCAGAAAATATTAGCATGAAGTGCAAGCTATTTTTTCCCCAACAGTTAAGATGCTCTTAAGTATGATGTGTGTTTTCAAAACATATGTCTGTGGAGAGAGATAGCAGCAGATTTCAGAGAGAGACAGCAGCACCATTGTACACGGTGGGACATAAATGTTTTCAACAAAATACAGGAAGGAGATTGTAAGGGGGAGTAAACATCATTTGCAGTGAGCACCTGCCACATGCAAGACTTTTAATGTTAACTGCAGCTTTTCCATGGCATAATTTAGCTAGAGTATGCATTAAATTAAACATTATGTCCTTTATATTGAGAAATGGGAGAAAGTAAATTGGGGATTCACACATAATAATCACTTAAGGTTCAAGCAGAAGTGTAAGTAGCAATCTAAACAGCCGCTGAAATGGTTACAACTTTATATCAGGTAAATTAGAATTCCAAAGTGAGTAATTTATTGTTCTGTTGATTAGAGTTTTAAATCGATGCCATCTGGGGCATGGCATTCAGATTTGAGCACTCAGCTATGGAAAGGCAGAGAGCAGGTTTTGCCAGAATGACAACAGCACTGAATGAATTATTCCAGAAGATCAGGTTGCATAAAAGTAAAATGCAATCCATCGATTTTGAAAGGTTGAGGTTTGATAAATGATCAGCTTTTTATGTGACTCATGGACTCCACAGGGCAGAAGGAATTCATTTAATCTGAGTGACAAGCTTAACAATGGAGTTTGGCTGCTTTTGAGTTGATCCAGGAACTATTTGTTAAGAACTCAGAAAGCATGGTGGAAATCTGGAATTCATGACAGAATGTTAATGGAAACGTCAGAGACAATAAGCAGGAAAATAAGCAGGGGAATGGGATTGAAGAATATCTTCTATAAGCCACCATAGATTCAATGGGCTAAACTCTCTCATCCGATGCCAGGAGCAAAATAAGAATGCTGTTCCATGAATATCATAGCAAAAGAATGGACCATTTTGTCCAACTGTTCTACATGGTTCATACACTGCACACACGGTGCCACCATGCCAATTTCCCAGTTATCATCATGGTGCTCCATTCTTTTTCCTTCATATATATCTCTGGCTCTCCTTCAACTGCATCGGTGCTGTTTGTCTCAATTGTAAGGTGGCATCAAGCTCCACATGACACACACCCGCTGCGTACAAAAATGTCTCAACAAAAGATGACGAACGCTGGGTCAATTAAAAATATTTAAGGGTTGCGTTGTGGAGATAAAAGTACATTTTGGTCGGATACACAGTGCAAAAATTGAGCAAATGCATTTGAATTATAGATCAGCTAGATAGTCAGAACACAGAACCAGGGCCTTCGCTCCAACCAGTCCACATCAACTAAGTGCCCATCTAAGTCTTGTTGCCTACAATTCCTGTCCACATAGATGTAGGAATGAAGCTGAAATTATAAGATAGGAGGGGAATGGAAGATACATTGTGTGGTAAAAACCCACTGGAGATACCTGGAATTCTCTGCCATAGAATGCAATGGAGGCCAATTCACCGGATGATTTCAAGAGAGAGTTAGATATGTCTTGGGGCTAACGGAATCAAAAGATATGGGGAGAAAGCAGGAACAGGGTACTGATTTTGGATGATCAGCCATGATTATATTTAATGACAGTGCTGGCTCAAAGGGCCAAATTACTTACTCCTGCACTTATTTTCTATGTTTCTATGTTTTTATATGAATGTGGAGAGCGGAGGAGTAAAATGGACAGAGAAGGGAAAGCCAAACTTAGTTCAGGCTGGGAGGAGAGACGGTGGGAACAAACAGGTAGGAAATGGAGTAGATGGAAAGCTGGAAGAGAGGAGGGGCAGGACAAAGCCTGGCAGGTAACAGGTCGATAGAGGTGAGGAGGGTTTTTTAACAGGCAGATGTTCGACAAAGGCCAGAGATGAAAAGACTGAAGGTGTGAAACAACACAGGAGTTGCAAATTGTGAGGTTAGAGGAGGGAGTGCAGTAGGAAGGGGAGGGGAAGGGGCGCTTCCAGGAGGGGCAAAGGGGAGATAAGGAAATGGAGGGTGATATGGGAGACGAAGGGGGAATATGGGGGGGAATTGGAGAATAAGCCGGTAGAATTGTTACATCCAATTAGTTATGGTTGAGAAGCATACTATGATTGCTTTCCAAAGGGGTTGCTGGTTAAACTATTGAAATGTTTTTGCTTGAAGAACATGTCACCTGTGGCCTCCACAATGTTTTTCAGATGATTGTATACCAAAAAAAAATGTGCAAAAATCATGAGTCCTTGGGTTAAAAAAAAAAATCAATCTTGCTGACCTGTTGAAGGTAGATAAAAATGCCGGAGAAACTCAACGGGTGAGGCAGCATCTATGGAGCGAAGGAAAACATCTCCTAATCCGATTTTACACAGCCATCATCCAAAGCATGCTCACTTCATCAATAACAGTTTGGTACAGCAGTTTAGACACTCACTCCCGTAATAAACTACAGCGCATTGTCAACAAAGCATCCAAAATCATCAGCACTCCCCTCCCATCAATAGAATCACTCAATCTCAAACGGTCCGTGTCAAGGGTGAAGAAAATCATTTCTGATCCCTCCCACCCAGCTCACCACATCTTCCACCTGCTGCCCTCAGCTCACTGCCTGCCAAAACATCACGATTTAAAAACAGTTTCTATCCATATGCAATTCAAACTCTGAACACTCTATGATAATATCACAAAGCCACCTCGTGCATGTACTGTATACTGTATGTTGTTTGTGTTTTATGTTATGTTTGACGGGAATCAGCCTATTGTGTAACATCCTGTACTGAATATTAATTCCACCAGCTTGACTGTGTGGTCATTAAATAATCTGAATCTGAATCTGAATCTGAATAGGTGACGTTTCGGGTCGAGACCCTTCTTCAGACTGATGTGGGGATGGGGGCGGGAAGAAGAAAGGAAGGGGCAGAGACAGTAGGCTACGGGAGAGCTGGGAAGGGGAGGGGAAGGAGGGAGAAAGCAAGGACTACCTGAAATTGGAGGTCAATGTTCATAAACTACCCAAGCGAAATATGAGGTGCTGCTGCTCCAATTTGTGGTGGGATTCACTCTGGCCATGGAGGCCCAGGATAGAAAGGTCGGATTCAGAATGGGAGGGGGAGTTGAAGTGCTGAGCCACCGGGAGATCAGGTTGGTTAATGCGAACTGAGCGGAGGTGTTGGATGAAGCGATCGCCAAGCCTGCGCTTGGTCTCACCGATGTATAGCAGTTGACACCTAGAGCAGCGGATGCAATAGATGAGGTTGGAGGAGGTGCAGGTGAACCTCTGCCTCACCTGGAAAGACTGCTTGGGTCCTTGAATGGAGTCATGGGGGGGGCGGTAAAGCGACAAGTGTAGCATTTACTGCAGTTGCAAGGGAAAGTACCAGAGGAGGAGGTGGTTTGGGTGGGAAGGGACAATTTGACCAGGGAGTTACAGAGGGAGCGGTCTCTGTGGAAAGCCAAAAGGGGAGGAGATGGGAAGATGTGTCCAGTGGTGGGATCCCATTGGAGGTGGCGAAAATGTCGGAGAATTATCTGGTGTATGTGACGGCTTGTAGGGTGGACGGTGAAGACAAGGGGGACTCTTCCCTTGTTACGGGGATGGGGAGTGAGAGCAGAGCACAGGATATAGAGGAGACCCTGGTGAGACCCTCATCTATAGTCGAAGAGGGGAACCCCCATTCCCTAAAAAATGAGGACCACTCCGATGCCCTGGTTTGGAACACCTCATCCTGGGTGCAGATGCGGCATAGACGGAGGAATTGGGAGTAGGGGATAGAGTCCTTAAAGGAAGCAGGGTGGGAAGAAGTGAAATCCAGATAGTTGTGGGAGTCAGTGGGTTTGTAGTAGATGTCAGTCAGTAGTCTATCACCTGCAATGGAGATAGTGAGGTCGAGAAACAGTAGGGAGATGGCGGACATGATCCAGGTGAATTTGAGTGCTGGATGGAAGTTAGTGTTGAGATGGATGAAGTCAGTGAGTTCTACATGGGTGCAGTAGGTAGCACCAATCCAGTCGTCAATGTATCAGAGGTAGAGTTCGGGGATAGGGCCACGGTATGCCTTGAACAAGGATTGTTCGACACACCCTACAAAGAGGCAGGCAGAGCTGGGGCCCATGCACGTGCCCATAGCTATGCCTTGGATTTGGAGGAAATGGGAGGAGTCAAAAGAAAAGTTGTTGAGGGTAAGGACCTGCTCCGCTCAGCGGAGGAGAGTATTAAACATATAGACTTTTTTTTCTGTTCTCAGGTCAAGCAAATAAAAGAAACATGTGGAAAAATAAACTGTTTAGTAGAATTTTACCCTCAGCAAGCATTGTTCACCTCATGCCCATTGAATAGGAGTGTTTTATCTGTAGTAAGTATCCCATCACTCGTAATATTTTTTTCCCCGTGGCTGGATATTAAGGTTAACTTGGCTCTCACACTGTACTGCCTGAAGCTCTGACCTTGCATAGAATGGTTCTGCAAGATTCAGAGATAACACAATGAAGACAGTGGCCAGACTTTCACATATGAGCCAGAGGGAGAGATGTATTTATCAGAAATAATGATAAAGTAATATTGTTCTTATTTTTCAACACCAAGCTATTTAACAGCAATCTTCAGTTTCCAAGCTGTATGCTCAAGTAGATTAAAACTGCGCTTTTCTTTTTCTTCAATAACCAGATGAATGTTTTCAATTCTTCAATCACTTGAGTAGTAACTATTACATCCTTTCTCATCCTGACACCTGTATTGCTTGGAAGCTGGCAGCCAAAATAACATTATTTCAAAAAGATCTAAACGAAAAAATGAAAAAGGTTTCATAACCAATATAGAGCAGAGAGCTGTCCAGCACAGACCCTGCAGATGTATATGCCTATCTACCCACCATTTTTGTATCTGCTTCCATCACCACCCATGCCAGTTCGTTCTAGGTATATACTACTCTCTGTGGAAAATATGCCGCTCCCAGCTCTTTTAAATGTTCCCCCTTTCACATTAAGTTATGCTTTCTAATATTTCATATTTCCACCCTGGGAAAATGCTTCTGACTACCTGCCCTTTCAATGCCATGGTAATGATGTTGTGGGGAAATGCCACAAATTCTTCTGAATGCAATCCAATTCCAGATTCCTTATAGAATAGACTGCTCGACTACAAGGACTTGGCAATTGCTCTCCTTATGCTGGGCAATCTGCTGTTAGAACTAAAGCTAGGTCATCTTTCATTGATTTTAGTAGAGGAAAATAGTTGGGAGGAATTAAGATGTTCGTAATTTTAGATTTATTTGCTTGTTAAATCCCCTAATATGACAATCCTATTAGTGTAGCAGCTGCCTGCAATCTACTGGCATATTTGTTCTTCTAATTTCTGTGGAAGTTGATAGCTCAAGTGCTAAAGAATTTTAGTTCTAATTCCTTTACTTTAAATATTTTTATTTAATAGTTACGGAAATTTTAAAAATCTTATTATGTGGCAAAAACATTCATTTTTTTTGATAGATTTCCTTCATCGGTTAGGTCATTGAGTATAGTCATGCTACAGGTTTATATGACATTGATTAGGCCATGTTTGGGATATTGCGTGCAGTTCTGGTCACTGCATTCGGGAAGGATGTGGAGGCTTTGGAGAGAATGCAGAAGAGATTTACCAGAATGCCACCTGGATTAGAGCGTATTAACCGCAAGGGGAGTTTGGACAAACATGGATTGTTTTTTCTGGAACAAAGGAGTTGAGGGGAGAACCATATAAAATTATGATAGGCCTAAGAAAGGGGAGACAGTCAGAACAAATTTCCTGTGATTGAAATGTCAAAGGTTAGGGAACAGAGCTGTAAGGTGAGAGGGGCAAAGTTTAAAGGAAATCTGTGGGTCAAGTTTTTTTAGACAGATAGTGGCGGGCATCTGGATTGCTGTGCCAAGGGACGTGGTGGAGGCAGATTCAATCGTAGTGTTTAAGAAGCGATAGCATGCGTTTAGCGCAACCAAACGTGGTCGCTTGAGCCCCGCACAACTCCACATGCCTCCGCGGTTCGAAGTGGGACCGGCCCCACGCGGCCATACGCCTCAAGTGACCACGTTTGGTCGCGCTAGACGCATGCTATCGCATGATGGTGGGACAGGCCCTTAAATAGCCATACAGTTTGTCCCCACACGAGATAGTACTTGCACATGTTACACACGCTATGTTGCTTTCCATTATACATATCATGCCATTTTCACCATTGTTTCAGTAGAGAATCTATTTCCCAACAGTTTTCTCATAAAAATTAATTTCTGCCATCTTATTTCCATTAAACTGTCAAAGCTAAGTTCCTGCATAAAAGTTGTCAATAAATGTTTTAAATCAAAATGCCTTTGGAACAAAAGTTGAACAATATAAAAAAATACATTGCATTTCTTAACCTAAAAATAATTCCTAATTCATGTAAACTAACTGAAAGAAAATAGTTTTGCTTGTGCACGCACTAAATGTACGAATTCATTTAACTGGCTATGTACTTTGAGATTAAAAAACCTTCATGGTTCATTAATGTACAGGAACAGTTTCACCGAGGTAGTAACTAAATTGACTTTCTGTGCTTGGGTTTGATGAATAGGTCAATCAACTTTATTCACTGAAGACAACAAAACTCATGAGGAGCATAAATTGCAAGTTTACCTATGCCCACTTAATTGGAAGCAGATTGAACAATTTATCAAGTCAAATATAAAATCCATTACAAATTGTCACCTGAATAAAGTTTCAACCTGATTCACTAATAAAGTGTGGCACTTCTGACATCTTGCCATGTGACCTTAATATCCAAACAGGGCTTGAATGTTTACCTCAGCGGTAAGATGAAAACCATGCAAGCTTAACACCAAAGTATGTTACATATAGCAGACTTTGTAAGAATCATTGTTCATATTGTTTTCTGATTTTTTTGGTTAATAATCCTGTCCACCTCTGGTGAAAGATAGCTTAATAGTTGATCACACATTTTCTATTAACCATGCGTAGGAAGGAACTGCAGATGCTGGTTTAAACCGAAGATAGACACAAAAAGCTGGAGTAACTCAGCTGGTCAGACAGCATCTCTGGAGAAAAGGAATAAGTGACGTTTCGGGTCTGATGAAGAGTCTCGACCCGAAGCGTCATCTATTCCTTTTCTCCAGAGATGCTGTCTGACCCGCTGAGTTACTCCAGCCTTTTGTGTCTTTCTTCTAATAACCATCATTATGTTAAGGTGACAAGCAGTATTTCTCTGAGGCAACAGTTCATTTCGGGAGGCTATGTTCTTATATCTCTGGGGCATTTTCATGATATTTCAGTTTTTGCTGTGTTAAAAAAAAAAATGCTATGAATGTTACAGAGCAGAACCCGCACAATATTTTTGAAATGTCAACTGATATCAGAACTATAATCCAAAGAACCTCAAAAGATTGACATCTGTTCGATAGTTTGAGATTAAATGACCTTTAAAGGCAAAAAGATATGTGCAAAACAGAAGCCAGAGAACACAATTAGAAATAGTTTCCTCGGTATCGATAGAAATAGACACATTTTGATGGTGGTACCTTGAAACTGACACACAACATTGGAATGAGTAGTGAATAGTCGTTCAAAATAACAATGCATGTTGTAACATAAGGCTTCATTGTTTTCAAGTTATAATTATGTTGGATTTATTTCCAAATGATTCAACAGGAATGTTATTTAAAATAGAAGATATTTTATCAAGACACTGACTGGCCAAATCATTCAACGTGCCCTTCATAAGAACGAGAAGCAAGCGTAGGTTAATTTGGCCCTCTGAGCCTATTCAATTATTTACCAATGTTATAGCTAATCTTCTATTGTCAGCACCACTTTTTGGATAATCTTCAAATCCCATGATTTTCTTAATATCAAAAATCCTATTGATATCTTTAATTAACCAAGAGCATGATTTTTTACGGAAACGTAAGATTCACCCCATACCTAAGCAAACAAATTGTCCTTGTTTCAGTCCTAAGTAAATTATACTTCATCTCAGATTGCTACCCCTAGTTCTAGATTACTAATTCAAAGGAAATATCCTTCCAGCATCCAGGCTAATAAGCCTTGTAGGAATTTTGGAAATTTCAATGGGATCACCTCTCATTCTTCTGAATTCAAAGGAAACAGGTCTACTCTTTAGACTTTAGAGGTACAGCATGGTACAGGTCCTTCAGCCCACCAAGTCCACGCCAACCAGTGATCACCCCATACACTGGCATTATCTTACACACTGGGGACAATTTACAAATTTATTGAAGCCAATTAACCTACAAACCTCTATGTCTTTACAATGTGGAAGGAAACCAGAGTACTTGGAGAAAGCCCACGAGTCCACATTTTTGTCAAGGCCAATTTTCCTAATTTTGTGATTATTTTTGGCAAGGTTTTCAGATTGCACATTTGCAGTAAGCGCAACATCCATTTAGTGAAACGTTAAAGTGAACTCCAATTTCGAGACAGTAGTTTCTCTGGCATTTTACGTGGTCAGAAAGTATTACATTTAATGACTTGTTCATGGTGCAGGTATCACTCAGAGATTGGGTTGAGGCAAGGAGACCTTTCATGAGGTGAAACTCCCACTATGGATTTTCAGTAAATGGAACCATAGGTTTGAAGGTAAACTATACTGGTACAGGGTAATTTGTACTTGTGTCTAATGATGCTCCATACCGTGAACACAACTGTTTTCAATTACCCCATGGTACATACGCCGCACATATTGATTTGTTAGCACCCTGTTGGCTCCATCACAGCATTGCTGGCGGTTTCAGCACAGAGTTGCAGTTTAATTTACAGCATTTTCTACAAATGATTAATTTCATGCGGCCTTCTTAATTTCGCAAGCTCCTCGCAACTGCACAGGGCCATGACAAAAACAGTCCCAGCCATTACCTGCACCTTTGAGTCCCATTCATAACCCATATTTTAATGAGAAGGAAGCAGCATACTCAATTAAAGGTAATATGTTTTGGTCCTCTGTTGAGAACCAGAAGTACAAATTCAAGCTTTTTTATTGTCAATTGTGTCTTTCAGATCAACAAATCAACGGCTAATTATCAGAATATGTTGATGACTATGCATGCGGCACCATGAAGTATATTTTCTTTTAAAAAGGGCTGTCACAATTTCTTCCATTTGCTTTGGTTGTTTTAAAAATTGAGCATTGAGCATGTACTCAAACCTAACTGCCTCGATAACCAGATGCATTGATAACATTTTATACACAATGTCCTTTTTTGTATTATTTCCCTTCTCTCTCTATCCCTCCCCCACCCAATTTGCACACTTCTCATTTTCACCCTGCAAACAGCTAACAATGGCCTGTTTCCTTTATCATGGTTATTTTTTTGCATATCTTTCATTAATTGTTCTTTATCTCTCCACATCACCATCAATATCTCTCACTTCCCTTATCCCTAACCAGTCTGAAGAAGGGTCTCGACCCGAAACATCACCCATTCCTTCTCTCCGGAGATGCTGTCTTCCCGCTGAGTTTCTCCAGCTTTTTGTTTCTATCTTCATATTACTGTTATGTTACTGCTGTACAAGACATTGGTGAGGCCACATTTGTTGCACCGTGTTCAGTTTTGGTCACCCTATTACAGGAAAGATGTTGTTAAGCTGGAAAGAGTGCAGAGAAGATTGATGAAGATGTTGCCAGGACTCCAAGGCCTGTGCTATAGAGAGAGGTCGAACAGGCTAGGACTTTATTCCTTGGAGCACAGGAGGATGAGGTGATCTTATAGAGGTGTACAAGGCATATTAGGGGAATAGATAAGGCAAATGCACGTGCTTTACCCAGCATAGAGGAATCAAGAAGCAGTGATCATAGTTTAAGGTGTGGGGAGAAAGATTTATTAGAAACATAAGTAAAAACTTTTTCACACATAGGAAGGTGGGTATATGGAACGAGCTGCCAGAGGAGATAGCTGGGGCAGGTGCCATCACAACATTTAAAATACATTTCAGACATGTACATGGAGAGGAAAGGTGTAGAAGGATTTGTTCCAAATGTTAGTTGGTGGAACTGGTGGAAACAGGGCTTCTTGGCCGGCATGGACAAGTTGGGCCGCAGGACCTGTTTCTATATTGTATGAGTCTATGACGAATTTATCATTGGGATACATTTATTTAGGTCCTAAAACAACCAAGAGCGATATAAATTAACAGTCGTCAAGAATTGTGTTAATTAACGTGAATTCTAGTTTAAAATACTCATACTAACGATTAAAAAAAGCCTAGCGGCTGGAGAACTCAGCAGGTCAAACATCATTGTGATTATCTGTAACAATTTTAGAATATATTTTGATATTTCTAAATATTGCTTGAGCTGGTTGGCAATTGTTTTTCTGGTTTTCCAGTATTACAAATGGAAGGTCCTGGCTACTTGCAGAGTCTCATTACTCAGCTTCAAGCTGAAACACTCCCACTGAGTTCTCACTGGGAGTGTAGGATAATTGCATTTTTTGGGGCCAAATGGTTCAGAAATTGTGCTTATACTCAAAGCAGGCACACAGTTGACAGAACAGCATTTGTACCACCTGAGGTTTGAGGCAAATTCAGCTTTGAGCCTCATTTGAGATCCATCAGCGCTTTGTAGATGCCACGCAGGGAGCACGGACAAGTGTTTGTCTTATACATGGAGCAGATCAGATGTGCAAAACAAGCAGTTTAGAAATTCAGGGCCATATCATCTCTTTCTCCTGGGCACAGATATATAAAAAAAGTTTATTTGCCAAGGAATGAGGTTGGCTCAATGCCTCGTAAAACCAAGTAACTGGACGTGAAGGATGCTTTATATACGTTTGTATGGTACAGTAATTTAACATTTTGCTCCTGGAATCCACAGAGTACTCAAATAATTTAAAGATTAAATCTGTGGTGGGTAGAATAACCTAATTGACCAGAAGTGATCATAGCTAATAATATGAATCATTTAAGGTACAATACTTGCAAAAAACAAACTATGATTATTAAGAATGGAAGATTGACATTAATTTTGTTACATTTCTCCTCCCCTATCATTAAACAATGGTACTGGAGCTGAGACCTGCAGGAAGGTTTCAGGTTAATTTTTGTAATCTTAAATTTGGGAACAGAAAGAGCAAATTAGACAGGTTTGAAGGCTCTGGGCCTCTTCTCGTTTGAGTTTAGAAGGATGATGGGGTTATCTCATTGAAACCTACCAGATAATGAAAGGTTTAGATAGAGGGAATGTAGAAAGGATGTTTCCAGTAATGGGAGAGTCTAGAACCAGGGGTCACAGCCTCGGAATAAAATAGTGTACCTTCAGAATGAAGATGAGGAGGAATGCCTTTAGCTAAAGGATGGGGAATCTGTGGAATTTGTTGCCACATATGGTAGTGGAGGCCGTCATTATGTATTTTAAAGCAAAGGTTGGTCGATTCTTGATAAGTAAGGGTGTCAAAAGTTAAGGTGTGGGAAATGGGGTTGAGAGGAAAAATAGATCAGCAATGATTGAATGGCAGTGTAGACTCAATGGGCTCTATGGCCTAATTCTGCTCCTATTTCATAGAAAGATAAAGACACTTGCAGAGATAGGTATTTTTAGATATATACCAATTAATAAGCTGTTAAATTGGTAACATTTTCAAATGTTTGATTTAAGGATTGCCATCAAAATGCTATAGACATTTTGTACATAGATTTTCGATTTTCAAATCTATTTTTTATTTTCATGCCACCCTGGAAATTCACTGAGCTAAGATACCTACAATGAATTTTGCCCATCTTTTCCAATTATAAAATATCACCTCATGAATCATCCTCTGAAAAGCACCCCTTAATTGCTGAACTAAGGAATGGTTTTATAGGGCAGTGGTTCCCAACCTTTTTTTAGTTCATGGCCCCCTTGGGTTCTTTAATTTTTCTGTGCCCCCCCCTGACATTATTAGCGGAAAAAAAGTGGCCCCCTTCATTGAACCTGTGGCCCCCTAAATCCCCAAATTTTTCTGTGGCCCCCCTGAAATTTGCCATGGCCCGTTTGGGGCCATATGGCCCCAGGTTGGGAATCACTGGTAATGGGGATGGCAGGGTGGCACAGCTAGTGGAGCTGCTTCCTCACAGCTCCAGTGACTGGGTTTGATCACAACCTCCAGTGTGGAGTTTGTACATCCTGTGTTGAGTTTGTACATTCTCCCTGGCTTTCATGGCTTTCCCTGGATGCTCCATTTCCCTCCCACAACTTCAAGACATGCAGGTTGGCAAGATGTCTGATAAAGGGTTCCTTTTCTCCACAGATCCTGCCTGACCTGCTGAGTTACACCAGCATTTTGCAACTATCTTTGGTATAAACCAGCATCTGTGGTTCCTTCCTTCACAGGTCGGCAAGTTAATTGCCTGCTTGAAATTACCTGTGGTGTGAAGGTGAGTGGAAGAATTTCTGAAGACATCCCTAAAAGACATCTCACTCTTAAAGTGAGATTTAAAAAAAAATGATGGCTGCAAACAGCTTTGAGATGACCAGAGGCTGTAAAAATCACCATATAAATGCAAATCTTATTTTTCCCTTGCAGCTAGAATCCATAGGAGTTCTGATTTTATGCTAAAGAACATGAAGATACCCCACATAGAAATATATTGCCACTGTTGTTGATGTCAATCAATCTGTAGATTGTTTATCTTTTGAAAAATAACTCTGTACTTACAGTAGTTGCAGTGTAAAAGGGTTGCTTTTTAAATAGATTTTTTTTAAATGTCATAATTAATATATTCTTATCCCAACTTTCTTTCTGTTTATCAAGGCAGGAAGGCTCTCCCTCATCAGGCCGAGCTCCCCCAACATTTTATCTAACATTGCCTGTACGTTCTTGTCAATTTGGGCCTTCTTTGGGATTAAAAAATGTGCAAAACAGGCCATACGAGAAATGCACGTCTACGAACTTCAAACTGCTAACTCTCTCCACCACCAACCTACCAACAAAAACGAGTGCATGATCTTCAGACTTTTCCTTTCTGAAGTCAACAATTAGGTCTTGTTGACATTGAGTGTTGTGGCACCATTTAGCCAGGTGTTTTATCTCATTCTCCAAACTATGATTATAGTCCAAAACTATGTTCAGATGTTTCAATTGTTATCATTATGTTAACGTGCAGAAGCACAATTATATTATCCATTGATTGGACATCAACTGATATAATGGATGTATTGGAGGATGAAAGCGGGGGGGGTGGTAGGTGATTCCTGTGATCCTTCCAAATACTGGAGTTTTAAGTCTTCCAATCATCCAAGACATTCCTTTATGAAGTGGTCAAACCCCGCACAGGCAGTACCCATGGTCAGGAATGAACCCGGCTATCTGCACCTGTACGGCAGCAACTCTACCGCTGCACCACAGTACTTTCCCAGTCAGAAGAGTGTTCACACAAATCTATGCTGGGGATGGTGTTGTATACCCTGGAACATTTTTATACTCCGGAAGTGGCGGCGCTGCCCTGGCAGCAGCGGCTCACCTGCAGTCCGTTTGTTTTTGCTTTTTTTGTGTTGTTTATTTCGTTTTGGCTAGTCCAGTTTTTGTTTTTTTAGTTTGTGTTTTGCGGGGGGGGGGGGGGGTTGAAACGGGGCTTGCTGTCTCTCCCTGCGGGGGAATGCGACTTTTTTGTCGTATTCCCCTTCTCTGCCTCCGTCTGCGCTGAGGCCTAATGGCGGAGCTGGCGACCTCGAGGCTCAGGAGGCAGAGCCCGCCAGGACTCACCCTGGGCTCGCTCAGTGAGGATGGCCCGGCTCGGGGGCTGGAACAGGGCTTCCGTGAGGGGCTGTGACGCTCCCGGGGGGCGGTCTGGTCCGAGGAAGGAACGGTGCTCCCGTCGGAGTGGCCGAGCTCGGGGAGGTGCGGCGCTCCCAGCCCGAGGGAGAAGCAGCGCCCATGTCGGGGCTGCCCGGCCCGAGGGAGGAGCGGCGCCCATGTTTGGACGGTCCAGCCCGAGGGAGGAGCGGCGCACATGCCGGGGCTGCCCGGCCCAGCCCAAGGGAGGAGCGGCGCCCATGTTTGGACGGTCCAGCCCGAGGGAGGAGCGGCGCACATGTCGGGGCTGCCCGGCCCAGCCCAAGGGAGGAGCGGCGCCCAAGTCGGGGCTGCCCGGCCCGAGGGAGGAGCGGCGCCCATGTTTGGACAGCCCGGCCCAAGGGAGGAGCGGCGCCCATGTCGGGGCGGCCTGGCGCGAGGCTGAGACAGTAACGGCGCTCACGTGAGGGCGATCCGGCTCGGGGCTGGAGCGGTGCTCCGGTGGCTGGGATGGCGTTCTGGCGGCGGTGACCTGAGTCCGGGGTTCGGCCGCGGGCTAGCGGCTGTGTCAGCAGGACTGGTGGACGGCAGCTTCGACCACCCCGGGACCGCGGTGATTGAGCCGCGGGACTTTGCTACATCGCCCGGTGGGGTATCGCCTTAGCGCAGAGATAGAAGATGAGGGAAGAGACTGCAGCCCTAAGACTTTTGCCTCCATCACAGTGAGAAGGTGCTATGTGGACTCACTGTGGTGGATGTTAATATGTGTTTATTGTTGTTTTTTTATTGTATTGTATGTATGTATGACTGCAGGCACGAAATTTCGTTCAGACTTCAGTCTGAATGACAATAAAGGAAACCCTGTAACCCTGTAACCCTGTATACTATTCTGAACTCAAAGGTTTCTGGGTTAGGTAACCTACCAACACTGTAACATACTCCTGCGATAAGATGAACCAGCTTCCATCCTTCGCAGAAGAAAACCAGTTTAAAACAGCATCTGCAGTTTCTTCCTATACAGAAATGATCCATTGTTGTTCTGTGGGAAGAGCATTCACCAGTGTCTAATACTTATATTCGAAAGTTATTTAGCTTTCATAATAGTGAACTGACTTCAGCTCTGAAACTATTGCAAACACAACCTGCTTTTAAATGTTGTCGACTGTGTCAACGTGACTGGCAGGCAGATAGGAGATTACTCTGCAATTCCCCTATCAATCAAGTGTTGTAGCCATCCAGCTGGGATCAGTTTTCCGAACATAATTTGTTAAATCTTTCAATCGTTGACCTTTTCTGAGGAAATTATCCAGGTTTTTGCATGGAACAGAGAAAAGTACAGCACAGGAACATGTCTTTCTGTCCCCAATGTCTGTGCCGAACATGATGCCAGACAAACTAATCTCATCTGACTGTACATGATCCATAAACCTCCATTCCCTGCATATTCATGCCCCTAACCAAAAGCCTATTCAATGCCACAATCGTATCAGCTTCCACCACCACCCCTGGCAGTTTGTTTCAGATGCCCACCAGTCCGTGTGTGTTAAAAAACTTGCCCTGCACAGTATAGGATATGCACAGTGTGAATAGTAAATTTAGGCGTGCAGTAGTACTTCCGCTTCTGAATTATGTAACATCTGACGCGCAAGGGTCCACAGGTCGTAACCCTTACCTCAGTCGGGAAGTGTCTGTATAAAGAGATTTGACTAATTATTATAAAAAGGTACTGTTCTCAGCAAAAATATTGGAGGATGGGATTGAAGATACGTATCTTCATTCAGAGTGTCGTAGCTCTGAGGAATTTGATGGACCAGGCAATTGGGATTTAGTTGCTGAGTGTTTTCAGGAATGACTGATACACCTTTGGGCAATAAGGGAATTGAGGAACATGGGGATTGTATAGTATAGCAGTAGAAATGATGGAACGCTCAAATGGCTTACCCATTATCCATCCTTTCTGTCTATTATCTACCCATTCACATTTTATTATACAGTGATCCCACTTATCATTGACTTATATATTGCAATTTTTGACATGTGTGTTTATTGTTTACCATTACTGTCTGATGCCACTTTGTATCTCAATCTTTGAGCTAAATATTGTCATCATTACAAAGCAACAATGCTGACGAGAGGAAAGGTTTAGAAGAATATGGGCAAAACATGGGCCAGTGAGAATAGATTGTATAGGGCACATTGGTCGACACGGATGAGTTGGGCCGAAGGGCCTGTTTCTGTGCCGTATGATGATGACTCCATGACAATAAAAACTCTCCATAAAAATTGAATAATCTCTGTGGCAAGGGCTTCCACATCCTTGCACCATGACCCCACAGACGAGCACCAGGGCACTATCTCTAGCACTATCACTGACTTCATCACTTCCGGCTCCCTGCCCTCCCAAGCCTCCAACCTCATCGTTCCCCAGCCCCGCACGGCCCGATTTTACCTTCTCCCCAAAATCCACAAACCTGACTGTCCTGGCAGACCCATAGTTTCTGCCTGTTAGTGTCCTACCAAACATATTTCCACATACCTCGACTCCATCCAATTCCCCCTGGTTAAATCCCTCCCTACCTATGTTCAAGACACCTCACATGCTCTTCGTCGACTCCAGGGCTTCCGTTTTCTAGGTCCCCATTCCCTCATCTTCACCATGGATGGCCAGTCACGCTACACCTCCATCCCTCACCAGGAGGGTCTTAAAGCCCTCTGCTTCTTCCTCAACCGCAGAACTAAACAATCCCCGTCTACTGATACTCTCCTCCGCGTAGCGGAGTTGGTCCTTACCCTTAATACCTTTTCATTTGACTCCTCCCATTTCCTCCAAATCCAAGGCCATAACTATGAGCATGCACATGGGCCCTATCTATGCCTGCCTCATTGTAGTGTACGTCGAACAATTTTTGTTCGAGGCGTACCAGGGCACTATCCCCAAACTCTAACTCCGCTACATCGACGACTGCATCAACGCTACCTCCTGCACCTGCACACAACTCACTGACTTCATCCATTTCACCACTAACTTCCATCCGGCACTCAAATACAGTTGGACCATTTCCGACATTTCCCTACCATTTCTAGACCTCACTATCTACATCGCAGGTCATGCCAGCCCACCAGACCTGAGTGACTGAGCTGCCAGCCCACCAGGCCTGAGTGACTGAGCTGTCAGCCCAAGAGTGCATTCGGCTCACAATGTCCATACTAGCCCTCTGGAAACCAGTCCCCTTGGCCCACAACCCCCATACTAGCGCTCCAGAAAGCCCCCCCCCCCCCCCCCCACCCACCACCACTGGCCAGCAATATTGGAATTGGTGGAGAGGTGGAATATTGTGTTGGGGGACCAGCCCTCCCGTGTGAACATGGAACCCAACGGGTCCCACTTCGTCTGACTCGTGATGGTTAGACGGAAAACAAATCAAAAAGTTAAAAAAAGTCATAGATCAATAATCCATTGTGAACTGAGATGGTGGAATGCAGAGAACAATGTGTGTACTTATGTCAAAGCTGCAGATAAATGTCTTTGCACTTTCAGTGAGCCAGCGATAAGAGAAGCAGCTCTAGATATGTGGAACAGGCAGTGATAGATTAGGCAACAAAACAGCAGTGCCAGAGACAAAAGATCAGCAAGAAACCGTCACAATGCTTAAGCACTTGAGACTGCTGGGTGATTAAGAAGGATTACAATATCAATCGGCCATGCATAATCTTTGTTGTTATGGTCAGCATACAATTGGACAGCATATTAGGTGCCATTCCAGCAGTTAAACAATCAATGGTTACAAAATATATTAAAATTACAAATGTTTTCCTGAAAAAGAACTGAGCATGTTTGTTTCATCAATGTAATATTATTCATTGTAATTATCCTTGCAGAGAAATGTAAATACCTTTTAAAAACTCAACGCAGTGAAATTCAACACGATTCCAGATATAATATTTTCTTGTAAAATATTTGATAAATTATGGGATGATTCTAACTGCCAACCAGGAAACTCAGTGAAATGCTATTCCTCACCTCCTCTAATTTCATTATCTGTTGATTTTAATAGAAAACAAAAAACGAGTAAGCAATTAGATCAGATTCACCAAGCTTGGATTGTGTTAACACTACAACTTCTTTTCAAGATATTCAATTTCTACCACTTCCACGAGTATTGAAATCTGAATTTTATGTTCAGAATAAGTCAAGAAATGAAACATTAATGATAGATGCCTTGTGAGCCAATTCAGCTGCTTTGAAGTTACCACCCATTGATTCCAAAGCAAGAACAGACAAACTTAATGTTAATCTGTTCATTTAAACAAATGCTACGTACAGTTGAGACAAAATGGTACACTCATTAACTGCGCACTTCATCAGGGAAGCTAATGTTGTGGATTGTTCGCAGGACTTACAACAAGCCAGCACTACAAACAATCAACCAATCAATCGGTTAATGGAACACTTATTACTGGTATTCAAAACAAATTGGTTTGATTTGGTTAGGTTTATTGTTGTCACGGTGAATGGATAGCATGCCTTTGTTTGCAAGATATACAATCAAATTAAATCAAATCAAATCATACAACACATGAGTACAATCAAACCATGCACAAGTACAACGAGTACCACAAAGGAGAAAAATACCAGAGTGCAGAATATTGTGTTATAGCATTTCATGTTACAGCAACAGTGAAAAGAGTTTTTATCTGGCGAATAGAAAGTAGATACATTATTAGTAAACGGTGGAATACTATGTGTGCTATTAAAAATAAATACAAAACAACAAGAAATATAGCATATAATTAAAAAGGCAATTGGTATGTTGAAATTTTACTGTGTGGCAATTGGTGTTCAAGAAGACAGAAGTCTTACTACAATTCTATAGGACTTGGTGAGACCACATCGGGTACACTGGGTTAAAATGTGGTCTCCATAATCAAAGAGCAACTAATATGGCGGGATAGATTCAGAAGACAGATTTCTGGGAAGCAATGGATTCCCCTGTGAGGAAAGATCGATTACAATTCACTGTAGTTTAGAAGAACGTGAAGAATGAATGATGAGTTTCGAACAAAGAAGACATCTCCTCGGGATAAGGAGCCCTCCTCTTAGCACCAATGTGGAGAAATAGTTCTTGAAAGGTATTACACCTTTGAAAGTCTCTACTTTACAATGCAGTGTTATGTTAAGACTGAGATCAAAAGACACTGAAGGGATAAGAAATTGAGGAATTGGCAAGAAGGACTGACCATGATCTTAATGAATGATACAATGAACTTTCCAATCTCAAGTTAATTGGTCAGACACTGTATCACACCTAACATTCCAAGTACTAATCAATCAGATAATGTTGTTGGTCCAGATCCACAATTGGATCTTCAAAATATGATTCAGTCATATTTCTCTGACAGGTAAAGAAATCTGCACTCTTACCTATCTGGCCAAATCTGATTAACTTTTATATGCGTTCTCAGTTGAAGGACTATTGGGGTGGACAATCAATACTGGCAACATGATAATGGATAATTATCATGAAACCTCCCATTTCCTCCCATGTGCTGTAGATTAAATGGATGCAATAAATTATTGTTACTGTGGATAAATGGGAAAATAAATTCAACAAAGGAATTAGTAGACATCTGCTAGCCGTACCACAGTTCCTAGGGAAGTACTTCACAGGGAGATGATTAAAGGCTTGTGAAAGGCAGAAAATCCAGGTGATTAACTGACAAGTCCATACAAAACTAAGATTGTTAATGTATTATTGACTCAAACGCTTGGTGGGGTGGAAGATTGCAACCTCCACGTGGTCCCCCTTGTTTCGACGAATGCAATCAACCCGGCATGCACAATCAAATGAGATCAAATAGAACAAGTTGTCCTGTTTAGGCTGTGCACGCCATGTGCAAGAAGTAGAAGAAGAAACACTTGGTCTGGAATAAAATTGCGTTGGCTTTTAATTTTGCGCTATGGCTTAATGCCAAGTATGATGGTCCCTCACAGCAAACTAATCCAAGAGATTAAGGCACATGGGATCCATTGGGACTAGGAAGGTTGGATTCAAAACTGGTTTGGTCAAAGAAAACACAGGGTAGTGGTGAAATGGGTTATTCTGAATGGAATTTGTGGCAAGTGATGTTCCACAAGTATCAGTACGAGGACTGCTGTTGTTTTGTGAGAGATATTAATGTTAGATGAAAATGTAGGTGGGTTAATTAGTATGGTTTTGAATTTGGTGTTGTGGGTAGTAAAGAAGGTTGTCAAAGGATTCAACAGGATATAGACCAGTTAGAGATGTGGGCTATGGGCAGATGGAGTTTAATCTGGACACCTGTGAAATGCTACACTTTTGGAGGTTAAATATCAAATGCATAACAGAAACCTATACAGTGGGGAAGAGAAGGTGGGGGGGCGGGGTGTAGAGAATTTAGGAGTGTTGAAGAACTGAGGAGTGTTGGGGTGCACGTCCATAAGTGGTAGCACAAGTAGATAAAATGGTAATCATGGTTTATGCTTGCCTTCATCGGTTGGGAATTTGAATGCAAAATTTAGGACGTCATGTTGCAGCTCTGTAAATCTTGAGATAGGTCACATTTGGAGTATTGTGTGCCGTTCTTGTGGCTGCATGACAGAAAGGATCTGGTGACTTTGCAGAAGAGATTAGCAAGGACTTTGCCTGGATTAAAGAGTGTTCGCTAAAATGAAAGGTTAGACAATCGTGGAATGTTTTCTCGGGAGCACTGGAGGTTGAGGTGAGACCTGATAGGTATATAACATTAGAAGAGGCATAGATAGGGTCAACAATCAGAAGCTTTTTTCTATAGTCAAAATATTAAACACTGGAATGCATAGCTTTAAGATGAGAAGGGCAAATCTTAAAGATGACGTGCAGGGTTTTTTTAAAACGTAGTTCCAAGTTCTAAAAAACACCAAACTCTTGCAGATCATAGTGTCAACCAAAACAAATCCACCAGCAACTAACCTAAAAATAATTGATGATCAATTGATAAAAACAAATGTTCTGAATGTGGTAAGCTTTTAATTTGCAAGTTTAGCTGTGAAAGGTTAGAATTGAATATTAGCCGGGGGACTGAATTCCAAAATATATGCTAAAGCCATTGTCTAGGTACTTGTCATATATCCAACAGGCAATAAACATGAGCCCACTAATGCCTTCACTAACATATCATGTGTGGCTTGACCCATGCCATGAATATGTGCACAAATAGGGCACTGATTTATAGTCACTTCTGTGGAGAACCAACAACATTGTCATGCAAAACTGCATCACTGACTCGTGAGATGAGGGCCAAAATGTTTTCTGTCCCCAAAGCATTGTATATCAAAATAGGCTCTTTGTTGTTCTGCTTCTATGCACCGTAAAATAGTTTAGTTCTTTTTGTGGAAGATTGTGGATTACTGAATAGATGCATCTTACTTTGATGAAACAGATGACAAGGTTTTAATTATGATGACACCAACCTTAAACCTTTCCTAAGCCACAGGTTCAAATAGCATATTTCATGAGCTCCAACATTGCTGACACCAATTCAACATTTGTGAATTAAAGTTACACTAACTCCCACAGCTTGTGCTCATGGAGATGAATGGGCGATCAGAGGAGATGCCACATGCAATATCAGGCAGGAATTATCAAAGTCCCAGTTAGGTGAATGTCATGATGTGAGCTGCACAATTAAGTGTAACTTAAGAGAGCCCTGAGTATCGCAAGGAAAAGGAAACTGATTTTTTCCAACGGCAGGTTCTGCAAAGCTTTCACCCATTAGTGTTTCACATACGTAGTTCACAATTCAGTATATTCACAGCCAGCACAAGCACAGTGCACAAAGAACAAAGAGTGGCACAGTGGTAGAGTTGTTGCCTCACAGCGCCTAACACCCGAGTTCGATCCTGACGACTGGTGTTGTCTGTATGGAGTTTGCACATTCTCCCCATGACATGCTTGGATTTTCTCCGTGATCTCCGGTTTCCTCCCACACTCTAAAGATGTACAGATTTGTTGGTTAATTGGTTTGGTATAACTGTAAATTGTCCCTAGTGTGTGTAGGATAGTGTTATTGTGCGGGAAAGTGCTGATCGGTGTGAACATAGTGGGCCATAGGGCCTGTTTCCGCGCCTGTATCTCTAATAAATGAATAAACACCTACCGTTATAAAAATTAAATAACAATGTCACTATATCTTGGTACCTACCATCATATTTATACTGAGAATAAAACAAAGGTTTTGCAAAACTAAGCCAAATAAATCTCTGCAAGTTGTAGACAGAGATAAGAGGCAGATGTTGTACATTTATCGAGATGTAAATAGGAATAATTTGGACATGATATCCATCTGGTAATGGAAGTTGTGATGAAAGATGTTGGGCCTGGAAGTCATGGATAAAAGAGTGGTGGAGGCAGATGCCATCGTTTGCAAAGTTAGCGTACTTACAACTGAAGTTTAGTGCCATGACTTTCAAGGCTATGGATCAAGTGATGGTAGGTGAAAATGACTTAAATTGTTCTTAACCTGACATAAAGACAAATCATCAAATACTCTCCTTCTGTACGATAAAATTTATTTCATTAATTACAGACCAGTTCAAGAACCAGGCAATGAGAATTTCAAGTTTTCAGGATAAAGTAAAGTCTAAGTTTGAAGTTTGTCAACACCCAGCTAATGCGGCTTTCTTCTTGCGGGCAGAACAGTAGGTGGAACGATTTTCATTAAGGTCTTCATGAAATAATATAGAACACATAATATACAAATGAACAGCACAGGAACATGCCTTTTGGCCCACTGTGTTGGTGCTGAACATGATGCCAAGATAAGCTGATGTCATCTACCTGCACATCAGCAAAGTCAGCCACTCCAAAGATCTATTTCAGTACCTAGAACAATTCTGGGTTCAAATACATAAATAAGCTGGCGGTTTGCACAGCATTTTGGAGACCAGCTCTTCTTGCAGATCATCAAAGATGATCGTTTAATTCAGAACTTCCCTCATGCTACATCCTTGGTGCTACAGCTTTGCCGTGTTGAAGTTGCTGATGCTACTGCAGTAAATAAATGGCAGGTTATCACTCTCAAATGTTTTACATTGCCGCTCACTCTCTGTCATCATGATACTGCCAAGTTGGTCACTACTGTTTATTATAACAGTTTTTTTTAATTGCAATCTTTATTTATATAGTATCAATAAATCCATTAAAAATTCCTTTTTCAGATCACTATCCAGCTTCAAACAGCAATAGTGGTACCTCCTTCAACATGTAATTACATCTTTAGATGTCTGATTATTTGATCTCTTATTTCCCACACCAGATTCAATTTTTTTAAGCAGTGTGAGTGTTTATGCCATGAATAATTAATATTCTGAATCATTTTCATGCCATTTAAGTATGTTAACTATTCATAAGGTCCTATGATCAAAAATATCAGCTGCCGTTTTCACTCTAAACAGAAATAAATATGCTCAATAGACACAGAAATGAAAATAAAAGCTTGGTATTTGGTGCAAGTTTTCATTATTGCAAGCATTATTATCTACTGAAAATGTCCCAGGCAAAATGGTTCAACTTTGTCTATTTCAAATCACTTATGCGATGAAATGAGTTTAAATATATGCTTGTTAACATTTCCATTGGCCAACAACTCCAGCTTTTTGTGACTATCTTCGGTTTAAACCAGCATCGGCAGTTCCTTCCTATACAAATCAATGAGTATTCCATTGGTGGCAAATCTATGCACGTATTTCTTTCCTAGGATGCAAATAATGCAGTGAATTTTCGGTTAAATTTCATTCCAAAAATCAATGACCTGATTTTCTTTGGTTACATTGATATTGACTATATATTCTATAATGAATGAATAAGAATTTTTGAAATAACTTATTTTTCGCACGAATGGCTCGGAATTTCTGGTAGTGATAACGGCAAAATAATTGGTGTTTGTTGCCAGTACAATGTTGTAAAGGAAACAAATGGGAGGCTTCCCATACATGTGTAGTTTAATGTGGAGATATGAATTTGTCTATAGGGATTTATGGAGTTCTTTCCCTCACAACTTTTGGCAACCGGTATCAAATATAATAGTAACAAGAAATACATTTATCCTTATAATTCATAATTGCCTAAAATATACTGTCTTTTCCAAATCGTATCCCTTCAATCTTCAAGGCCCATCATCTTTGTATTTGATGTGTTGAAAGCCAGTCCAAATGCAGCAAGCTTCAGAAACTTCTGAAGAAGGGTGCCAACCCAAAATGTCACCCCTTTATGTTCTCCAGGGATGCTGTCTGACCCAATGAGTTACTTCAGCACGTTGTGTCTTTTTTTTTTAATAAACTAGCATCTGCAGATCCTTGTTTCCTCATTTTGAGTGCTCCACTACAAAACCAATGTATGCCCACTTTGAAGATGTTCTCCTCTCTCCGACGGGAACAGAGTGTAAAGAAGGGTCCCGACCCAAAATATCACTTATCCATGTTCTCCAAGGATGCTACCTGACCCATTGAGTTACTCCAGCACTATGTGCTTTATTTTCTAAACCAGCATCTGCATTTCCTTGATCCTACAGCAAGCTTTAAATCCTGATTCATATTTACAAAATCCCTCCACCCTTTGCATCACCGTATCTCCGACACCTCTATATACTACTCAATTTTGCCTGGTATTATGACTGGGTGCCACACTGCAGCCCTCATCTCAGCAGTTGAGTGATCCTGGTTCTAGTGCCAGAGATTCAACTTTCAAATCAATCCACCTCCCCTTCAAGGTATCATTCAAACCTAACACATTTAATTAACTCTTCAATGTCTTCTCTGAATCTCTTCTGGTATAATTATAAAATGATTTAATTTAGTATTGTAATGGTGAATATGACAGACATGAAGTAATCTAAACAACGATGAGAAGTAGCAGCATAAAAGGCAACAGAACTTTTCCATCCCGTACTCTTACAGAGTTTTCCTGTCTTGTTCAAATATCATGGGTCCATTCGTTGAGTTAATGCTTTGGTAATATAAGCTTACTGTAGAAACAAGGAACTCTAGATGCTGCACAAAATTGCTGGGGAAACTCAGCGGGTGCAGCAGCATCTATGGAGGCTGAGTTTCCCCAGCAATTTTGTGTACCTTCGATATTCCAGCATCTGCAGTTCCCTTTTGAACACTCTAGATGCTGGTTTACTAAAAAAGGCACAAAGGGTTACAAGGAGAGAATAGGTTCCCTTAAGGATCATCATGATCATCTATGCATCAAACCACAGGAATTGAGCCAGGTTTAAGTGACTACCTGTCATCTGTTGTTACTGAGAGGAAGATCATGGAAGCAAAGGAACTGAAGGAAATGAGTAGTGATAGATCATATCCAAATTACAAATTAGTGGGTGCTAGCAGTCCTAAAGAATATTAGAGTCATAGAGAATATTGAGGTTGATAAATCCCCAGGGCCTGACCAAGAGTATCATCGGACATTGTAGGAAACTAGAGAAGAAATGGATGGGACCCTGGGAGAGAAATTTGCATTATCTTTACCATAGAATTCTGAAGGTGGTGAATGTTAGAAAGGTCACATTGAGATTTGCATCTTGGCTTAAATAAAATCACAATAATATGGATAAAAATGTATCCTTGCATCAAATCAAATTTCCATCTCATCGAGATTGGTCTTCCACTATTGATTGGCTTTATGACACCATCCATTTAATAACCACTTTGGAATGAGATCCTCCACATAATAATGTAATACCATATGGCCAGAGGCTTTAATTAAGAAAACATCAGTCAAATTATCAGAAAACATCAGTCAAATTATCCCCCTCCCCCCCAAATAGACAAAATTGATGTGTCTTTGATCATTCATTGCTTTAACCATTCTGGGCATTATCAGCTCTTAAGTTTGATGAAGTTATTAAATATTTATTTTTTCATTTGAAATAAAACTTCCATTAAAGTCACCAGATATACTTTGTGAAGACTCTCTGCAGTTGATAGGTCGATCAGAACTGCTCAGAAGGTTGAACAAAAATTAGATGCAAATGTATTATAGACATAATGCAGAGCCTGAAAACAAAGTGGGGTCTTGAAGACATTTTTACCATTCAGTGAAAATGTATGAAGATGTAGATATCGCATGTTAAAGATTTAACATAGATCATGGACTGTGAAAATAAGTCTCTTGCTCTGGGAACAAGATCTGTTCAGTAAAAGTAAATCTTTACTTTCCAACCAGACTACACGATGAATACAGATGACGAATAATATCAGAACAGCAGTGGCCTGTCCTTGGGTAGTCTTGTTTGTAAAAATACTACAGCATGTATCCAATTGATTACATAATCATGTCTAACTGGAGTGGCAAGACTTCAATACAATAATTACACTACTTTGATGATTTATTAACTCTGCCAAAATTAACTTTCACGGTTCAATACAAGTGCATCAATGCAAAGCTGAAAATAAACTCGTTATCTGAAAGAAGTGAGACAGAATGATGTTGGCCCTGAAAGAACATTAGATTTTGATAGGAAGTGTAAAGGATGCAGAGGAGGGTGGAAGTAGATGCAATGAGCCAATCCCACTAGTTTTACCAGAGTTACTCTGGGAACATGGACTCTCACATCCTGCAACAGATCTGATTTCACACTTATTTCAAGGGGACCCTATGCCTATGGAATCGACTTTGCGTATGCCTATGGTGAAAGCAACATTGTGTTTAAGAAAAGTATTATTGCAAAGGTTTAAATTATTTATGTGCCTTCATATCTTTTTTAAAAACAAAGCTGTATATATTTTTTTTAAGCTTACTTACATTTTAATAGTTTCTGTTTGTCTTTGAACATTGCATTTCCCGGTGCATAGTTCAGCATTGACATTTTACTGACCCAGCAACCTAAATTGCTGTGAAATCAGGAATTTTTGCCATGCTTAAGTGATGTTCTTTATTCTCGCTGCGATCTGGGATCTCAGACACTACATTGTGTGTCCTGGTTGTTCTTTGCATGGACTTCAGGGTCATGGTCACTTGGCTTTCAAGCATTAATGTTATCTCAGGCTGATCTCAACTACATATTTATGGAAAGGAGACTCCATTGATTTTTCCTTTAGCCAGCAGAAGGACTTAAAAGCTTGCGCAGTTTGTACCCCAGCGGTATGAACATTGACTTCTCCAATGCGAGGTAGTCCTTACTATCTCCTCCCCTTCTTAGCTCTCCCTCAGCCCTCTGGCTCCACTTCCTTTCTTCTTCCCTGCAGTAGTTCATTTGGACGAGAATTCCGTTTCACTGGCTAAACAATGACGTAATCAACATTGTAACATTCTTTCGACCAATTATTGTAATACATTACACCCTTTCTGATGGGTAAACAAGACAATTATAAATATTGGAAGCCGTGAATTACAGAGGATGAAGTCCACAAAACAATAGCACACGGAAAAGGTGGACACGAAGTAAATCAGCGGATCAGGCAGCATCTCTGGAGAAAAAGGCTGGGTGATATTTCAGGTTGGGACCCTTCTTCAGACCTGAATTAACCGACCCGAAACGTCACCTATCGGTTTTCTCTAGAGATGCTGTCTGACCCGCTGATTTACTCCAGCACTTAAACCAGCATCTGCAGTTCTTTGTTTCTACATTTGGCACATGGAAGGGGACATCTAGAAATTAAATTGCTCCCTCGTCAGGTACACAAAATGCTTACATCAAACAGGGGCCACTAAAAATATTGGGGCATTCTACTTTTAAGCGAGCTCTATCATACTATCCACCCTCTTCGATGCTATAAACCAAGCCCATTCAAGGTTAAAGGCTGCCAGCTCTGAAAGCAGCTATCATATCTCCTTTTCACTGTGGGTTGGCACGGTTAGGCTGCTGTCTCTCTCACAGCCATGGTGAAAGCTCTCCCACCTGAGCAACTGAGTGGCTGATCGTGCCCTGGGCTGTTGAAGAGCCCCAGATTGTCTGATCAAAATTACCAAATGGGGACTCATTTTTTAAAGGAAGAAAAAAATGTGAGATGAGAAGAAAGCCTGCAAAGGCAGTGTTGGGTGGAGAATGTTCATGCTGCTGTAAGAGGTGTAAAACAGGGAATAAAGTCTAAATTAAATATGTCAGTTGTGGATGTGCTCAGCCATCAGAATCATACAGCATGAAAACAGGACCTTCGGCCCAACTTGCCCATGCCACTCAAGATGCCCCATTTATACTAATCCCACTGGCCACCTTTGGCCCACATCCCTCCAACCCTTCCTAACCAGGTCCAAATATCATTTAAATGCCTTTATAGTAGCAGTCTCAACGGCCTCGTCTGGAGGCTTGTTCTTTGTATGATCCTTTGTATGAAAAAGTTGCCCTCAGGTTCCTTTTAATTCTTTCCCCTTACCTTAAACTGATGGCCTCTAGTTTTCAATAGACAATAGACATTGGGTGCAGGAGTAGGACATTTGGCCCTTCGAGCCAGCACCGCCATTCAATGTGATCATGGCTGATAATCCCCAATCAGTACCCCGTTCCTGCCTTCTCCCCATATCCCCTGACTCTGCTATTTTTAAGAGCCCTATCTAGCTCTCTCTTGAAAGCATCCAGAGAACCTGCCTCCACCTGTGAGGCAGAGAATTCCACAGACTCACCACTCTCTGTGAGAAAAAGTGTTTCCTCGTCTCCGTTCTAAATGGCTTACTCCTTATTCTTAAACTGTGGCCCCTGGTTCTGGACTCCCCCAACATCGTGAACATGTTGTTCAAGAAGGAACTGCAGATGCTGGAAAATCGAAGGTACACAAAAAAGCTGGAGAAACTCAGCGGGTGTAGCAGCATCTATGGAGCGAAGGAAATAGGCGACGTTTCGGGCCGAAACCCTTCTTCAGACTGAGGGAACATGTTTCCTGTCTCTAGTGTGTCCAAGCCCTTAACAATCTTTTATGTTTCAAGGAGATGCCCTCTCATCCTTCTAAACTCCAGAGTGTACAAGCCCAGCTGCTCCATTCTCTCAGCATATGACAGTCCCGCCATCTCGGGAATTAACCTTGTAAACCTATGCTGTACTCCCTCAATAGCAACAATGTCCTTCCTCAAATTAGGGGAACAAAACAGCAAACAAAACACCAGGTCTGGTCTCACTAGGGCTCTGTACAACTGCAGAAGGACCTCTTTGCTCCTATATTCAATTCCTCTTGTTATATAGGCCAACATGCCATTCGCTTTCTCACTGCCTGCTGTACCTGCATGCTTACTTTCATAGACTGATGTACACGGACCCCCAGATCCCGTTGTACTTCCCCTTTTCCCAACTTGACGCCATTTAGATAGTAATCTGCCTTCCTGTTTTTGCTACCAAAGTGGATAACCTCACATTTATTCACATTAAACTTCATCTGCCATGTATCTGCCCTCCCCCAACCTGTCCAAGTCACCCTGCATTCTCATAGCATCCTCCTCACAGTTCACACTGCACCCAGCTTTGTATCATCTGCAAATTTGCTCATGTAACTTTGAATCCCTTCATCCAAATCATTGATGCATATTGTAAATAGCTGCGGTCCCAGCACCAAGCCTTGCGGTACCCCACTAGTCACTGCCTGCCGTTCTGAAAGGGATCCGTTAATCCCTACTCTTTGTTTCCTGTCTGCCAACCACTCTCTATCCATGTCAGCACTCTACCCCCAATACCATGTGCCCTAATTTTGCCCACTAATCTCCTATGTGGAACCTTATCAAATGCTTTCTGAAAGTCCAGGTACACTACATCCACTGGCTCTCCCTTGTCCATTTTCCTAGTTACATCTTCAAAAAATTCCAGAAGATTCTCGATTCCACACAACTGGGAAAAAGACTGTGCCCATTCACCCTCTAATTTTATCACCTCTCCTGTGCTCCAAGGAATAAAGTCCGAGCCTGCACAGCCTCTCCTTTTGGCTCAGGCCTTCATGTCCTGGCAACATCCTTGTAAATCTTCTCTGCACTCTCTCCAGCTTAACAACAGCCTTCCAAAAGCAGGGTGACCAAAACAGAACACAATAGTCCAAAAATCGGCCACAGCAACGTCTTCTACAGCTGTAACATAACATCCCAACTTCTTCCATCAATGTCCTGACTGATGAAGACTAATGAAAGTCTTCTTCACCACACTGTGGCGTTGCTTTTCGGAAACAATATAGCTGCACCCTAGATCCTTCTGCTCTACAATGCTCCATAGGCCCCAGCCATTCACTGTGAAGGTCAACCCTGGTTTGCCTTCCCAAAACGCAACACCTCACACTTCTCTGTTTTGTATTCCATTAACCATTCCTCAGTCCATTTACCCAGCTGATTAATATCCTGCTGTAACTTTTAATAACCTTCGAAATAGGAATAGAATTAGGCCATTCGGCCCATCAAGTGGACTCTGCCATTCAATCATGGCTGATCTATCTCTCCCTCCAAACCCCATTCTCCTGCCTTTCCCCATAACCTCTGACACCTGTACTAATCAAGAATCTATCTATCCCTGTCTTAAAAATATCCACTGACGACCTACACAGCCTTCTATGGCAAAGAATTCCACAGATTCACCACCCTCTGAATAAAGGAATTTCTCAACTCCTTCCTAAAATAATGTCCTTTAATTCTGAGGCTATGACCTCTAGTCCTGGACTCTCCCACATCCACTGTATCCAAGCTTTTGTTATCTACGATACCATCCACTTTAGTGTCATCTGCAAACTTACTAAGTACTATACTTTATATACTTTATATACTTATTGGTGTACATTCTCATCCAAGTTCATGATCACAAGTTCATTAGTTCGTAAAATTATTGATATAAACCACAAAGATCAACGGCCGCAGCACGGATCCCTGAGGTACACCAATAGTCACAGGCCTGCAGTTTGTAAAAACAACATTTGCACCATCACCCTCTGCTTCCTTCCATGAAACCAATTCTATATCCAGTCAGTTAGCTCTCCAAAAAACAAATGAATAGTGAAGCTTGTTTAAAATATTGAAGTTTCTTTGTCATAGAGTGATAGAGTGTGGAAACAGGTCCTTTGGTCCAACTTGCCCACACCTGCCAACATGACCCAGCTACCCTTGGCCCACATCCCTGTGTTTGGTTCATATCCCTCCAAACCTGTCCTATCTATGTGCCTGTCCAACTGTTTTTCTAAACGTTGGGATAGTCCCTGCCTCAACTACCTCCTCTGGCAGCTTGATCCATACATCCACCACCCCTTGTGTGAAAAGATTACCCCTCAGATTTCTAATAAATCTTTTCCCCTTCACCTTAAACCTATGTCCTCTGGTCCTCGATTCATCAACTCTGGGCAAGAGACTCTGCATCTATCTGATCTATTCCTCTTATTATTTTATACACCTCAATGAGATCACCCCTCATACTCCTGTGCCCCAAAGGAATAGAGTCCCAGCCTACTCCCTATAGCTCAGACGCTCTAGCCCTGGCAACATCCTTGTGAATCTGTTTAAGAAGGAACTGCAGACGCTGGAAAATCGAAGGTAGATAAAAGTGCTGGAGAAACTCAGCGGGTGCAGCAGCATCTATGGAGCGAAGGAAATAGGCAACGTTTCGGGCCGAAACCCTTCTACAGACTCCTTGTGAATCTTCTCTGTACCCTTTACAGCTTGACAACATACTTCCTATAACATGGTGCCCTGAACTGAATGTAATTAATAACCCATTATCTTATTTGCACTTTATCAGTTTATTTATTCATGTGTGTATATATTTATATTATGGTATATGGACACACTGATCTGTTTTGTAGTAAATGCCTACTATGTTCTTAAGGGGTTGGACAGGCTAGATGCAGGAAGATTGTTCCCGATGTTGGGGAAGTCCAGAACAAGGGGTCACAGTTTAAGGATAAGGGGGAAATCTTTTAGGACCGAGATGAGGAAAACTTTTTTCACACAGAGAGTGGTGAATCTCTGGAATTCTCTCCCGCAGAAGGTAGTTGAGGCCAGTTCATTGGCTATATTTAAGAGGGAGTTAGATGTGGCCCTTGTGGCTAAAGGGATCAGGGGGTATGGAGAGAAGGCAGGTACAGGATACTGAGTTGAATGATCAGCCATGATCATATTGAATGGCGGTGCAGGCTCGAAGGGCCGAATGGCCTACTCCTGCACCTATTTTCCATGTTTCTATGTTTCTATGTGTGCTGAAGCAAAGCAAGAATTTAATTGTCCTATCAGGGACACGTCAATAAACTCACTTGAACTTGATAATTGAACATTGCTTGTTCATTTAATTTCAAAATTCTGCAAACATATCTCTCTTGTGAATTTGAATGAAAACCATTATGTCCCCTTGGATAGCACAATCGCAGTGCAAAGATTTTAGTTATGAAGGAGATAAGGTGCTTGCAATAAGAGATCACATGGCATTAGGCCTGGCAGTAGAATAACCAGAGCAGCTTGTCACATGGTAGATCATTAAGTATTAATAATCTTCTGTACTATACATGAAAAAAATAAATAATAAGGTGATTACTCAAAAATGTGCAAGTCTGAATAGGCCACTCAAAAACAACTTACTGAAATCATTTATGAAAAGTACTGTGACGATAATAATCAAATCAATGCGCAACTTTGACCATGTGTTAACTTTAAAACTGGCCTCTACATTGCCACGAGGTTAATTAGAAAGCAAAAACAAAACTCTCTTGTTCTTGTCAAAGCATTCATTTTGTTATGTATGTATTAATTGCACCGGGGAAATTCAGATATAATGTGCACATTAACACATAGAATGAAACTTGTTCTTCAGAATTGACCTGAATGAAGGGATATACGACCTCAAAGCTGTACAGAACATAATGAGGGAGATGCTTTCAACATGTTACCTCAACAGATTTTAATTTCCACCTTGAAAAAGGGAAATCACTACTGATGAAACAGCAATGAATTGAAGAGAGTTCTGAAGTAAAGTTGCTTGTTATCTACTAAAAACATTAAAGTGAATAAAGATCTTTGAACCCCATCACCTGAATCCTCAAGTACTACAATCAAAGGAGTGCCAGCAATATAGTGAGTTATGTCTGGGAATGATGAGTTGACTGAAAGATTTCCACAAGGCTAATCTTGGTTACAAAGCACCTTTCCTTACATTTTCTTAATGGAAATAATCCAAATATGAGAGGGGGAGAAATTAATGAGACGTTTTCCCGTCAACCTCAAATCCGTCTTTGTGGCTAATTTCGTGGCAACACTTTGATGACCTTGAGAGTACTGCAGTTTCGCAAATGGAAATGATAAGTTAACCGTAAAAAATCCACAACCGATATATTGGAAGATTGCTCAAGGCGGAAGACGAGGATAATGAAAGAAGAGCAATTTAGAATATTCAGCAATTGCCAAATTCTCATCCGACATTACACATTCCAATTATTCCAGCCTACAATACAATTATTTTAGAAATGATAAAATCAATACAATCTAGCTGACGCTGGAGTTTCTTTACGGCCTTGCTTAGCAGCTTTATGATTTTAATAATGCCAATCAGCTTATTAGCTGACATGTTTTCATTATGCTGGTGGGCCGCGGGAACAGAGAGTGGGTCTGTCATTTGGCCTCAGTCAGTGTGGTCTATGAAATATCTGTGACGACTTACAGACAAAATTGCTTCGAAAATCATTGAGATGGAGATTTTTATTATAATCCTGAGGATGATTGAGAGTTTCATTCATATCTTAAGCAATGTTGTTTGGCAAAATGGGCTGACTTTCACTTTAAAAGGTAAAGATAAATCCCCGTTATTGTTCTAGCTCCCATTTTCTCCCATTCAACGATATCTATAGAACATGCTGAACAGGATAACGGAGTTCCCAAATGATCACTGTGAACAAAATGAAGCACATACTTCACAAAGCAATGAAAACAAATATATTTTGCTGCAATCTTCATGCATGGATTTTCTGGATTATTATTGGGACAGATATCTTCTGCGATTCTCTGGAGTGTTATCTACTCAGTTTTTCCCTCTCCACTAACACAGATCTGCTCAGCATTACCTTGGTATTGCGTTTTCCCTTGTTCCTATCGCAGGGCGACCAAAACTGAAAGCAATACACCAAATGCGGCCTCATGCAAAATTATTCAGCACGTCTCACACATTCTCGTTCAAATTTTTGATATAGATGATGAACAGCAATGGACACTATGTGTAGGAAAGAACTGCAGATGCTGGTTTAAATCGAAGGTAGACAGAAAATGCTGGAGTAACTCAGTGGGACAGGTAGCATCTCTGGAGAGAAGGAATGGGTGACGTTTCGGGTCGAGACCGTTCTTCAGACTGACACTACTGTGTAGAGTAGAGCAATGGACATGAGACATATCTCTGAGGCACATCATCAGTAACAGGCCTCCAAAAAAAAAATTTCCCATCACCACCCTCTGCTTCCTGCTATGAAACCAATTCAGTATCCAGTTAAATGTGTAGGAAGGAACTGCAGATGCTGGTTTAAACCGAAGATAAGCACAAAATGCTGGAGTAACTCAGCAGGATAGGCAGCATCTCTGGAGAGATGCAATGGGTGACATTTCAGGTTGAGACCTCCTAGGACCACGTGTCGACCATGCTGCAAGTTTGAGTCGAGGGCAAACTCTTCTAAACTTGTAGATTAGGTCGCCGCAGTGGGACAGCCCCTTAACTGTCCTGTTGGTCCCTAATCCTTAACAACAAACATAAAGATGAGTACAAATTCTTTGTAATTATTCTTTATTTTTCTTCTTAAGTTCCAAATCCCTTCATAAGCACGTCAAATGTGTTCCTGAAACATGCGGCTGATGGTTTTTAATATTTTCAAGCTTAAGAAACTCAATAAACGACTGCCACTCAAATGTTTAGATGCTGTGAATAAATACATGGAGTCCAAACTTGCACAGATTTATCCATGTATAAGTGGAATGAATATTGTACATCAGGGAGAATTTATTGTTTTCTGTACCTCATAAGGGTAAGGCGGACGTCCAAAACCCCTAGGCAATGTGATGCAAAGTTAGATCATTTAAAATTGGGATTCAAGGGAAAGTTCACTTGCAATATTGCAAACACTTGAATTCCCTATCTTGGCTTTCTGAGCAATTTTTTCCTGTCTTTTAGTCTGATGAGAAATCTAATTTGTCATGACATGTTTCCTGAGATTGTCATCCATTTTAATGCTTCCTGCAATACCTAAAATTATTGTTACCATGGGAAATTATTCAGTATTATTTTTGCTAATCAATAGAATGGATTAAATATAACAATGAATATTGCAATTATGAAGCAACATTTTATGTCCCTAATAATTTTATACATCATTTCAAATTTGTGAATGCCTGAATTCCAAGTCTCCTTGTTTGCCAAATTTTGCCTCTTGGTTTTTCAGTTTAATGCTTTGAAATGTTAAGTGCCACACCTCCAAAAAACTTAAATGTGTGCAGGTCAAATACAGTTTGAAGTTTGATATTTTGTCATTTGTGTGCATTTCACTCAACCCCAACCACTAGTTTGCATAGTCCACCATGTAACAAAATGGATAACAGTCTGTCAATTAAAGTGTTATGCTCTGCATGTTCACACTTTCAAAATGATAGATTTTCAGACTAAGGCACAAGTTATGTCACCATCACCATTGTTCTTTTAACCTATATTCTGTACGCTGATTGGACCTGTGGGTAAAATATAAGGTTATTTTCACAAGGTTCCAATACAAAATATGATTGCTAAGTAATATTCTTTTTCAGTAGAAATACAGAACAGCATGTTCATTTTCAAAGCAAATCAATATTATTTCTGCCCCAGATTTTGAGTCAAATTGCAACTAAGATTGCATAGATATGGGCGGCACAGTGGGGGTGGCACAGTGGTGTCGCAGTAGAGTTGCTGTCTTAAGCGGCTTTTTCACGGGGCGACTTGACGCAAGATGTAACCAGAGTGAAGTGGTCGTGGTCTAGCACGATATCACACAATATAACGGGGGGTAGATAAAGAGTTCCCACGGTACTCGGCATTTCTGTTATTTGTGCGAGTTACTTGTCCGTCTCCCGAGCTTTCCCGTTAAATCTTGAATGAACATTGTGAAGTGTTGTTAAATCATCACGTGGCACAAATGATGTCACTTTTTTTTCACACACTATAAATATCCTCCCTTGGTTGAATTGGCTCATTTGGAGACATGTTTTACTGTGTATGTGGGAGACACAGATGGACTGAGCACAGTACCTCGGTCTTACTGTGTGTGGGAGAGGGGGAGAAAGAGACGTACACTCACAGAGGCAGAGTATCTCAGCCTGTGTAAGAGGGAGGGAGGGAGAGAGAGAGAGATAGAGGCACACACAAGGTGGATGTGAAATCTCACCTGCCTGTTTCAGTGACAGACACCCGCCGCCAGTAAATGAAGACACCCCCATCTGTCTCCCCCTCCTCTCCCTCGACTCCCCCACCTTTCCCTCCCAACTCCAGTCCCATCCGACCCCCTGGGAAACTGAATAGAGCAACAATCAACTGCTGCCTGTGCGCTGATATGACAATAAAGGCTACTTTACTTTACTTTACTTTACTGAGTTAAAGAGTTCCCACGGTAGACTGTAAAACTGGGACCCTGGTTCTGGACTCCCCCAACATCGGGAACATTCTTCCTGCATCTAGCCTGTCCAATCCCGTAGATACTGATTAGACCGGTATCTATTTATTTACTTTATTAATGATTTCAATTAAATATTGGGAACATCAGGCCGCAAACGTTATTTCTTGAGTGTTAGTGCTGGACTTTGACTCGACCTTCCTAGTTAGCCGGCGCCTGAGACTGAGCCAAGCAATGTCCAGACCTGACTTCAACACAAAGTGATGGAGGAACTCAAAGGGTCAGGCTCGTCCAACGCTCTGTGTTTTGCTCGTGATTCCTGCATCTGCAGTTCCTCGTGTCTACAGACCAGAGTTGCCACTTGACTCCGAGATGACCATCACAGAGCATACGGAAGATAGACACGAAATGCTGGAGTAACACAGCGGGACGGGCAGCATCTCTGGAGACAAGGAATGTGTGACGTTTCGGTTCGATACCCTTCTTCAGAGTCTCGTCCCGAAACGTCACACATTCCTTTTATCCAGATGCTGCCCGTCCAGTATTTTATGTCTGTCTCCAGTATTACTGTGTCTATCATCGGCGCAAACCAACATCTACAGTTCTTTCCGACACATTAGAGGATACCGTCTCGCCATCACTCGGATTACCCGCCTCATTTCCATAACGTTGCCACCTCTCTTTACTTTGCTTACGGAAGCCTGATCCTTGTCACACCCAGTGCTCTTTCGCCCTCATCTTTCAATCGGGTTCGGCCAGGAAGGAACTGCAGATGCTGGATTAAAACGAAGATAGACACAACATGTAGCTCAGCGGGACATGCAGCATATCAGAAGGGTCTCGACCCGAAATGTCACCCATTCCTTCTCCCCAGAGATGCTGCCTGTTGCGCTGAGTTCCTCCATTTTGTGGCTACCTTGGGTTTATCCAGGATCTCCCCGTTGATGTCCTAACTCGCTTTGGTTTGTTATTATTGTCTCATGTCGAGAACCAGCAGATACAGGTTTAGGTTCTGGGGGAATGATTTAATGAGAGCCTAAGGGGTAACTATTTTACGCAAAGGGTGGTGGGTGTATGGAATGAGCTATCCGTTAAGGTAGTTGAGGCAGGTACTGTCGCAATGTTTAAGACACATTAGACTGAAGCATGGATAGGATAGGTATAGATGGTTATGGGCCAAATGCGGGCAAGTGGGGCTAGTGTAGATGGGACATATTGGTCGGTGTGGGCAAGTTGGGTCGAAGGGCCTGTTTCTACGCTGTATGATTCTATGCAGGGAATAAACTTTTGTTTGCGTGCTATACAATCATATCAGATAATGCTATACATGAATATAACCAAGCCACGTACAGTCTGAAGAAGGGCCTCGACCCGAAACGTCACCCGTTCCTTCTCTTTAGAGATGCTGCATGTCCCGTTGAGTTACTCCAGCATTTTGAACCGTCGAGTTACTCCAGCATTCTCTTTAAACCGGCATCTGCTGTTCCTTCCGACACATGCACAAGAACACCAGGTAGAGCGAAGAGGAAAATACCAGAGTTAAGAATATATGTTTTCAGGACAGTTCCAGGGGGAAAAAGTCCAATGTCCGCATTGAGGTAGGTTGGTAGGTCGGGTCAGTGCCCAAACGAATGGAAGAAAGAACCGTTCTGAAGCCGGATAAGAATAGGTGGTCGGCGCGGACTCGGTGGGCCGAAGGGCCTGTTTCCGCGCTATATCTCTAAAATCTGAAGTTAGGTAATGTCTAAAGGAACTGCAGATGCTGGTTAATACGCACAAAAGGACACAAAATGTTGGTGTAACTCAGCAGGTAAGTCAGATCTGGGAAGAAAAACATAAAAAGCTGGAGTAAGTCAGCGGGTCAGGCAGCATCTCTGGAGAAAAAGAATAGGTGGCGATTCGAATCGGAACCCTTCTTCAGACATCCTAATCGGAATTGAGTCTGAAGATGTGTCTCGTCCCGAAACATCAGCTATTTTTCTCCAGAGATGCTGCTTGACTCGCTGAGTTACTCCAGCTTTTTGTGTCTGTCTTCGGTTTAAACCAGCATGTGCAGTTCACTCCTTACACGGGTCTCTGGAGAACATTGATTGGTAGCGTTCCGGACCCTGCTTCGGAAAGGCATCGATCGCTAGTCGGCGAGGACTCCGAGCTGTATCTCTCAAAGAAGTACATGTGAAAAATTTCTCACGGACCATAAAAATGCGGGACCTTTCAGTAAAGTCCCTTTTAAAGTCCCTTTTAAAGATTATAGTTATTTTCTTGAATCTCATTAACATAACTCATGAATAAGTTGATGTCCATATGCGGATGCAAATCTTTATTTTTAAAATTCAATCCCACAGAAGACAATTTTTACTCACCTTCTGTCCCCTCTGTCCAGCTTCCGGGTTCACCGTTAGCAGGAGTTCCCACGGTAACCACAAGAGTTATTACGGATATTGCACGGATATCGCACTGGCCACTACGTTCATATAATGTTGCAATGCTCAACCGCAAGTGTACAAGTCACTCTTGGAGAAATTCAAACTTGCTTGAATTTTCTCCCGAGTCACCAAGTTACACGATTACCTGCCGTTAGCGCCACGGTGGTCCACGGTGGTCCACGAATGCCGTACTGTTATCGCACGAGGTTCCCACGGTTAAACTCTGGTTAACTCTTGCGTCAAGTCGCCCCGTGAAAAAGCCCCATCACAGTGCCAGTCCCGGGTTCGATCCTGACTGCGGGTGCTGTCTGCACAGAGTTTGTACGATCTCCCAGTGAAAAGCGTGGGTTTTCTGAGAGTGCTCCAATTTACTCGCACACTTCAAAGATGTACAAGTTTGTAGGTTAATGTACTTCAATAGAATTGTAAATTTTCCCTAGTGTGTAGGATAGTGCCAGTGTATGGGGTGATTGCTGGTTGGCACGGACTTGGTGGGTCGAAGGGCCTGTTTCCGTGCTGTTTCTCTGAAGTCTGAAGTAAATATCTGTCACAAGATATATGCTCTGAAATAATCACGTAGACCTCAGCCACAGGCTTGCAGCAGCCAACATTTAATGTGCGAGACAGCTTGAAAAAGGTACCTTTGCATTGGCCAAACTAAACTTTGCAGCTGTTGCTACAGTATTGCGACATTATCAAATGTTACAATTACAGCAGCACCACTGGTGTGCATCCTTATGCCAGGATGATCCCCCACCAAAGGCTAATGTGCTAGCTGTTTGATTAAGGGTAAGCTTCCAGCTGGGTTAAACAAACAAATTAGGAAAGCAGCCAAATGATGTGCTAAAATATGATTACTGAGTAAATAAACCATGGATCACATTGTTTGATGATTTTTTTTTTCCCTTCCAACCTGCCACTAAGAAATCATTTAATGAATCTAATTTGCTGTCTTATTTATACAGCAATGCACTGTTTATGAAACACAAAACTATAATAACTGGCCTGCTGCTAAGTTCCCTTCCATGGACAATAAATAGATTTTATTTTTTACAACTCATCAGGAATCAGTACTTGCAGCCACCTCACAGAGCAAGAATTCCAGCAGCGTAAATCTCTCTGCAACAATTAGTAATTTTCTTGAAAACTATATTCAAATGCTTACTTTGGTTGAACTGCAATTCCCATGTGTCCTCAGGTAGTCTTAACCACACTCCACAGGGAGCACAGTGACATAGTTGGTAGAGCTGCTGCCTCACCGTGCCAAAGGTCCAGGTTCGATCCTGACATCGGGTGCTGTCTGTGTGGTGTTTGCACATTCTTTCTGTGACTGCATGGGCTTCCTCCAGTTTCCTCCCACATTTCAAAAACGTGCTGGTTTGGAGGTTAATTGGCCTATGTAAATTGACCAGAGTCTATAGGGAGTGGATTCAAAAGTGGGATGACGTAGAACGAGTGTGAATGGGTGATCGACGGTCAATATGGACTCATGGGCCAAAGGGCCTGTTTCCATCTTATATCTCTAAACCAAGCTAAACAAAATGATGGAGTTTCATACAAAAGTCTGAGGATGCTAAACAGGAAAGGAGACTATTATCTAAATGGTGGCCGACTAGGAAAAGGGGAGATGCAGCGAGACCTGGGTGTCATGGTACACCAGTCATTGAAAGTAGGCATGCAGGTGCAGCAGGCAGTGAAGAAAGCGAATGGTATGTTAGCTTTCATAGCAAAAGTATTTGAGTATAGGAGCAGGGAGGTTCTACTGCAGTTGTACAGGGTCTTGGTGAGACCACACCTGGAGTATTGCGTACAGTTTTGGTCTCCAAATCTGAGGAAGGACATTATTGCCATAGAGGGACTGCAGAGAAGGTTCACCAGTGATTCCTGGGATGTCAGGACTGTCTTATTAAGAAAGACTGGATAGACTTGGTTTATACTCTAGAATTTAGGAGATTGAGAGGGGATCTTATAGAAACTTAGAAAATTCTTAAGGGGTTGGACAGGCTAGATGCAGGAAGATTGCTCCCGATGTTGGGGAAGTCCAGGACAAGGGGTCACAGCTTAAGGATAAGGGGGAAATCCTTTAAAACCGAGATGAGAAGAACTTTTTTCACACAGAGAGTGGTGAATCTCTGGAACTCTCTGCCACAGAGGGTAGTCGAGGCCAGTTCATTGGCTATATTTAAGAGGGAGTTAGATGTGGCCCTTGTGGCTAAGGGGATCAGAGGGTATGGAGAGAAGGCAGGTACGGGATACTGAGTTGGATGATCAGCCATGATCATATTGAATGGCGGTGCAGGCTCGAAGGGCCGAATGGCCTACTCCTGCACCTAATTTCTATGTTCTATGTTTCTATGTTTCTATGCTATGTGTTTTTTTTCGTTTTGACAATTGGAGAAAGCATTCCTAATTCCAGCAATAAAGCACAGCTGTGCGGAAATTGAATTATGAACAAACCCCAGAATGCTTTATCCATGCTAGGAACAAATAAGCTGAGTTAAGTATTTTTTCAATGGCAGAAGAATGGTGAGGTACAGGAACAATGAAAACCTTGCTTACAGCAGCATCATAGACATATAGACACAAACAAACACATGCAAAAATAGGTGAATGATACATAATTTATGCAAGTTCTGCAAGACAGTAAAAGAGAAAAAAAGACTGCAAAAAATAAACAAGACATCGGTGCAAAGTACAATTAGAAAAAACACAAGTCCCTGTAGTACATGAGGTGGTGGACACGCAGTGATTCATTGTCCAGATAGGATTCGGGTTGAGTCAATTGGTTCTAGACCTGTATGGATGTACATGTCTGATGAGAAAATAGCAAGATTCCTCCTAGCAGGCAAACCAGACCATTTCCAAAAGATTTGGTCTCCATTTATCGACTTATTACAAGTATATGGTGCAACATAACTTTGAAAATAAATGGTTTCAGGACCTGGTGAGGGGTGAGTAAAGATACGAAGTAGGTATATCCCGTTTATCTTTTTTTACTTTTTTAAAAATATCTTCTGTTCTCTTCTTCTCTCCTACTTTTTCTTTGGCTTTCTTCTTAACTATTTTTCGAGTTTTACGTTTCTAAAGGTCTCTCTTGATCACTCTTTCATGCACTTACTATCCTATCTAACTCTCTTTACTTTTCTTCTTTTTAAAGTTTAAAATATGAACTGGTACAGGAAATGTATTGTTATTTTTGGCTTATATCACTGTAATGTACACTACTTCTAATAAATAAAAAATAAAAAATAAATAAAATAGCAAGCATCAACTTTTCAAGTAGACATGATCAAGATTTATCTACTCATGCCAGGAGCAATTGTTGGACTTCCCTAGTTACTGCTTTATTCAACCTTTTCTGGGTTGCTTTTCATGTCTGTGCTAAATGATTTGCATTCTTCTGCGCTAAATATTATCTGATAGAAATGAGCAGCCATGACCAAGTGTAATTGTGTCACAGAGTTGTGCAGCATGGGATAAGCCATTTCGCCCAACCAGGCTATGCTGACCAAGTGCCGCACTATCTGACAAACTATTTATTGGACAGTGTGATCAAAACTGAGCATTAATTAGTTAACTAAAATAGAATAAAAACAATGATTAAATATTGATTTTAAATAAATTCAAAAATATTGCTTGCTAGTTTCTTCCAAACGTGGCTTGGAGTAAGAGAGACGCTTCTGACACATTTTGTTTTGCAGATGCAGCATTTTGGACCATGGTTAACTATATTTCCTAGTTATACTGACCAGAACAAGGCATTTCGATTCATTTAAAAAATCTTTCCCTTGAGGGGTTTCTAAGCATTGTGGCTGAACTAATTTTCAAAAAATCCCACACATAAGAATTTCATGAGTGTTCGAAATAGTTTGACAAACCTCCCCACAAATTCCCATTTTGTTTTTAGGCGCAGCAACTTGTTTCTCTGTTCCATTTTGCCACACACAAAAATTGTCACAAATCATGGCTCTACCTTTCTTAGCAGATACTTCAGTGATTGAGTTGCAAGAAACTGCAGATGCTCCTTTGCCAAAAAAACACTGCTGAAGTGCTGGAGTATCGCAGCAGTTCAGAGGGCACCTCTGGAGACATTTTGTGTCGGGACCCTTCTTCAGACTCTGAAGCGGGGTCCCAACTTAAAACATCGCCAATCCATGTTTTCCAGAGATTTGTCACAAATCTTGAATTTATCACACTATGCAATTACATTTATGGCCAGTGACTCTATCAAATGGAAGGAATAGGATATGGCACAGTGCTTTGATGTTTGTGTGAATACTATTGTATAAATCTTTCACCTCTGGAACCCATGGCCAATCTCTTCAATATATTGGCTTTGGCATAAGACTTCTTTTTTCCAGGCAGCAAATCTGAATGGGTAGAATTCAGAAGCTTAAAATCGTCCTGGGGCTCTGTGTATGACACAGAATCATAGCATTTGCTATAAGACTATCTTTGATTGGACTTTACAGAACTTTATCTTGCACTAAACATTATTCATGTTATTCCCTTTATCATGTATCTGTACACGGTGGATGGCTCGATTGTAATATTTTGTCTTTCCGCTGACTGTTTAGCACGCAACACAAGCTTTTCACTGTACCTCGGTATACATGACAATTAACGAAACAAACTCAATTACCTCAGTAATTACAAGCAATGCAAAGGTGAAAAGGGGATAAAAATGTCACTTGTAAAAGTAGTCTGTCCATGCCTTAACAATTTCGAAACAGTAACGAAGCGGAAAATCAAATGCTAATTGGTGTTTCTATGTATGGCGCTGCAATAATGTGGATGATTTTAACATGTGAAATTGGCATAGGTACTTTTGAGGACAAGTTCATGGTATGTTTTCTCAATCTATTTGGGCAGTACTGCTCAGACCATTTGAGATCTGGCCTTGTGTAGCGTGAAAAGATTAATTAATGATATCATAGTAAAGGATACTCTGGAGAGGAATGGTCTTGATAAGCTAGAGTTTAATGTTCAGACTGAAAGTGAGAACTTTTAAGTCTGAAACTAGAGCCTTAAACCAAAATAAAGATATTTAAAAAGATACTAAGGTTATGCGAACAGGGAAAATAGATTAAAAGATATTGCAGTAGATCAACAAACTGAAATGAACGAAAATATTTAAAAGACTCTATAGTAAAGAGAATTCACCTGTTGAAAGCCACAGAAGTAAAAAAATGAGATCAGCTTGAAAGAGAAGACGTTAAATGTTGCTTAGTGTCTGTCTGCGAAATCACAACAATTTCAGAAACTAGCAAATACAACAAAAAAAAAAGTTCATGACTATATCAGCACAAAATATGAAAACGGGCAAGAATCTTTTTGATATGTAAATGAAGAAAATAGTTAAAAGCAAACAACCCATCAGATGATAACACGGGGGAATTAATTATGAATAAAATAAGGCAAAAGGCAGAGATGTTGAACAAATATTTAGCATCTGTCTTCATAATAGATTATATTACAGTCATAGAGTCTATGTCATGGAAACAGGCCCTTCGGCCCAACTAGTCTTTGCCAAACAAGATGCCCCATCTTGAGCTCGAGGGAAGTTGTGTTTGGCATGCTTATAGAGTTCTTTGAGGATGTGTCTAGCAGGATGGATAAAGGGGGATCAGAAAAAGAAATGCACTTGTGTTTCCACCAAGCATGTTATAAGGCGATATACTCAGACCTTTGTGAAAGTGGGTGATGTCAAGGTGAGATCAGCAACAATCTTATTGAATAGCTGCACAAGACCTATTCTTGTTCCTGATTCTTATGTTTCTGATGTGTTGTTCATAATCATAAGGAAGTCTTATTTGACCTAAAAAATTCAGTACAACATTGCACTGCGTTGAAATGCTTCTGCCAAATGATTCGAGTCTACTGTCCTTCAAAAAATGTCTATTGGTTCTAAAGCTTGCAAAAAATATCTATTGGTTCTAAAGCTTGCAAAAAATGACTATTGGTTCTAAAGCTTGCAAAAAATGTCTATTGGTTCTAAAGCTTGCAAAAAAATGACTATTCGTTCTAAAGCTTGCAAAGAAATATCTATTGGTTCTAAAGCTTGCAAAAAGGGTCTCTATTGGTTCTAAAGCTTGCAAAAAAAATGTTTATTGGTTCTAAAGATTGCAAAAAAAATGTCTATTGGTTCTAAAATGGTTCATACTAGCACTCCAGAAAGCACCCTCTTCTCCTCCCTCCCTCCCCCCTCCATCCCCCCCTGGTTGGCTTGGGTGTGTCTTGAAATTGAAAGGCACTACTTACTGCAAATGGGGGGGCGTGGGTGCATTGGCCTGAAGTTGAAAGGCACTACTTACTGCAAATTGTGGCTTGAAGTTGAAAGGCACTACTTACTGCAAATGGTGGCTTGGGTGCTTTGGTTTGCGGTTGAAAGCACTACTTACTGCAAATGGTGGCTTGGGAGCTTTGGTTTGAAGTTGAAAGGCACTATTACTGCAAATGGTGGCTTGGTTGCTTTGGCTTGAAGTTGAAAGGCACTACTTACTGCAAATGGTGGCTTGGGTGTGGCTTGAAGTTGAAAGACACCACTTACTGCAAATGGTGGCATGAAGTTGAAAAGCACTACTTACTGCAAATGGTGGCTTGGGAGCTTTGGCTTGAAGTTGAAAGGCACTATTACTGCAAATGGTGGCTTGGGTGTGGCTTGAAGTTGAAAGGCACTACTTACTGTAGATGGTGGCTTGGGTGCAATGGCTTGAAGTTAAAATGCATTACTTACTGCAAATGGGGGCGTGGGTGCATTGGCTTGAAGTTGAAAGGCACTACTTACTGCAAGTGGTGGCTTGGGAGCTTTGGTTTGAAGTTGAAAGGCACTACTTACTGCAAATGGTGGCTTGGGTGTGGCTTGAAGTTGAAAGACACCACTTACTGCAAATGGTGGCTTGGATGCAATGGCTTGAAGTTGAAAGGCACTACTTCCTGCAAATTATGGCTTGGGTGTGGCTTGAAGTTGAAAGACACCACTTACTGCAAATGGTGGCATGAAGTTGAAAGGCACTACTTACTGCAAATGGTGGCTTGGGTGCTTTGGCTTGAACTTAAAAGGCACTACTGTAAATGCACTTACTTCCTGTTTGCACTGTATATTGATTTTAGATAAAACGCAACCACAAACGGCTGTGATTTTTGGCCATCTTACTCAGTCCCCCTCTGCTGAGCACGTGCAGAGAATTCTTCCCATCAATGAAAAATAAAAGTGTCATTAGTTTTTTTTTAAATGTTGAGAATCTCTCTCTTGTCAATCACTCCATGAAAGCCACACCTTTTCCGGGGGAGGGGGGGGGGTTATAAAACCCGGAAATGTGGGTGTGGCTCAGTCTCTGCAAGATGGAGGAGGGAGAGGTCACGACTCGCTGTCTTTAGTGGCTTTGCACCCTACTTCAAATGGTATGAAACTGCACTTGAATTTGGTGGCCTTGCACCCTGCTAGAAGTGGTAAGAAACTGCACTTGAATTTGGTGGCCTTATACCCTGCTTGAAATAGAATTTCAAGGATTAGCCGTGAGTCAACTACCAGCCCACCAGCCGTGAGTGAGTGAGTTGCCAGCACAACAGGCTTGATTGACTGAGACGCCAGCCCAAGAATCCATTTGGCGCACAATTTGCATACTAGCCCTCTGGAAACCAGTCCCTTCAGCCCATAACACCCATACTAGCGCTCCAGAAAGCCCCCCCCCCCACAACTGGCCACCAATATTAGAATTGGTGGAGAGGTGGAATATTGCGTTGGATGACCACCCCTCCTGTGTGATGCTGGGACCCAACGGGTCCCACTTAGTCTAGTATCATTATATTATTTTAAACATCCAGACTAGGCAAATACCCCCTTGATTCTTAAATATTGACCTATCCATACTTCTACATTTCCTCCCATGCCCATAAGCTTGTGGCTTTAGAACAAGCCAAAAGTCAAATACCATATAAAATCACTCATCATTTGTTGTTGTTCTCCTTGGATCTTGATTCAGCAGAGTGGTAGGAATAAATGATTACCCCAAGACCCAAGTTCTGTCTGGCCAAGTATCAAGGTTTGATTTTCAATCACGGGACTTCAGCATGGGGGTTTTTCTTTATTATAGAAATAATTATTTTGTCATCAGCTGTGGAGGTCTTCCTTGGCCTGCCAGTCCCTTTGTGATTAGTAAGCTCACCAGTGCTCTCTTTCTTTCTAATGATGTTCCAAACAGTTGATTTTGGTAAGCCTAAGGTTTGGCTGATGTTTCTAACAGTTTTATTCTTGTTTCTCAGTCTCATATTGGCTTATTTGACTTTCATTGGCACAACTTTTGTCCTCATGTTGATGACAGCAATAAACATTTCCAACAGTGATGGAAAGACTGGAGGAAAGACTAGGTGCTGAGTCTCTTATACCTGCATTAAGGAGGCATTTAAACACACTGAGCAATTACAAACGCCTGTGAAGCCATGTGTCCCAAACATTATGGTGCCCTGAAATGGGGGAACCATGTATAAACACTGCTGTAATTTCTACATGGTGAAACCAAAATGTATAAACATGGCCTTTAATAAAATCTGACCATGTGCACTTTAACCACATGTGATTTTTTTTCTATTACAAATCACAAATTGTGGAGTGCAGAGGCAAATAAATAAATGATGGGTCTTTGTCCCAAACATTACGGAGGGCACTTGCCAAAGTCATAGTTCGATGATCTGAAGAATCTTTTTTGGAGGAGGTAATAAACTAATAAAAACTAATCATTTCTGACTTGACTGACCTGGGTAATGTGCCTTGCTTCCAAGTCGTTGCTTTGCAATGGTAAATCCAAATAAATATTTCACTGATATTGCCTCTAATTAACCAGAATAAAGGTATATTACAAGGAACAACAATATAGTGGCTTTGAAGAGACTTATCAACATAATACAAATGCCCTCCATGTAGCAAAACATAAAATAAAAGAATATACATAAATTACTTTGATGGCAAAAGACAAACATCAACTGAATAAATTAATATGGCAATAGGGTTTTAATTTAAAACCTTTACATTCAATTAAAAGTCATTTCATTAAACAATTAGCTTAATTTCTTACAGCTTTTCAACTCCCTCAGTTATTTAGGAACTCTGATGTTTATTTCATGTCTATTTTCTTTAGTTACCTCCTTCAAGTTTATACACCTTCAGCTTTATCAAGTTTGTAAACTAACAGCTTTTTAACTAACACCTGAACCTTAGTTTAAAAAAATCCCTGCTGTTCATGGAACATACACATCCGTGTCAAGATATGAGAGAAGATGGCAAGCTATCCTTGCACCACAAAGGAATTCTGTGCTAATAGTGCTCCGGAATTTTAGTTCAGTGACAATGAAGGAATTATGATATATTTTCAAGTCTGAGTTGTGTGCGACTTGGAGAGCAATTTATCAATGCATGTGTTCCCTTCTCCCATTGTGCTCTCGGTTGATGGAGCACATTACGCATCAATTTTTTGATAGAGAAATAAAATCTGTAAATTTACTCAAATCTGTGAGATGTGCAGTAACAGTGTTACTGTACATGAATCTCTGAAAGTGATTTGTGGATAATCAGCAAGTAGGAATTACTTCCATGGACTGAAATGATCATAGCAGGTGCAGTTGAGGAAGCAAATTGCATCCGGATGTCATTAATCAAGGCACAAAGTACATCCGGATGCCATTTGCTTCCTCAACTGCACCTGCTATGATAATTTCCAGTCCATACCATGCTGAACTTTTAAAAATACTAGCTGGAACACACATAAAACAGGACGGTACAGTGGCGCAGTTGATAGAGCTACTATTTTACAGCGCCAGAGACGGGTTCGATCCTGACCTTGGTGTTGTCAGTGTGGAGATTGCACATTGTTACTGTGACTGCAAGGGTTTCCTTCAGGTGCTCCGGTTTCTTCCTACATCACAAAGATGCGTGAGTTTGGAGATTAATTAAACTTTGTAAATTAACTTTCTTGAATAGGTAGTTGATGCTAATGTGGAATAACACAGAACAAGTGTAGAAGGGTGATCAATGTTCAATATGGACTCATAAGGACAAAAGGTCTGTTTCCATGCTGAATCAAGTCAAGATGGTTTTATTGTCAAATGTCCCAGATATCTTCTACTATATTACTAAAAGTCTGTTCTTGACCGGTTTTGGCCTTCTGTGCTGCGATTTCCGAGAGAACGCCGCCATTTACGGCCGTCATTTTGGCCACCTTGCTCAGAGCCCCCCTCTGCCGCATGTGTGCTGAGGATTTTTCCCGTTGATTAAAAATGACAGAGTGGAGAATGTTTTTACAAAGTTCCCCATCTCTGCTGCCCCCGCTGGCGGCAGGGGGGAGGGACTATAAAACCAGGAAGTGGTGTGCCACACAGTCTCTTCAAGATGGAGGAAGGCAGAGGGTCACGTTTCTCTGAGGTGTGAATAACACTGAACCCATGTCTACTCAAAAGTAAGTGCCCTTAGTGGTTCTAAAATGCTTGCAGAATGTGTCTATTGGTTCTAAAGCTTGCAAAAAAAACGTCTATTGGTTCTAAAGCTTGCAAAAAAATGTATTGGTTCTAAAGCTTGCAAAGAAATGTCTATTGGTTCTAAAGCTTGCAATAAATGTCTATTGGTTATAAAGCTTGCAAAAAGTGTCTATTGGTTCTAATGCTTGAAAAAAGTGTCTATTGGCTCTAAAGCTTGCAAAGAAATGTCTATTGGTTCTAAAGCTTGCAAAAAAAATGTCTCTATTGGTTCTAAAGCTTGCAAAAAAATGTCTATTGGTTCTAAAGCTTGCAAAGAAATGTCTATTGGTTCTAAAGCTTGCAAAAAAAATGTCTATTGGTTCGAAAGCTTGTAAAGAAATGTCTATTGGTTCTAAAGCTTGCAAAAAATGTCTCTATTGGTTCTAAAGCTTGCAAAAAAATGTCTATTGCTTCTAAAGCTTGCAAAAAATGTCTATTGGTTTTAAAGCTTGCAAAAAGGGTCTCTATTGGTTCTAAAGCTTGCAAAAAAAAATGTCTAATGGTTCTAAAATGGTTCATACTAGCGCTCCAGAAAGTGGCCCCCTCCCCCTCCACCTCCCCCTCCCCTGGTTGGCTTGGCTTGGGTGTGTCTTGAAATTGAAAGGCACTACTTACTGCAAATGGTGGCTTGGGAGCTTCGGCTTGAAGTTGAAAGGCACTATTACTGCAAATGGTGGCTTGGTTGCTTTGGCTTGAAGTTGAAAGGCACTACTTACTGCAAATGGTGGCTTGGTTGCTTTGGCTTGAAGTTGAAAGGCACTACTTACTGCAAATGGTGGCTTGGTTGCTTTGGCTTGAAGTTGAAAGGCACTACTTACTGCAAATGGTGGCTTGGGTGTGGCTTGAAGTTGAAAGACACCACTTACTGCAAATGGTGGCATGAAGTTGAAAGGCACTACTTACTGCAAATGGTGGATTGGTTGCTTTGGCTTGAAGTTGAAAGACACTACTTACTGCAAATGGTGGCTTGGGAGCTTTGGCTTGAAGTTGAAAGGCACTATTACTGCAAATGGTGGCTTGGTTGCTTTGGCTTGCAGTTGAAAGGCACTACTTATTGCAAATTGTGGCTTGAAGCTGAAAGGCACTACTTCCTGCAAATGATGGCTTGGGTGTGGCTTGAAGTTGAAAGGCACTACTTACTGCAAATGGGGGGCGTGGGTGCATTGGCTTGAAGTTGAAAGGCATTACTTACTGCAAATGGTGGCATGAAGTTGAAAGGCACTACTTACTGCAAATGGTGGCTTGGGAGCTTTGGTTTGAAGTTGAAAGGCACTATTACTGCAAATGGTGGCTTGGGTGTGGCTTAAAGTTGAAAGACACCACTTACTGCAAATGATGGCTTGGGTGTGGCTTGAAGTTGAAATACACCACTTACTGCAAATGGTGGCTTGGGAGCTTTGAAGTTGAAAGGCACTACTTACTGCAAATGATGGCTTGGGTGTGGCTTGAAGTTGAAAGACACCACTTACTGCAAATTATGTCTTGGGTGTGGCTTGGGTGTGGCTTGAAGTTGAAAGGCACTACTTACTGCAAATGGAGGCTTGGGAACTTTGGCTTGAAGTTGAAAGGCACTATTACTGCAAATGGTGGCTTGGTTGCAATGGCTTGAAGTTAAAATGCATTACTTACTGCAAATGGGGGCGTGGGTGCATTGGCTTGAAGTTGAAAGGCACTACTTACTGCAAATGGTGGCTTGGGTGCTTTGACATTAAGTTGAAAGGCACTGCAAATGGTGGCATGAAGTTGAAAGGCACTACTTACTGCAAATGGTGGCGTGGGTGCATTGGCTTGAAGTTGAAAGGCACTACTGTAAATGCACTTACTTCCTGTTTGCACTATATATTGATTTTAGATAAAACGCTACCACTTACGGCTGTGATTTTTGGCCATCTTACTCGGTCCCCCCTCCGCTGAGCAGGTGCAGAGAATTCTTCCCATCAATGAAAAATAAGTGTTATTAGTTTTTTTTCAAATGTTGAGAATCTCTCTCCTGTCAATCACTCCATGAAAGCCACACCTTTTCCGTGGGGGGGGAGGGGTTATAAAACCCGGAAATGTGGGTGTGGCTCAGTCTCTGCAAATGGAGGAGGGAGAGGTCACGACTCGCTGTCTTTAGTGGCTTTGCACCCTACTTCAAATGGTATGAAACTGCACTTGAATTTGGTGGCCTTACACCCTGCTAGAAGTGGTAAGAAACTGCACTTGAATTTGGTGGCCTTATACCCTGCTTGAAATAGAATTTCAAGGATTAGCCGTGACTCAACTACCAGCCCACCAGCTGTGAGTGAGTGAGTTGCCAGCACAACAGGCTTGATTGACTGAGACGCCAGCCCAAGAATCCATTTGGCGCACAATTTGCATACTAGCCCTCTGGAAACCAGTCCCTTCAGCCCACAACACCCATACTAGCGCTCCAGAAAGCGCCCCCCCCCCCCAACTGGCCACCAATATTAGAATTGGTGGAGAGGTGGAATATTGCGTTGGATGACCAGCCCTCCTGTGTGATGCTGGGACCCAACGGGTCCCACTTAGTCTAGTAACAATTAAATTCTTACTTGCCGCAGCTCAACAGAATATGCATCTTTTAATCAATCACAGCACATCAGGAATTCTGCATTGAATTTTGATTATTGTCCTTTCAGAAGAATTTCAAGGCCTTCACAAGGCTTTTGTAAAAAATACGAAAACGAGGCATTTCAGCTACATGGTTGGAAAAGAGAAGCCTTGAGTAAAGAAGGTTCAGAGGAAACATGATAAAGGTGTACAAGATGATCATAGTTTATATAAGATAAAAGGCGAGAACTTTCACCATCAATGTTTCAAGAAACAAGAGGACACAAAGATGGTAAGATACAGCCAGTAGATAAAGTCTTCCATTTTTATTACAAGCTAAACCATATGTATGTAAGGGTGCTTGAAACAGTAGAAACAAAGAAATGAAGATGTTGATTTACAAAAACAGACACAAAGTGCTTGAATAACTCAATGGGTCAGGCAGTATTAGGGTTGCCAACTTTCTCACTCCCAAATAAGGGACAAAAGATCAAAATAAGGGACAAATTCCCGAAGGCAATTCATTGACCGACTCGGCCATGGTTGGGTGAATGATGTTGGCCGTCTTGTGACTCTATATCTAAACAGTGCCTTTCATTCACATTGAAGGTACTACAATTCCTTGAGTGTTCATATTTTAACCTTGCGAGCCTTTCCGGCTGCTAATCCTGACAACTGAGTCAACCATTATTATTGTGCCCACTCACAGAAGGATTCATAAATTTGGTGCATGAGGACAAAAAGGCAACAGTTCACATTAATCTATCTGTGAGCATCAGAGCACGGAAATACCTCGCAAGATCTGGTTATATATAATTTCACCATAAGTGAAGTGGAAACCCCACTTAAATCAGTAAATGAGAATTCTGGCTCTTTCCCAATGACATTACAGTGGTAGAGAATGAGTAGCTCTAATAAAAAATTCGACCCATGTTCTTAACTAAAAATCGCAGCATTTTAACCATATTATAGATTTTTTTCATTCAGGGGCAGTGAGTGAAAATCACATCAAAAATGAAGAAAACAAAAATACTATTTATCAACATTATAACAGGATAGTGTTAATGTGCAGGGATCACTGGTTGGTGCAGACTCAGTGGGCTAAAGGGCCTGTATCTGCACTGTATCTCTAAACTAAACTGAACTAAGCAATCTGCTCTTGGAAAACCCCCCACAAAATGATGGAGTAACTCAGCAGATCAGGCTGAATCTCTGGAGAACATGGATATTTCAGGTCAGGATCCTTCTTCAGGCTGATTGTGGTGTTGGGGGGAAAATAAAGCTGCAAGGGAGGTGGGGCAGGACAAGTGATGGGTGGACACAGGTGAAAGGGGCTTTAGAAAGGCTGATGGTTGAAGGCCACATTGAGAGCACTGGGTGCAATGGGCAAAGGTGGAGGAGGTGCAAGTGAATCTCTGTCCCACCTGGAAGAGCTGTTTAGCCATGGATGGTGGTGAAGGAGGAGGTGCAGGGAGAAGTGTTGTACCTTCTATGATTTCAGGGGAAAGGGCTGATGAGGGGGAGGTAAATGAGTAAACAAAGAAGTCATGCAGAGACTATTCCTTGCGTAACGAGGGAAAGGATAGGGAGCAGGTGTGACTGCTGCTGGCATCATGTGGCAGCTGGTGGAAATGTCAAAGAATAGTGTGTTAGATGTGGAGGATGGCGAGGTGAATGGTGAAAACTGATTGAATTTTACCCTTTTTTTGTCTGGGAAGAGGTGGAATGGGAGTAGAGGTGTGGGAAATGGAAGAGATGTGGGTAAGGGCTCCCTCACCATAGTGCAATGGGTGGAGATGGTGGGAGGGAGCCATGTTCCCTGCAAAAGGAGGACGTTATGTGTGTCGTGTAGAAGTTCTCATCTGAAAAACATATCCGGTGGAGATGGCAAAAAAGGGATGGCATCCTCCCAAGAAAAGCTAGGAGGAGGTGTGTTCTACAGTCACTTAGTTTGTAGTAAATGCCAGTGGATATTTGTCTCTTGAAACGGAGACAAAGAAATCAAGAAAGGAGAGTGAGGTATCAGAATTTGATGGTGGAGTAGATGAAATTGATATAGCAAGTAGCATTAATCCAGCCAATGATGTAGCAGAGATGGAGTTCACAGTGGTGCCACAGTAGCTTTGGAAGAAAGAATACTTTACAAATAAAGAATATGTTTCCAACTTCATTCATGTTTACCAAGAGTGAAATTTAAATGTCTTGACATGTCATTGTACTAATGATTAAATGGCAATGATCCCAATGAAATAACATTTCTTGTTTTAAAATTGTGTAACAATAATTGATGCAATTAGAAATATTTAATTAGAAATTAACACAACTGATTAATTATAGAACCACCAAAGCCTACATCATCTGAATAATTGAACAACATCAAGAACAATTCTCATTAAAACTTCTTTTGTGCTCTTTGATTCAAACTAACTGAGAACTAATGTTTTGCACCTACACCCAAGTCCACCAGTGGAATTAAAATGCGCTCTGAATTAATTTGCATACTTAAATAACTGTGTTCCACAAGACCATTCTGGCAAAGTTCCAGAGTGACAAAACGTCATAAATCATTCAATGAAGTACCTTCAAAATGTGAAAAACACATTGTGCATGCTGTCATTGTCAGTTATCAGGCACTAAGTCTCTTGCTGGTTATGACATGCTGTTTTACAAAACCCATCAAAATAAATTTGCCTTCTGTCCCCTTTCATCTTATTCATCATGCAGAACCTGAAAGCCCACACAGTTCCAACAGCTAAACGATATTGCAGGAAAGGTCACTGAAATGAGCTCTCAGACATTAGAGAAAAGACTTATTTGTTGGAAACCTGTATGATGCTTTCTTCTCAGGGTTGAAACAATTATCAGAGGCTGGCATATGTTGAATCATGAATACCCCAGATTCCAAACGGATCTCCGATGCAAGTGACCTTCAGTTAATTTTTTGCTAATGAATATTAAGGACCCAAATTGTATGTATAATTTACACCCTGCCTTGACGTTGCATCCACCGCACCTTCGAAAGGAACAAAAAAATGATGCCGCGTTATGTTTCTGCTTTGCCAAGGTAGAGCAAGGATGTTGACATAATGTGGCAGCTGCAGGAATTAGCACAGAGGGGCAAATTGTGCTTGTTGTGGCCACTGGTGCCGAGAGGAATAGCAGCTGTAAGCTGCTCCTCTGTCAGCAAGTCTCAGGCTTGCACAGACCCACTCTAATCCAAGGTGTGCTCAATGACAGAGGCCAGCACGCCTGCCACTTTGTTCTGTTGCTCAACTCCAGGTGGAGCCCTGTTTTGCTGAGATTTCCCGACATTACACTGGGAACTTTAACTCCATGATCCTGTGCCAGTCAGATCACATTAATTTGATTTCCTGCCTATATATATTAGTTTTTAAATTCATTGGTATTATTTAATTCAAATATTAGTTTTTTTACAAGTTTAAAAAAAATTATTGCCCAGTGCTTTAATTCATCACTTTAAAGATAAGACAATAAATAAATCACTTAAGAAGACAGAGTGCTAGAGTAGCGCAGCAGGTCATGCAGCATCTCAGAACATGGATCAGCAATGGTTCAGATTCGTGAGGATGTCAGGGGCTATAGGGCAGAGGCAGGAGAGTGGGGCCACGATTGAATGGTGAAATAGACCAAATGGCCTTATTCTGCTCCTAGAACATGTTCAGACTCTTCTTCTGTTCTACTCAGATGCTGTCTGATCCACTGAGCTACTCCAGCACTCTGTGTCTTCTTTTGTAAACAAACATCTGTAGTTCCTTTTATCTGAATAAGTCATTACATGCATTGTGATAGTTTTGAAATGGGACAGGTTTTCTTTTGCCCAAAATTCTCTATCCACCGCTTATGCTCCATGTGGCATGAAGAGGGGCAATTTAGCATACTTCCAGGTCCTGATGTATCCCATTCATTTCAATGGGGATTGATGTGTTTGCACCAGCCATTACTCAAAACAAAACCCATCCCGAAGGGTGCGAAGTCGGGAAAGATCTTGCTGCTGTGTTGAATCCAGGTGGAATATGTTGGAACAGCACATGGACAGCCATTATCAGTGGCTGCAGGGCAGAAATGGAATCGGTTTAGGCCAATATCAGTACTGGAGTATTTACGGGGTTGGTCTGGTGTTTCGCAGCATTAGTGTCTTTGCCTCTTAATATAATTCAGTTATAACAAAGCTACAGTTCCACGTACGACAGAAGGCATGGATCCACTCCCAGTTGTGTTCCCTGTCAATGGCAGTCGTGTTGTTCTGTGGTAGGGCTGAGCTGTGCGACGCTTGGAGCAATGTACCAATGTGTTTCACTAAGTCTCCAAAGTGCAGAGGGGCCCATTCGATCGTTTCGCCGAACACCTCCGCTCAGTCTGCAATAACCTACCTGAACTCCCGGTGGCTCAGCACTTCAACTCCCCCTCCCATTCCCAATCCGACCTCTCTGTCCTGGGTCTCCTCCATTGCCAGAGTGAGCAACACCGGAAATTGGAGGAACAGCACCTCATATTCCGCCTGGGTTGCTTGCGTCCGGATGGCATGAACGTTGAATTCTCCCAGTTTTGCTAGCCCTTGCTGTCTCCTCCCCTTCCTTAACCCTCGAGCTGTCTCCTCCCATCCCCCCCGCCCTCGGGCTCCTCCTCCTCCCTTTTTCCTTCCTTCTCCCCCCCACCCCCCATCAGTCTGAAGAAGGGTTTCGGCCCGAAACGTCGCCTATTTCCTTCGCTCCATAGATGCTGCTGCACCCGCTGAGTTTCTCCAGCATTTTTGTGTACCATCCCCAGGCTTTGCTGGCTGTCAAAACCCTAAAATATTTCTGAATGGCCCTGATGTCAAAAGCCAAGAATGACTGTTACAATCATCTTACTGACTTCCTGTAATGGCATTATCAGGAGGTCAAAATCAGTTTTTTCATAGAACATAGACATGTACAGATGCAAAGAGATGGAGAAACTCAGCAAGCATGTCAGGCAGCATCTCTGGAGAAAACGGACGGGTGACATTTCGGGTTGGGACCCCTCTTCAAACTTAGACTATGAAAGTAAGGAGAAACTAGACAGTTAATGGCAAGACCCTTAACAGCATTGGTGAACAGAGGGATCTCGGGCTCCAAATCCACAGCTTCCTGAAACTGACAAAACAAGTAGACAGAGTGGTAAAGAAGATATATGTAGGCTTGCCTTCATAGGTTGGGGTTTTGAGTAAAAGAGTCAGGAAGTCATGTTGCAGTTTTACAGGACTTTGGTTAGGCCCTATTAGAAGTATTATGTGCAGTTCCCATTACAAGAAGAATGTGGAAGCTTTGGAGAGGGTACAGAGATATTTACCAGAAAGAACTGCAGATGCTGGTTAAAATCGAAGGTAGACACAAAATACTGGTAGAACTCAGCTGGACTGGCAGCATCTCTGGAGATGTTGCCAGTTCCGCTGAGTTATTCCAGCATTATGTGTTTACCAGAATGCTGCCTGGATTAGAGGATATGAGGGCAAAGGAAAGGTGGGACAAATTTGGATTGTTTTCTCTGGTGAGGAGATTAATTTAAGTTGCCATTCTGTTCGGCAGGGACATTGTGGACCGCAGAGCCTGTTCCTGTCTAGTTCTGTTCTATGCAGTCAACATGTATCAAAACTTTGAACACCACTGGAAAATTGCATGCCACATTTTATTTAGATTCTTGATTCTCATGCTATAAAATAACACTGCAGGAAATACATGGTTTCCCAGAAATGGAGAGTTGTGCTTTTCAGAAAATATTGATTAGGCTACAAACTCTTTGCCAGAAATGAGTTGAGCTGTCAAAGGAGTCTTTGAGATAATGAAATGTTTGATTATGTAGGTTTGAATGAACAATTTCAAGATACAGGCAGGACATTAACCTAGCCTCATAAGCAACACATAGTTCTGCGTCCGCCACGATGTGGCGCTCTTCTTCCGTCGCCTCCGCAAGTTCCGCGTCCGCCACGATGTGCTCTTCTTCAGTCGCCTCCGTATCAAAGCGTTTTTCCATGGAAAGGAATCTGCTGCTCTAGTTGTCAGCTGCTCTACATCGGTGAGACCAAGCATAGGCTTGGCGATCGCTTTGCCCAACACCTCCGCTCAGTTCGCAATAACCAACCTGATCGCCCCAGGTTGCACCGCAGCGGTATGAACATTGACTTCTCCAATTTTAGGTAGTCCCTACTTTCTCCTTATTTCCCCTCCCCAGCCCTCCCACAGCCCACTGTCTCCGCCTCTTTCTTCTCTCCCCCCCCCCCCCCCCCACATCAGTCTAAAGAAGGGTCTCGACCCGAAACGTGACCTATTTCCTTCGCTCCATAGATGCTGCCTCGCCCGCTGAGTTTCTCCAGCATTTTCGTCTACCTTCGATATTCCAGCATCTGCAGTTTTGTCTACCTCATAAGCACACATGTACAATTGATAATTTTAATTGGAATTTTATTATTATTTTATAATTTTGGAACAAATTTACATCCTTTTATTAAGAGCTTTGTTTTCCTCTTGAATAACCCTTCAGAATTTCCACTTTAAATCATTGGATACAGCTTTTATTTTAATGAATTAAGTCACTTAAACATACAACCATATGGACAGGTGCTTGAATAGGAAAGGATATTGGCCAGGTGTGGAGAAATGGGACTAGCTGAGATTAAACATCTTGGTCAGCATGTGCGAATTGGTCCAAAGGCCTATTTAGGAATAGAGTCAGACAGCACGGAAACAGGCTCTTTGGCCCAAATAATCCATGCTGACCAAGATGCTCCATCTAAGCTAATCCTATTTGCATGACTAGACTATGGCTCTTGAACAATTGTTACCAATGCATACAGTTTGAGAAACCAGGTGTTCAGTAACTGAAATTCACTTTTAAGAATGTTTTCTACTTACATTGGAATATATTAATTAGTTTAATTGTCAATTTAAACTAACACCCCCATATTTTGATGGTCTCTATGTACTTCTATGTACTTCAAGCATCCTAAATGTCATTTTTAATGCTGCTTCTGAAAATGTGTGCAGTGAACAGAAATGTTCAATATTGGCCCTGACCAGTTTTATGGTTGGTGTCTCCTTCTTCATTAAGCTTGTGCAAGCACAAAATCTCAAACTACAATGGGCATAAGTTACAGTTCTGCAAGTGTTTGCTCTGCTGATATTGAATTTTGTCAAAATCTGTCAAGTTCCACACAAAAATAACATTAATCTCACCAAAAAGAAATTTAGCAGCACCAATTTATCATGATGTGTTTGAATAAAGTAAGTACAGGTGCACAACCTTTTATCCGAAGATCCAAATAACGAAAACCTCCGAATAGCGGCCATTTTTTCGGTCCTTGAAGAAAGGTCCTTGAAAACGTTCACCGAGGGCGGCCCGCAGAGGTGACAGCGGAACCTCCGGTCGGTCCTCGAAGAAAGGGGAACTAAATCCCCATTCATAAAAGAGAAGATGAGGGTATATTGCGCGGGAGGGTTAATAATTGACAATATGCTGCTGCTTGCCCGCTGAATTAAAAAGTTCCCACGGTAGGCTCACGATATAGTGTTTCGTGAGTCTTGCGTGGGAACTTTTTAACTCAGCGGGCAGGCAGCAGCAGATTGTCGCTCGCTTCAGTATCACCCCACCTACACCCCTCTGCTTCCCGGCCATGTGTGTGACCCCTTCCCTCCCCTCTCCAGCTCCCCGCCCATTGCACCGGCGCGGGGGCTTTGCACTGTCTTCACGTCGGCGATTGATGCAGCAGGACCGTGTCAGGACCAATTGGACACCGACCACCAGGCCCACCGCAAGCACGGAGATCCCAGAGACCCACAGCCAACAGCAGCCCAGCCCAGCCCCACTCCAACTACAGAGGAACCTGGGTTGCGGATGACGGGGCGCAGCTCGGGGCGTCGTAGGGGCCCATCGGGGAGCGGCCACTCAAAGCCACGCCGGGAGATGTAGGGCCCTGCCCCGGTCTTGATGTTGGAGCCCCCGGCGGGCGCTAGCAAGTCCGCGGCAATTTACAGCCGCGCCGGGCGTTGTAAGGCCCCCCTCCAGGTCACTCTCAACCCCGTAATTCGGGCGGGAGAAGTCGCCGCTGCCGGTGCCCCGCAAAGCAGTCTCCCACCGGAGACCCGCGAGCTCCCGGTGTCACCATCCACCGGAGTCGGGTCGCAGCAGCTCGCCCCCGCAACTCTCCACGCTCCGAAGCTGGCTAGCTCCACGGAGGTAGGTCCGTAGGTCCACAGCTCCCACCGCCGCCCACCGACCCCCAGGCCCACTGCAAGCACGGAGATCCCAGAGACCCACAGCCAGCAGCAACTCCAGCCCAGCCCCGCTCCAACTGCAGAGGAACACGTAGGGGCAGAAGCTGATGGTGTGCAAGGTACGTCTTGTTCTTGGGGTGGCGGATGAGGGGGCGCAGCTCGGGTTGTGGGCGAAATGCCACTTGTCGCTGTAGCGGCCAAAGATCATAGAGGAGCTCCTCTATGATCTTTGGTAGCGGCCCATCGGGGAGCGGATTCCTCTGGAGTTGGAGGGGGAGGGGGGTATTGTGCTGTTTGATCGCCCCCTGCTATCCCAGGGACAGGGAGACACAGCGGCTTTTTAGACTGGTGGGCAATCACTTCCAAAGTTCTGCCCACACAGTCAGTACACTTCTCCTACACTGTATTTCATACAAACATTTATTCTGCAAGAAAAAACGACATTGAAGACTCAAACTCGCGATCGAGTAACTGCCAGGATCAAGGCGCAAACTCGCGACCTTGCGGATATGAGCCGAGCACTCTACCACTGAGCCAGCCATTAAAATCTACGCTAAATAATTTCCATTCCGAAGACCGACAAATTCTGAATTACGAAAAGTGTCTGGTCCCAAGGCTTTTGGATAAAAGGTTGTGCACCTGTAGCACAATGCTAAATAACTAGATGTATCTAAAGAGTCAGAGATAGAGTCATAAAGTGATACAGTGTGGAAACAGGCCCTTCGGCCCATCTCGCCCACAACAAATATCCCAGCTACACTAGTCCCACTTGCCTGCACTTGGTCCATATCCCTCCATACCTGTCTATCCATGCAGCTCAAAAAAAAAAATACAATGATATATAGTTGGTCTTAGATAAAGACGTTGTGGATAAGATTCCTTTCGGCATCAGGTCAGCACAGTTTGGCCAAATAAGTTGATTCTCTTGCACAAAAATGGACATAGAACAGTACAGCACAATGTCTGCGTTGAACACACACTAAATTAATCTCCTCTGCCTGCATGCAATCCATATCCTTCCATGTTCAACATATCCATGTGGCCATCTAAAAGCTTCCTAAATGCCAATTTTATATCTGTTTCTACTACTGCCTCTGGCAATGCATCCCAGGAATCACCACCCACTGTAAAAAAACATGGCCAGCATAGCTTCTTTAAACTTTCCCCTGCTAAACACAAAGTTATGCCCTCCAGTCTTAGATATTTTCACCCTGGGAAAAAAGATTCTGACTGTTTACCCTGCCTATGCCTGTTAATCGTGTATACTTATATCAGGTCTCCCAATAGCCTCCAATGCTCCAGAGAAAACAATTCAAGTTTGACCAACCTCTCCTTTTTGCTAATACACTCTAATCCCGGCAGCATTCTGATAAAGCTTCTGTACTCTCTCCAAATCCTCCATATCCTTCCTGCACACTTTGTACATATCCAAGTGTCTTGATGTATTCCTGCTTGAGGTGCCAAGCGATATGTTTTTTAATGCACCTTGGATTTAATATATCAAACGTTTTCCTCAAATCTTGCTTTCTGACATATACATATTCCTCATTTTACAAATGTCCTGTTTTATAGAGGTTTCCAAAAAAATACAATTCATTCTTTGGATATATGTCCTCAATCTATGTATCTATTTTTCACCAAGAAGAATGGTGCTCTCTGCCCAGAAAAATACAACGTGCCAATATACGCGTAAAGCTCTTCACTCAATCTTTACTATTTATGAAATTACAGTTAACAAAATGTTTTTCAATAAAACATGGAGATGCAAACCTTGTCAATCAAGATGAACCAGTGTTTCTCAAAACTCACACAGAAGCCAAGCCCAGAGTGTTGCAAAGATAGGAAGCTTTGTTTGTATTCATCCAGGTGATTTCCTTGAAAACAGCATGATGAGTTTTGTTCAACTGTTAATTAACAACTAGTTTAAATAACACTTGCATTGTAAACTGTGTGAATTTTAGGGATGGCAGACCTTCCTTCCTGTTTGTTCCTGTCTTCCTCAACACGTGTAAAGCAGCTGTTAAGGGCCTGTCCCACTTGGTGATTTTTTCAGCGGCTGCCGGCGTCATTGACTGACGTATCAGGGTCGTCGAAAGAATTTGAACATTTCAAAATCCAGCAGCGACACTTGAGGAAACACCACTTGCCTACACTTGGTCCACTGCGTCAAAACATCATCATGCAGCGTCACCGCCGCATCACGCCGCGACTGTTTCGGTGACCTGATACATCAGTCAATTATGCTGGCAGTCGCCGAAAAAATTACCAAGTGGGACTGGCCCTTAACATTCCTAAAATGTTTTTCAATCTCTTACCTTGCCAGAGATTCGATTGTTTTCCGGATCGTATCTCCGGTCGCTCTGCGGCCTAACATTATGGAGCTGGCGGCCTTGCTCGAGACTGACTTTGAGCCCCAACCCGGGGTCCGATCACCTGACACGGGGGAGCTGAGATTCCCCCCCGTCAACGGAAGGCTGGTGGCCCCCGACCGCAGGAGGACAAAGAAGGGAAGAGATTGAACTTTTTTTTTTTGCCTTCCATCACAGTAAGGAGTGCGGAGTCACTGTGGTGGATGTTTATGTTAAAATGTATTTTGTGTGTTTTGTTGCTTTTTATTGGTATGACTGTATGGCAAATCAAATTTCTCGAATGTTGTAAAACATACTTGGCTAATAAATAACTTATCCTAATGATTCTATCCCAGTGGGTCACAGGGAAAGTGAAAAGATGTGCATTTGAGAAAATGGCTGCACTAGGAATCTTTTAACGCATAAAGCCTTTCCTCAACTTCCTACCGATTCCCTTACCTGTTTCGTCCAGTGAATTCAACTTCTTGGGAATCACCATCTGACGCATCATGCTGTTATCCAACTGTAGCACTTCCTTACTCATCCCCCAAACCTCCCAAAATGTTTCCTCTTCAAATATTTATCCATTTACATTTACAATGTTCTTTTTGAACACCCTTTTGTGTTTTGTCTTCCAGAACAAAACAACCTGTACTATTTGAAAGAAAGATACCTTTTGTTACGACATGTCCACCACCGATTTTCCAGCACTTTCTTTAATCCGGACAAAATTACAATATCATTACATAAGGTGCATGCTCTTTCGTGATGTGCGCTTCTGTCCTGAAAGATTTATTTCTTTGTTAATTGTTAATTCTTTATTTAAGTTTCTAGCAGTCCATGGTGCTTTAGAGACATGGAAGGGGTATAATTAGCGGGTCAGAGGTATATTGTTGAATTATTATTACATGACCTTTGTTGGTCCAGCAATATGAATAATCCAGCAAATTCCCATCCGTGACCAATGTTGCAGGAAAATTGATCATGTACCTGTATTGGTTCTTTTTTCAATCATCTTAAAATGTGCCGTTTGTTTACTGGTACAGGTACTATTGTAACTGGAAACAGTTATTTAACCTACATAACTATGTATGATATGAACACTGTGAAAAATCCTCTTAATCATCTCAGGTTAAGTAACATGTGGCCATGGATACTGGTAACAATCTAATAAATCATGTCAATAATTTGATATCCTTCCTTACGAATGATAGCTAGAATTCAACATACTGAAGTAGGCCTTCATGAAGATTCAGTCTAACATCATTGTTTTAATGCTCTGCATCTTCACAACAGATTAGATTAGATTAGTTTATTGTCATTCAGACCTTTCGGTCTGAACGAAATTTTGTTTCCCTGCAGTCATACATATAATTTAAAAATGACAAAAACACACAATCAACACAAGTTTAACATCCACCACAGTGAGTTCACCAAACACCTCCTCACTGTGGTGGAAGGCAAAATCTTAAAGTCTCTGTCTCTTCCCTCTTTGTTCTCCCTCTGCGCCAAGGCGACGGTTCAAACTCTGCGGGTGGTCGCTGCCGCCGCCACAGCTCCGAGGCCGAGTCGGGTCTCCACTGCCGCCACCACGGTTCCGGGGCCGAGTCGTGTCTCCGTTGCCGCTGCCGCCGTCACAGCTCTGAGGCCGAGTCAGGTCTACGCTGCCACTGCCTCCGCCACAGCTTCTGGGCCGAGTCGGGTCTCCGCTGCCTCCGCCACAGCTTCGGGGCCGAGTCGGGTCTCTGCTGCCGCTGCTGCCGCCGCCACAGTTTCGGGGCCGAGTAGGGTCTCCGCTGCCGCTGCCACTGCCTCCGCAACAGCTTCGGGGCCGGGTCGGGTCTCCGCTGCCGTTGCTGCCGCCGCTACAGCTCCGGGGCCGAGTTGGGTCTCCGCTGCCGCTGCTGCCGCTGCTACAGCTCCGATGCCGCCAGCTCCGCCATTAGGCCTTGGTGCAGACGGGGACGGGGAATACGACCCAAAAAAAAGTCGCATCCCCCGAAGGAAGACACCAAAACATGTTTCTCCCACCCCACCCACACACATACACAACTTAATAAAACAAAATTAACTAAAACATGACAAGGAACAAAAAGAAAGAAAAAAAAACAGACGGACTGCAGGTGGGCCGCAGCTGTTAAGCCAGCGCCACCATCTTGTGCATCTTGTGCAACAGATAATTCCATAAACCTTTTTAAAACAGCTTTATCAATTTATCCTACCATCGTCACAGAATTATAGACATATAGCCCCCTATCCCTCTATCTCCTGGAAAACTGTAATATTTTGTTCAGATTGGCTAATGGCCTTCCCATCGAAAAATATCACATTTCTCAGCATTACATGTTCTCTATCACATCTGCCCATCACACTAATGTGCGTCCATTCTTGTGAAATGGACAGCTATTCTCTTTGCTGCGAGTTATATTTCCAAGTTTCACACTGTAAGCGAACTAAGGAATTATGCCTTTACCCAATTATATGCTGAATATAAATCAGGAAATGGTTCTGATATCAGCCCCAGAGGAATATCGATCCATGAAAAATACTAGCCCCAGGAGACTATCAATCTATGAAAAGCAATCATTAAGCTTCAGTCTACTTTCTCCGCCTGTTTACACTGTCACTGTTCTTTCAATCCCAAGGACCTCAATTTTGCTAACAACATGTCAGTTACGTGATGCTTTGGCAAAGACAATTTGGAAGCATACATAACAAAAGAAATACAGTACTCTCATAACTACTCTTTTAAATACATCAGTTTGGACGCCAGTGACTAGTTTGTGTAGAGATACAAGACACTGCTCATGCTTGAACCTGAAGGAAAACTAAACAAGAAGAACACAGCAGGTCAAGCAGCACCTGAGGAGGCAAAGGAATGGTTGACATTTCAAATTGAGCCTTCGCATCAAGATTGAGAATATAGAGGAAAGATAGCCAGGATACAGAGGTTTCTAGGTGATAGGTAGAACTAGATGAGAGGAAGGGGATGATGGGCAAATGAAGCCAGATGGGAAGGGGGTGAGGAGGGTGTGTGATAATGGATGATAGGCAACAGGTGTACCCAAGAGACATAGGAAAAAATAAAAATAATCAGCAGATGCAGTCAGGTAGGGGAAAGAAGGGGAAGGGTAGAAGCAGAGACAGGCGGTTGATGGGCAGATCCAGATAAGAAAGGGATGATGAGCAGATAGATCCAGAGAAGGGAAGAGGTGAGGGGAGCGTCATGCCAGAGGCTGGTCAGCAATAATAATAATAATATATCTTTTATTGTCATTGCACGTCAGTGCAACGAGATTTAGTATGCAGCTCCACTGATGTACAAGAAAGGTAAATAAATACAATACATAAATAAGCAAGCTGAATTGATTGACGTGACCATCTGAGGGAGACTGTCCAAAGGGGGTGGGTGGGGGGGAACTCATTAGGGCCGGTTCAGAGCCGCTATAGCTCTTGGGATAAAACTGTTCCTGAGTCTAGAGGTTCGGGCGTAGAAGGCCTTGTAACGTCTGCCGGAGGGAAGTAGTTGAAACAGACCATGGCAGGGGTGTGATGAGTCCTTATGGATGCTGAGGGCCTTCCTGAGGCACCGCGTGTGGTAGATGCCCTCCAAGGCTGGTAGCAATAGGTGTAAACATTAGAAAGAATAAATGAGGCAGATGGAGTCAGGTTGGGGAGGGGAGGGAAGGGAAAAGATAGAAATAAACACGGGTGGATGATAGATAGATCCACATCAGCGACAAATGATGGGCAGATAGAACCAAGTTAGAAAGAGGAGTTACCTGAAATTGTTAAACTCAATATTAACTTCTAAAATGGGGCAGGAGGGAGGGAGAAGGCATTCCTTGTTCATGAGACGAATGAACCCACTACTGCTGTGTTCCACTCCCATCCATGCCAGTCCACCCAGGGTCACTTTCCTTTTGATTACCTTGTCCATCCCCACACACTCCCCACTCATCATCATCACCAACCCCACAACCTGGTTCCATTTGCCCATCAACCTTCCCTTATCTAGTTTCTTCTACCACCTAACATTTTATGACTGTACACTTTCTCCTCCCCTCTCCCACCCGACTTCATCTGCCTAACTTACAGTATTTAAAAAAAAGATCTCAACCTACTTCCCACTCATCTCTGATTGCATATGCTGGCTATCTTTCCTGTGTACTCTAAGCCACGATGCATCCCTTTGCCTTGACAGGCGCTGCTAGGTCTGTTAAGTTATTTCAATAATATACAGCAACAGAAATTCTTTCCAACTTAGATTACTTTCAGTGCTTGATTCTATAATCTTTGTAAAGAGAATGCAAGTGATTGCTTATGAAATTGGTGTCCTTCTTTTAATAATCAGGTTGAAGATGCATTTTTTCTTCCTCCATTTTAAAAAGAGAGGAAAGGTGCTGACGATTTGTTTTTTCAGCATTGCATTCAATCAATCACAAGCATTGGATTGAGCAAACTAAGCCAATGATCATTTACCTACAAAACAGAACATTACAGATGGTGCCAAGAAAATAAGAACGTATTTTGTGCACAACATATTATTAAAAGTAGCTTGTAATCTGTAAATCATTCGGTGATAACCCATTTATAAAATATTAATTATTTTGTGCAATTGTTCGGATGCAACCTACAATTGCCGACTTTTTATTCCCGCCTCTTCCCCCTGTGCATCTGGACTTGTACCCATTTCTCCAACAATCTCACCTCATTTTCCGCTAACACCTATATTACTTCCACTGGATTCACATTTCATACCTGTTTTCTCACTATCTTTTGTCTTTTCATCTTTGGCCTTTGTCCATCCATCTGACAACCACAACTCTCATCACCTGCATCAACTGTATCACTTGCCAGGGTTTGTCCCGCTACAATCAGACCAAAGTAAGGTCCTGAACAGAAACATCACCTATCCAGAGATGCCGTCTGATTCGCTGAGTTATTCCAGCACTTTGTGTCTTTTTTATTTTGTAAACCAGAGGGGATCTCATAGAAACATATAAAATTATTAAGGGATTGGAAAGCTGGATGGATGAAAAATGTTCCCGATGATGGGGGAGTCCAGAAAGTGTCCGGGAGGCGCTACAGGTCTCTCCGTTGCCGAACCAGCAGGTCCAGGAACAGCTTCTTCCCGGCGGCTGTCACTCTACTCAACAACGTACCTCGGTGACTGCCAATCACCCCCCCACCCCCCGGACACTTATTATCACATTATTATTTATTTAAATCATTTGCTATGTCGCTCTTCCAGGGAGATGCTAAATGCATTTCGTTGTCTCTGTACTGTACACTGACAATGACAATTAAAATTGAATCTGAATCTGAACCAGGGGTTACAGTTTAAGAATAATGGGTAGTCCATTTAGGACTAAGATGAGGAAAACATTTTTCACCCAGAGAGTTGTGAATCTGTGGAATTCTCTGCCACAGAAGGCAGTGGAGGACAATTCACTGGATGTATTCAAGAGAGAGTTAGATTTAGCTCTTCCGGCGAATGGAATCAAGGGATATGGGGATATCCAAACTGTTGTCCCATGTTCCAACCTGATGAATATTTCCAACACATTCTTTTATTTCCAGCATCTACAGTTGTTTTGCTTTCTATTGGGCTGGTAGTCAAGTTGAGTTTATTGCCATGCACAAGTATGGAAAAAGCAGGAATGGGATACTGATTATGGATGAACAGCCATGATCATATTGAATGGTGCCGTTGGCTTGATGGGTCGAATGGCCTCCTCCTGCACCTGTGTTTCTATCTGCAGTTATTTGTATTTTATTAATAATCAAGCACAATCAATATGAGCAAATAGCAGCATTCAAATCATACAAACATTCATCTTAATTTTCCTGGTAAGTAATGCATACTCTTAGCGACAGTACAAACTATTCTTTTTAGACATGTTCAAAAATGTTATTGGATTAATGCCTCTGCCAAGCTAGTACAAAACTTCCAACGCTCTCAGAAAAACATCGACAGAGCACAAAACACGATAATATAGATTTAAGGTATAATTTAATAGAATGCTCTGACTATCTCGCCTCATTTTCCCCATCGCTTTGCTGCTGTATTTGAAAATACAAACAAAAAGATAGTGGGTACTTGCTGCTTGAAAAAAGTGAAGATGATGAAGATGAAAGCCCCTTGACATGCTTGTGGCATGTTAAATTCCCCTACTCGCTCTCCTCTCTGCTGGCAGGTCACCTCGTTCCACATAATGAGGCCACCCTTACTGCTGCGATTTCTACTTTATTCTAATACCCACCCTTATTAACATGGAGGTATTCATGAAATATAAACAGTTGGAATCTAATATAATTTGTCAAAATTGAATGAGAACATGAGGAACGATCACTTTCAACACTTTTCTCTTTACAAGTTCCTGCAACAAAGGAAGCCCATTGCATCAATGCCTGCACCAGAGACTTGATATTTCACATTTGGCGACCGGTGATACCAGATCAGATCCACGTTCAATCAAAGTGCACTTCATTGGCACGCCATTCCTCACCCTGCTGCAGTGATTTGAAGCTGTCTCTTATCTTGGAACTTATTAACTATGCACATTGCAGTCTGTGAATTGTTGCTAAGTCACAAAACGATTGCCAATTTCACATCAGGAGCCAAGAACTGCCAGGTCAATGAATCCGTTTGCTGATTTACCCCGTCTTAAATTAGTTAATCAGCTTTCCAGTGAGGTTTCAATCTGGAATTTTAGATATGCACGAAGGTGTAACATTAAGCTGTCAGATACCACAAAGTCAATTTCTTTAGAAATAAAAACATAATGGAGCCCGTGCTTTTTACTGAGAACATATCACCCAAAGCCATAAGCTTCCTTCAAAAATCTAAATGTCCACCATAATGTTAGAGGAAAACCAAAATTATAACAAAAATAATTACAATTTGAAATGATCAAATGCTAATATAAAGCATTTGACAGCACATTATCAGATGATATACTTCTCACATAATATAAACACGTGATTTTGTTGAACAAGAACATACAAGAAAATGGCCTGGAATTAAAAGTTTTATTAATAGAGGTGAGTGTCAACATCATGAATCTTTCTATCCAATATTACGAATGAAAGATATTTGTAGGTTTTATTTAAATCTTGCTATTGCAGTAGCTCACAGTTGTTGCATGTATTTGCATACATTTCCATGCCAAAGATATATGGATAGCTCAACGTGTTCAATTATAATTGTGGAAGACTTTGAAAGATTCATAGCACAGGCCAGTTTTAAAACAAAGATAATTTTCTCGCTCTCCTGATCTTCATTATTTTCCAGCAAAATTTAGTTTACTGAAGACCACAATGGAAAAAAAGACAGCCTCTACACTCTTTAACTACTGCAGATTACTAAAGTATTTATGAGAACTGCATAAATTATTTAATAGATCAGGTTCCAGTTCTACCCAAGTTGCAGCAAACAACCAAATCTGTTGCAACAATAGGTTTGAGGCAAGGAATCGGTGGCCTGAAATTCTGATGGTCCCTTTGCGCAGTTCAAACAGAGTTCATGACACAGATTGTAGTAAATTTCAGCGTTAGACAGCCAAAGTAAATCATCCTGTGCTGCATGTATAATTGAAGCGTTAAAATTAAGTCTGTAAAGTTGTAGAAGCTGTTCCCTAAACAGCACATGATTGGAGGAAAGCGAGACCACTGGAAAATGTCCATGCAATGGGGAGGAGAGATTAGCAATATGTCCGAGGACGGGAGCAAGGGTGTATGTATGGAGTTGGGGGATTGGGAAAAGGAATAATATACAGACTCTCCACGACTTATGTAAGGTTACAATCTGCAGATCCTTGCACATGCGGCAGCATGGAGGCACAGTGGTAGAGCAACTGCCTTACAGCACCAGAGACACGGGTTTGATCCAGATTATGGGTTCTTGTCTGTATGGAGTTTTGTGTTCTCCCCGTGACCTGCGTGGGTTTTCTCCGAGGTCTTTGTTTTTCACCCATACTCTGAAGCCATACGGGTTTGTAGGTTAATTGGCTTAGTATAAATATAAAATTGCCCCGAGTGTGTGTCGGTAGTGTTAATGTGCGGAGATTGCTGGTCAGTGCGGACTCTGTGGGCCGAAGGTAACATTATCACTAAACTAAACCAAAATAAACTGAAAAAGTCAGAGGTTACATAAGTCGGAAACATAAGTACTACTGCGCATGTATAGATTTACTATTTGATAGGGAGACCATGGGGGAGCTTCCATGCAGAGACCATGGGGGAGCTCCAAAGCGGAGACCACATGGGCTTTTCTGAGCTTAAACAATTGCTTAGCTAGTGTGAGTTTATGTAAATCACCTATTACGGAAGTCGGGCAGTGCCTGTACCTGCAAGAGGCTGTGATGGAAGATGACCGCTTCCCGGAGCTCCCGCAACGCGACTTCTCCAGCCCGTGTCGCGGGGTTGGAACGACCCGGACCGGGACCGTACATCACCTGGCGCGGCTTCATGGCCGTGGGACTCACCAGCGCCCGTGGGGGTTCCAACCTTGTACTTTCAGACCGGGAGCGGGGCCGTAAATCGCCCCGCGCGGCCTAAAATGGCCGTGGGACTTATCATCACCCGCCTGGGGCTTGGAGAGAAAATACTTTGCCTTCCATCACAGTGGGTTCACTGTGATGGATGTTTGTGTGAATTTAATTGTGTGTATGTCTGTAGGACATTGTCTTTGTTTGTATGGCTGTGGAAACGAAATTTTGTTTGAGTCTCACTGGGGCTCAAATGACAATAAATTTGTATTGTATTGTATTGTAAATACCAGGAGAAGAGGTGGAAACTGCACACAAAAAAAAGTATTGGGAAAAACATGTAATTATATACAAAAGCAGTCAGATCACAATAAGGAACATTAAGAGATGGGACCTGCATGCCCTTGTAAATATCCTAAGAGATATTTTTTTTTTTGAAGCTTACATGCTTACTGTACAGTTGGAGACCTAATAGAATTACATAGTGTGTAACACTTTCTTGGCTGCTCATAAATATAAAGGAAGGTTAAGAAAGGCATCTAGTTTTCTGAAGGGATACAGATGGCTGTTTTGATCTTATTTTTTTGTGCTTTGTATTTATGGGACTCCTTCATTCATTATCATCGCATGGCACAAGTCAGATATTGACGCAAATGTCCTGCTGATGTCAAGTCCCATCTAAAGAGCCTGTGTGAAACTGCCCTAAAAGGATATAGCATAAGCATCCTACTCATAAAAGAGCACATTGATCCATCTCCTTGGAGTAAAAGAAAAATTGATAGATGTATACCAGATTATCATATATTTAGAGAGTGCACATAGACAGTGAATGATACCATCAGCAAATGGTTTAAGGAACAAAGCATAGAGATTTAAAGAGAAAGGCCAAGAAATCAGGGCAAGTGTGAGGGAAAATATTTTAATGCAGAGAGTATTATGAATTGGAACTCACTGACAGTAAGGATGATGGAAAATGATTCAGGCAGGGATTTTGTATGGGAAGTAGATAGGTACATAAGGGAAATTATTTGCAGGTCATGAGAAAGAGCAAGGAAGTTAGGTTAGCAAGATTTCTCCACAAAGTGCAAGGATGGACTCAATGCACTAATTGTCTTATTTGTGTGCTGTAACAACCCCATGATATTGAAGGGCCTCTGTCATAAGGCTCATGATTAAGACAAGCACCAATCCTTCTGCCTATAAGTAAGGAAGAACTGGTGCAAAGATATATTATTATATAAATCAGAATAACAGCAATATCATGAATGCTGCCATTTTTTCCTGGTAGAAAGACATATGTTTGGTGCATCCACATGATATGTTTACAACCAACTCTCAGGACTGAGGTGTATGAGGTGATGTTCATTAAGGTGGGGGATGAAGGAAAACACTCCTTGAGAACTTCAGAATGAAGTCTCTCAGGATACACATGATAGCATAGGTTGTAAAATCACTCCAGGCCTCAGCGTAAATCACTTAGTAAGGACACAATTTTCTGCTGTCTTGCTTTCTCAAAGATGAATTTAGTGGCTTTGTGGACAGCTACCACTCATGTAGATATGACCATAAAAAGAGAGAGTGTGTAGGAAGGAATTGCAGATGTTGGTTTAAACTGAAGATTGATACAAAACGTGAGAGTATTTCAGTAGATCAGGAAGCATCTCTGGAGAAAAGGAATAAATAATGTCAGACTGAAGATAGGTCTCAACTCAAAATGTCAGATTCCTTTCCTTCATAAAAAGAGAGAGTTTGCTTCTAAACAGCAAACCTCCTGTTATAAATGAGTTTTATTATTAATAATAATAATAATAAATAATAATAAACTTTATTACAGACTCAAGGTCCAGACAATATTATTATAAGCTGCAATGGTCTTTTGAGGGTCTTGCCAGAAGCTTTGCAAAAATGTCCATCCTGGTTGGTGACCAGTACTTTCAAAGATCCTGACAATACCCCCACCCCGGATCTTTTCACGAACCACATTGTAGTACTGCTATATACATGACAGGATAAGATAAGCTGCCTACAAGAAAACGATAAAACCACTTTACAATATGAAGTCTTTGTGCATTAAGGGATTGTTAGAAATCTATCAGCAGTGGAAAACAGAGCTCTCTTATTTCTAGATGTTTTTTTTAAAAACTGAAGCCAAACTTAAAGGGCTTTCTCACGGTGCGACCTAAAGCAAGACTTAACAAGAGTTTAACATCGTGGGAACCTTCTGCGATAGCAGTACGGCATTCGTGGACCACCGAGGACCTCTGTGGCTCTAACGGCAGGTAGTCGTGTAAATTTGTAAGGTCGGGAGAAAATTCAAAATTTTTTGAATTTCTCCAAGAGTGACTTGAGCAGCGTTGCAACATTGTATGAACGCAGATGCCAGTGCGATATTCGTGCGATATCCGTAATGACTCTTGCGGGTACCGTGGGAACTCCTGCGAACGGTAAACCCTGGAGCTTGACAGAAGGGACATAAGGTGAGTAAAAAAGGTGGTCTCAATATCGCCAATGGACCATGTGTCCATCGAGTACGTCCCACCTAATTGTCATTGTTCGAGAATCTTTTTCACAGTAAAAAGACTTGCAGAGATGCCTCTCAGAAAAGCGCAAAGAAAGGGGTCAAAGAAAGTCAGAAAGTTTTTAGCCATGCAGGTAAATGAGGAGGAAACTCAGCAAGAGAGACAGGTGGAGAGGCAAGAGGAGATGCCAGAGATACCACTGCCTGTGGGCTCCTTGGAGCAGGGAGAGGGTGATCCTTTACTCTTGTGCATTTTTTTTTTCTGTTGGTGGCTCCACATTTTATTATATACTGAAGTGTGATAAAGCTTTTACCTCAGCATTTTGATTGTCATTGCTTGTTTACCTCACTGCTAAATAAATTTATTTTTTACTATCAGCTTGATGTCTGCAAATCGTCATTAATACATCACTACAAGATGAATGTCTCTAATGTTATAATCCCTCTCATGCTGAAACACAAAATACCTTAATGGAGGTGATATAATCACATTTTCACTCATTTACATTTTTGAGTGTGCAGGACCCTGAAATGTCCAGCTATTTAAACGTGTTCTTCACCTCTTGGTAGAAAATGAAATAAGACAATCAGCACGGTAAATGTGATACAAAGTCTTTATTCCTATTTGACAATATAAGAAGACGAATTCTGTCACATATTGAGAGGAGATGCATCACACAAAACATTTGTCTGTAAAAGGGCCTCGCAAACACGAAATACAACAAATGAGGCACGCGAGATTATTTAAAACACATTATATCCATCAACCTCCGCTACAAGCGTGAACTCAGGCATTTAAAGGGACAATGCAATGTTCTAAACGGCAGGTTTTGCGGACGAACATCTTATAGGAAGCACTTTTCAGAGGACAACACTAGGAAGTCAGCTTATAACATGCAGTAGTGTTCCTGTGGTCGGCTACCCATCAATATAGCTGTCCTGCCACGGCACACTCCCCAATTGTGAATTGTAGTAAGCGCAGAGATGGTCTCTTTGCTCTTTCACACTGGATGTGCCCAAGTTACCTTTCAAACGCTGCAGTGAGACCATTTTCAACTTGTTCGCATCACTTCTCCAAGCACCTAGTGTTACGTCCCCTGTGTCACTGTCCACTATGTCACCGTCCTGGATAGATGTTGCTGATCCAGCAGCTGCACCTCTCATTCGGATCAGGTTGTGCAGAACACATGCTGCATATACTATACTCTCCACATTCTTGGGCCTCTGCTCCATTGTCTTGAGCAAGCATCTAAATCTGTTTGCCAAGATGCCAAAATAATTTTCTACTACCCTCCTGGCCCTTGACAGCCTGTAATTGAAGATCCTCTGTTCCCTAGTTAGATTCCTCTGTGGATATGGCTTCATAATCCAGGGCCGTAGTGCAAAGGCTTCATCAGCAACCATCGCATATGGGATGTCCGGGCTGTCTTCTCCTGACAGAGGTTCTGGATCAGGCATGCCTGCTGTTCCACATTCCATTTTCTTTCCAAGCCAGGTTTCTTTCCAAATCCGGCCATCACCAACACTTCCAGGTGTGCCCACATCCACATACAGGAAGTCGTAGTTATAATCAACCACCGCCATGAGTACAATTAAGTGGAATTTCTTGTAATTGAAATAATTTGAGCCACATGAAATAATTTACGAATTGCCACATGCTTGCCATCCAAAGCCCCATATGTGTGAGCAAAATTCCACCTGTTTTCAAACCCCAGTGTAACTCTCTTCCATGCATCTGGTGTACTGGGGCATTCCATCACTTCAGCTGAATAAAATTGGATGATCGCCTCACAGGTTTCTCGGACAATACCACAGATGCTGTTGGTGGCGACAAGAAAGTTGTAAGATAGACTTTTATAAGAATCGCCTGAGGCCAAGTAGCGGAGGATGATTGCTATGCGCAACCCTGGTTCCAGTGCCTTTCTCATTACAGTGTCAGTCTTCTTCAGCAGAGGTCCCAAATTATTCTTTAACTCATTAAAGAGCTCGGGTGAAATTCTGACAAAGTTTTTGAATGCACTTTTATCCTCTTCGCACAGCACATTAAGCAGTTGCTCATATTGTCTTAATTGAGGTCTCCGTTGAAACATGGGCTTAACCCAGTGAGACTTCCTCCTAATTCTCTTTTTAATTAATCTCACCCTTCTGCCTTCACGCAAGCGTTTTCGATGCACATGTTGCGCTAATGCATACAGCGCGTCAATGAGAATAACAACCAGCCTGTACTCGAACCAACTTTGTATAGGCATGTCTGCAAATGAGCCAATTCTACGAATGGAGGATATTTATATAGTATGTGAAAAACAGTGATATCATTTGTGCCACGTGATTAACTACACTACAGTCCACGATGTTCATTCACGATTAACGGGAAAGATCGGGAGACGGACAAGTCACTCGCACAAATGACAGAATTGCCGAGTACCGTGGGAACTCTTTATCTACCCCCCGTTATATCGTGCGGAACTCGTGCTGGACCACAACCACTTCACTCTCGTGACATCTTGCGTCAGGTCGCACTGTGAGAACCGGCCATAAGTGGCCTTTAATCATGGGATACTAAAATCGCTCAGTAACCTATGGTACATTCCAACAAAATCGAAAGACTTATCTCCTTTACTTACAGGCAGCCTTCTAAGTACAATGAATACCATGACAATAGTTTTTTTTCTTGGAAAAGAGGTGTAGAATACTCATCTGGTATCTTAGTCAAATCTCCTGCACATTTGGCCAAGACTATTTCAGACCTTTTTTCTCAAGCCTTCCATTCAATGGATTTTTGTTATGAATAGAATATAATAGAAAGATTTTGAGTTATATGTAATGATGGCAGCACCACACTTTCGTTGTCTACTTTGCCTTTGGTATTTAATTTTTCACCTGCTCTGAGATTCCTACATTCACATTGATCCTTACGTATTATCAACCTGAGGTCCACTATAAACTTCCTTTTTTTCAGTTCTTGATCTCGAAGACTTCCTTTCTCTCCAATGTTTTTCCTAACCAATATTGATCATTTTTATCTTATGTTCATGTTTCTATCCTCAACACCTTTTAGGCACCAGGCTTCAGCAAGATCTCTATTATCACCACAATGGAAAAATCCTAAGTGGCTATTTGTGTCTGTGCTCACCACCTTATTTAGCATTCCTATTTCAAGAGAGATCAGTAGTTTAATCCCAAAAGGCTCCGAAATGAACTAATTCTCCACCACAGGTCCCAGGCAAGATGTTTCCTTGAATTTCTTGACATCAACATAAGTAAAAATTGAAGAAATCCATTTGATTGCCTTCTTTATTGGTGCACTGCAACCTTGGACACCTTTGAGAAATCCTTGATTTGCTGTGTTGACCCACCTCAAGAACCAGAAATGTTTGAGACCATCATCAATAAATCGTGTAGTCGATGGTGCATTATAGATAAGAAACATATTAATTCTCTCCCTGTAACTGGCCTCAACCATTAGTCAAAACCCAATTTCAGTGGCATATGGGAGAAAAGATTTTGTTCAGATTAGTTTAGTCAAGGGTGACTTTTCATGGAAAACATTAGACCTTGTGAACTTCACCACTTCTTGATGTAGCAAGCCATACAACTATTGTATCTACAAGTTTAACTTAAATCAAATGAAATTCTAATGCAATAAGATGGTGGGGTTGCTATTATTGCTCCTTACTAGGGCCTGAACAATTGCTGGAATATTTAGAAAATAGATTCTATTTTACTGATTGTATGCCTCGTTGTCATCTTCCCCTCAACTAACAATGAACCATTCTACATTTCCTTGAGCATCCTCTGCTTTGACCTTACCCACGTCTTCAAGTTGAATTGCTGGGAAAACATTGGATTATTTGAATACACAGAGCACTTTGAATAAAATTTACAATGTATTTTATAAGCAGTGTCATTCTGACTTTCAGGCCAATCCCTGAACTCAGAACTGTGCACTTATGTTACAAACAATTCTGAAATGTCAGACTTATTCTGTGGCATCACATAAAACAATCTGTCAGCAAGTGAAATACAAGGTCTACCTGTAGAATGTGATGGAGCACCACAAAGCAACACAACGCCTTGCCCCTCTCGGACGGACACGTTATTTCTCGATTTCCCTTTGAAGTTTTCAAGATCTGCGTGAAAGAAAAGTAGAAGAGCTATTATATCAGATCACGTGTAAGAAAGAACTGCAGATGCTGGTTTAAATCGAAGGTAGACACAAAATGCTGGAGTAACTCAGCAGGTCAGTCTAAAGAAGGGTCTCGACCCAAAACGTCGCCCATTCCTTATCTCCAGAGATGCTGCCTCACCCGCTGAGTTACTCTGGCATTTGGTGACTACCTCATGTCAGATCATGTTCCTTTGAAAGCAATGGTCAGTTGTCCTGATAAACATGTGAAAAACAAAGGACAAAAACAAAATTATATACATGTGCTGCTTCTTTGAAAAATATTATGTTTCACATTCCTATGCGTAACCAGCAATTTCAAAAAACCTCAAAAAATAAACCATGTTTCATGAAGAAGGTTCACATTGAACTCTTTAGCTGGATGGTGCTGATGGTGGGATTGCTACTATTGCTCCTCACTAGGACCTGAACAATTGCGAGAATACTTGAAAAATAGATTATATTCTACTGATTGTATGCCTTCCCCTCAGCTAACAATGAACAATTCTGCATTTTCCTTGATCATTGTCTGGTTTGATCTGTCGTTTTCACACCTTACCCTTCCATATCCCTAGTCTCCCTCTCCCCTGACTCTCAGTCCAAAGAAGAGTCTCGACCCGAAACGTCACCCATTACTTCTTTCCAGAGATGCTGCTGAGTTATTCCAGTATTTTATGTTTATCTTCAGTGTAAACCAGCATCTGCAGTTCCATCCTACACAATTGCTAGAATACTCATATGTTCTGCTCCTAATGGATGACCTCTTCATGTACATATACGAGGCAAAAGCAATGTCTGGCTTCATTCTAATTACATTTATAAAAAAAAGAAGATATTACAGAAAAAAAATCATACAGGTCTGGATATACAACAAACTCTTTAGTCAATTCAAAACAATGATGTCACCCGACTCATAAGAAGGCTGAATTTTGTGCTTCCTCTTTTCACACTATCTCTTTGCATTACTGTCAAAAATGTAACTTGGGGACCCAAATTAATGTCCAGAGTCTCCAGAATATTTTACTATTTCCTGCGCCTGAACTGGGTACACAATAGCTAAAGTACGGGAGCAGAAAGGCTTTACATTTATTAACTCAGGGGATGGGGGCAAAAGCTGTAAAATGACAACCCATGCATCCACTCAGCTTAATTACCATGATAAATAAACAGATAGGTAATCACGTTAATGGATAGAGGACACTATATTACGCGTATGATTACAGTATCTAACACTCCAGAAACAATTATGAATGCAATGCTTATAAAATTATTCAAATAGCAAAAAAAGGACATCTGTACTTCATGTCCTATTATGTAACGTTCTAATTTTTTTAAATTGACTGTTTAATCCAAATGATTTATATTTTTAAAATACAATATATTTAATGAGTTTTCCTAACATAATCTAAATAAATGACAATTATTACATTGATAACAGTTATGGCACTGGGCAATTGGAAAATTGAAATACACATTTTATAATTGTGTACAATTCTCCAGCATTTAACCTGAATATTCATAATTTCAGTATTCCATTCTGTGCCCACCTGAGTTTTCACTTAATCACACATTTTCCATGTTTTTACATCCTTCATGTTATTCTTATCCCCATCCCCTACATTACCCCACTTGCTGCAGTAAGAGCACATTTTCTTTAGATATTTGATACTGAATAAAACTGACTCTGGCATGGTAGCTCCAAAGTGAACAGCCAGCAAACAGCTGCTGAGAAGCACAACACAGACTTACAGGAACTCACTTTGGCTGAGTGTCCTTCTCAGCTGTTTGTACGTCTTTAATTAATCATGAGATCCAGTGGTGCAAAGTGATTATGCTGGGAATCTTTCTTTGTGCTGGAATACATGTTTCTCTGATGTTAATCTAGCCAGGCATAAAAATAGAAAATGTTGGATATACTCAGCCAAGGGAGAGTTCAAATTTCAGGTTAATGACCTTCCATTCATTGTGTATCTCTCCCCTGGATGCTGCCTAATTTGCTGATTATCTGCTTTCCCCCCCCCCCCCCAGATTTTCGTTTTCTGCAATAGTTTGCTTTATGCATGAGCTAAATTTTATTCAGGACCCTGTTGACCTAAAACATGGAACATAGAACAGTATAGCACAGGAACAGGCCCTTCGGCCCACAATATACAGTGCATTCAGAAAGTATTCAGACCCCTTCACTTTTCCCCCATTTTGTTACGTTACAGCCTTATTCTAAATGGATTAAATTCATTTTTTAAATTATCAATCTACATACAATACCCCATAATAAAAAAGCAAAAACAGGTGTTTAGAAATTTATGCAAAGTAATTAAAAAGAAATAACTGAAATATCACATCCACACAAGTACTCGGACCCTTTACTCAGTACTTTGTTGAGGCATCTTTGGCAGTGATTACAGCCTCAAGTTTTCTACAAGCTTGGCACATCTGTACTTGGGTAATTTCTCCCATTCTTCTCGGCAGATCCTCTCAAGCTCGGTCAGGTTGAATGGGGAGCGTTGATTCACAACTATTTTCAGGTCCCTCAGAGATGTTCAATCGGGTTCAAGTCCGTGCTCTGACTGGGCCATTCAAGGTCATTCACAGACTTGTCATGAAGCCACTCCTGCGTTGTCTTGGCTGTGTGCTTAGGGTCATTGTCCTGTTGGAAGGTGAACCACTGCCCCAGTCTGAGGTCCAGCACGCTCTGGAGCAGGTTTTGATCAAGGATCTCACTGTACTTTGCTCCATTCATCTTTCCTTCGATCCTGACTATTCTCCCAGTTCCTGCCGCTGAAAAACATCCCCTCAGCATGATGCTACCACCACCATGCTTCACCGTAGGTATGGTATTGGCCAAGCAATGAGCGGTTTCTCTTGCCTTTTGGCAAACTCCAAGCAGGCTGTCATGTGAGGATTGGCTTCCATCTGGCCACTCTACCATAATGGTCTGATTGGTGGAGTGCTGCAGATATGGTTGTTCTTCTGGAAGGTTCTCCCATCTCCACAGAGAAATTCTGGAGCTCTGCCAGAGTCCATTGGGTTATTGGTCACCTCCCTGACCAAGGCCCTTCTCCCCCAGTTGCTTAGTTTAGTCTGGCAGTCAGCTCGACGAAGAGTCCTGGTGGTTCCAAATTTCTTCCATTTAAGAATGATAAAGGCCACTATGCTCTTTGGGACCTGCAATGCTGCAGAGATTGTTTTATACCCTTCCCCAGATCTGTGTCTCAACACAATTCTGTCTCAGAGGTCACCGGACCATTCCTTTGTCTTCATGGCTTGGCTTTTGCTCTGACATGCATTGTCAACTGTGGGACCTTATATAGACAGGCGGTGCCTTTCCAAATCATGTCCAATCAATTTAATTTACCACTGGTGGACTCAATCAAGTTGTAGAAACATCTCAAGGATAATCAATGTAAATAGGATGAACCTAAGCTCAATTTTGAGTGTCATAGCAAAGGGTCTGAATACTTGTGTAAATGTGATATTTCTATTATTTCTTTTTTATTACTTTACAAACATTTCGAAACACCTGTTTTTGCTTCTTCATTCTGGGGTATTGTGTGTAGATTGATGATAAAAAAAAAGAATTTAATCCATTTTAAAATAAGGCTGTAACGTAACAAAATGTGGAAAAAGTGAAGGGGTCTGAATACTTTCTGAATGCACTGTATAAGGTCATAAGGAATAGGAGTAGAATTAGGCCATTCGGCCCATCAAGTCTACTCCACCATTCAATCATGGCCGATATATCTCTTCCTCCTAACCCCATTCTCCTGCCTTCTCCCCATAACCTCGGACACCTGTACTAATCAAGAATCTATCTATCTCTGCCTTAAAAATATCCACTGACTTGGCATCCACAGCCCTCTGTGGCAAAGAATTCCACAGATAACATTCAATCAATGTATAGAACAATGCTAAATTATTCAGAGGGCATATTCTGAAACTCAAGTCAAACAACGATATTTTGAGTTCTGTACTGATGCACTAAGCTTTGATCATTGGCACAGAATACTGTATGAATATTAATCTATAACATGACTGCAAATAAGCATTTCATTTCATTACAGAAAATGTTGCTTCAACATTTTAGAGATGGTGATATCTATGCTCATAAATATACATGGAATATTTTATTACACTGTCGACATATGCTGATCATCTAAACCTCATAAGAGAACCAAAGAGAAGCTTTTTTAATTTGTTAATTACTTAAAAGCAAACACAGCTTATCAAAAGCTACAGTGGTTTTCTCCAGGAATGCTGGCAGCTGTTTAAATTACCAATTTGGAAGCAGGTTTTAAATAATTTAGTCAGACTGATCCATTGACTTTCAGTTGAGAAATTTTACTTTGTCCAAAACTTTAATGTAATTAAATTGGCAACATACTGAGCTTTTTTTTCAACATTTAAAATATTTTAAAGATTTTCTTTCTTCTGATGTCACATTATATAATATTTTACCAGTGTATTCAGAAAACATTATAACTTAACCAATTCATTAGAAATTATAATCAAATATATCGAACATTACGGGTGGCACGGTGGTGCAGCGGTAGAGTTGCTGCCTTACAGCGCCAGAGACCCAGGTTCGATCCTGACTACGGATGCTGCCAGCATGGAGTTTGTACGTTCTCCCTCTGATGGAGTTGGTTTTCTCTGGGTGCTTTGGTTTCCTCCCACATTTCAAAGACGTACACGTTTTTGCGTTAATTGGCTTTGATGGAATTGTAAATTGTCCCTAGAGTGTCAGATAGCGCGAGTGTACAGGGATCACTGGTTGGCGTGGACTCAGTGGGTTGAAGGGCCTTCTCCCACAAGGTATCTCTAAACCAAATTAAAAATATAAAATAGCAAATACTCATGTAGCAGTTCTATTTCAAACATGTGTGGCTTCAATTCATAATGAGACAAGGGTGGGCTGGGTTCTAAACGCCACGGATCTCGCCTTCTGCAGATTAAAAATCTCCTGGTTCATCTGGGCCTTCCGTGTGGGGAATACTCGGAATGTGTTTGTGGGCACCCACTCGTCCAGGCTTTTCATTATGAAGCCGGCGACGACCGCCGATGAAACCGTGAACGTAGCCCAGTCCACTGATTTGAAGTGGTCCCATAGCCGCTCCTTTACCTCCACTGACCAGCAATTCATCGTGCTCTTTTGCTGATGCCACACACTTCAACCTCTGCCTGTACACAGGAAGAAGCTGCACAGCCAGATTTTCCAAAGCGTGGGTGAGGGACGGAGTGGTGGGCATTGCTGGTGGTGCTGGAGCGGTGGCCAAATGTGCTGGGTCCGCTGGCAGGGAAGATGATGTGTTGATAGTAGTTCAGCAGATACTTCTTCCAGCTAGCCTGGTTGAAGTCCCAGCAATGACGAGGAAGGCTCAGTGGTACGCCATTAATTAACACACCATATTGTGAAACAGTTGCTGGCTCACGGAATCCCTGCGGTTCACCAAAATATTTTCCTCTCTTTGTGAATCCGTGTTCTCAAAGCATCCAGGAAAGGCACAGAAAGCTGGAGTAACTCAGTGGGACAGGCAGCATCTCAGGGGAGAAGAAATGGGTGATGTTTCGGGTCGAGACGATCCCAACCCAAAACATCACCAATTCCTTCTCTCTAGTTGCTGCCTGTCCTGCTGAGTTACTCCAACTTTTTGTGTCATCTTTGGTTTAAACCAGCATCTGCAGTTCCTTTCTACACAAAGCATTCAGGATTTGGCCTTGAAATTTCACCTGCTATCTTAACATCCACCAGACTACTAAGTTACCATCAGTTTCTATACCATTGAATCATTTGCATGTAGAGCACGGTAACAGAGCTTTCACTTCCATACTTCCATCCCACTAGAGAGGGACGACAGATGGCACAATGGGCTAAGTGTTCGGCTGGCAACCGGAAGGTAGCTGGTTCGAATCCCGCTTGGAGTGCATACTGTCGTTGTGTCCTTGGGCAAGACACTTCACCCACCTTTGCCTGTGTGTGTGGATGTAATTATGTGAAGCACTTTGGGGTCAATGCAAGTTGACTAAAAATGTGCTATATAAATAAAGAAAAAAAAAAAAAATATGCAATCACAAAATCTTCCCGCTTTGTTGCATGGGGAGTTCTGCAAGTTTCATTTCAGTTGGATTTATTGTCTCAAGTCAAAATGATTAGTGCAGCCTATTGTGACATCACATTATAAAAGGAGGGCACCCTTTCTGGCACATGATGTGTGAAAAAAAATTCAACCGCAGAGAGGAGTTAACAGTCCAAAGATGTAGCTGAGGAAATGGTGAATGAATCTGCCTTGAAAACACTGACAATTTCAGACACGTCTCCATATGGGAGTCTTATATCCAATGCAGCCCAGTGACCGGGTTCAGAAAATGCAATAGAAATCCATTACGATAATAATTCCAAGGATAAAGATCTTCCATTCCCCAGATAGATTTGAATGGACACTTTCTATGATGCAATGTTGTAGATTGGAATGTGATTGAGGTATTTAAAATCATGAAGGCTCTAAATAGTGTAGTTGGAGATGAGCTATTCCTATTTGTATAAAGGTCAAGAACTGGAGGAATTAGAATTAATTAATTAGATACATTGGCAAAAGCTCCAAGAGTGAGACAGGAAAGCTATTTTATGCAGTGAGTGGTTGGGGCCTGGAATGCACTGCCAGGAAGAGTAGAGGCAGATTCAGTTGCAACATACAAAAGGTAACTCGATAAATACTTGAAAGAAGATTTTACAAGGTTGTGGGAAGATGATGAAAGAGTGGAAGTATCTGAATTGCTCTTGAATGCATCTGGCGTATGAATCAAGGGGCTCAATGGACACTGTCTATGTTGCAATTTTCCCGTGATTCTTTGATTGTATCTCTTACTTAACCAAATTACAACACAAGGGTGTGATACATCCTGAGACCTGGGCATTTACAATCATCAGTCATTCCAGTCTGCTCCACTCGCAACACCATGTAAAATAGTAGCAACAAGTCGATACGTAGAATTTCCATAATTAGAAGATCCATCTGAAATGCACTGAACTTGAGGCACTCAATCAAAAATGAAAAGGGGAGAAATGTTTGCACTGGACTAGGTCCTTTTCAAGATGCCAACCTTCTTCACCATCTCATCTATTATCCAATGCAGCCATTCTCATGCAGAAGGTGAGCAGAATATCAGAATCCAGAAACAGACTTTATGAAAGTCAACACAGAAAAACAATTGTATAAAGAAGATGGCTATGTACAGATTGCAAGGAGTGCTCCACAACATGAAGAAATATCTTTTTTGATTTTACTTCGTTGAGATTGCAGGATGAACCTCCCAATTGGTATTTCTTCGAGGGGAAGCAAAAGAGATGTTCATTTACAGTCCAGTGCATGACCCAGGACTAATCTGAAAACCTGCACGTTACAATAATATTTGGTGAAGCTGTCCAATTATGTTGATTGCTCTGGGAGTTTACCCAGTGAATCATTGAACTACCTGTGCCAGACAGGTCCCGGGTTTGATCTCCAGCATCTGCTTTGCTGCTGCTTTGAATCATGAACTAAATTTAGCCAAAGCATTTTTCATTCAAAGGACAGCAAATCGGAGATCTCTGCCATGATTCTCTTGCTAGAAATCCTGCTGGAAATGCAATTCCATCGAGGGGGAGGTTTGGCTGAGTTATAACCACTTCCAGATGACCTGCCAATATCAATCTTCAAAGATTAGACCTGAATGATAGTTATTTGGGTGGTAGACACTCTTCAAATTATACTCCAGAAAAGATTCAACGTTATCAGGATTGTCAAGTGGAATATTTCCTTTGCTATTTTGGCACATTAGCCTATTAAAGAAAGAGTAGGAATCATTTACTTACACATCATGCTTGAAAACACTTAATACTTTCAAAGGAGTTGAGTATATAGCTATTAGAAGTTTAAAATACATACAATTTTAATTTTAATTTCAATTTTTAATGTTAATTGGTTGTCTTGATATTAGAACCAGCAGTCAGATTTTTCCATTGTGACTGTTTTTCTCAGTGCCACAATCCTTGATGGAAGCAATGCTCCATCTTTTTATTATGTGGAGAAAAAAGAAAAAAACAGTAATGTATTGGGCTACATGGATTGTCCATGTCAACAGTTGGTTTACCTTGCTGGCCAGCACTGAAGTGTATGAGTTTTGCATGAAGTCATAGGGAAGTAGTCAGGATTTAACATGATAAACTTTCAGATGTGATTACGGCCTTGAGGATCAGTAGTAATTTTTCAGCAAAAAAATCTGGCCTTACGGCAGAGTTCACAACGGACCCACTAGTCCTGGCAATTAATTGCAGCTAATGGTGGTAGCAGTGTTGTATTCGGTATTACAGTGTTTAGTTGTGCATGGTGCTTTTTGCTATCTTTATGAGCAGTGCCTTGAATAAAATGCTCACAAGTGGATGTTACATGGGAATATATTAGGATATGTAAGAAAAATAGATTGCACACTGATAAAGATGCATTTGATAAATAAACCTGAGTTTGGTAGTGTTTTTTTCAGTTCAGAAAACCGTATCAATGTGCACTTATTTGGGTTAACTCCAAGCGTCATGCTTCAGTTATAGGGCAAGAGAAAGGTGTGGTGTTATGCTGCATAAGTATTTGATTGAGAGTTATTTGATTGAGATGTTCATATCTTAAAAATTATGGCATGTTCCCATCTGGTAGAGAATTAAGTGGTTCCCATGAGCAGAGAGTTCAAGTAATGGGGCACATAGAAGGGTGGAGAAACAGATATAAACATACAGGGGGAGTCAAGGGCAAAGGATTTTACTCAGAGAATAGCCACCATCTGGAATTTACTGTCTGTTAGGATGACAGAAACAGAACCAATCAGTGCCTTTCTGAGGCAACTGGATATGCACTTTGTAGAAAATAACTTGCAGGGTCCTGTGGAAATACTTCTGAAGAAGGGTCCCGACCTGAAACGTCACTTATTCCTTTTCCCTCGAGACGCTGCCTGACCCGATGAGCTACTCCAGCACTTTGTGCCTATCTTCGGTGTAAACCAGCATCTGCAGTTCTTTCCTACACACTCGATTAGTGTTGCTCCACAAGGGGCTTATTAATTACTAATAAACTGAATAGCTTCCTTCTCTGCCATATTAATTATCTGATTCTCATTAAATCCCCACAATCAATGCACATGGATCCAGCAAAAGCAAATACTTTGAGAATGGTAAAATAGAAATGTTCATGATCAAAGCAGGCTAATTCTCACATGGCAAATAGAGATTAGTGATCCCTGATGGTTCAAAGATTGCGAGGAGTGAGAGCAGGATTGGGGATTGGGGTGTGTAATAGTGTGCAGGGTGGCTGGTGGCAACTTCATTGGCTGCATTTTACTGCATTGACTCTAGGTGTAAAGTGGATTGAGTTTAGTCACCAACATGAAGAACTATAAAAGTCGTACAGAAGGTGCAGAGCATGGCAATCGAATTATATCAACTATAAAGGTATTTAATTATGTGAACAAGCTCCAAGATTTAGACAAGTATGGTCGGACAGAAGAGTACATAAAAAGATTGGAAATACATGGATTTAGTCTGACCTATTGATAGAGAAACAAATCACATTTCAGGTCAATAACTTTTCATCAAACACTCTTAAAGGTAATTGCCTTGAAACTTTCACTATTTTTACATTCACTTTTTCTGCTTGACCAGCATTTCAAGAATGTTCGGGTTTTCGTTTAGATTTCCAGGAAATACAAACTTTTGCTTTAGCAGAAAGATTAGCAGCTTTGGAAAATATTTACTTTTCAGACAGATTCATTGACAAGATCATAATCAACGAACACTCCAGAAGGCGGGAATATTTTTGGACACTAATTTCACAAACTGATTTTTTTGCTCTTCTGCCTCCATCAAAAAATGAATATCTTTCCAAGAACACGTTAAGTCATTATGCTTACAACATCATCAGCTCTGAATGTTATCTAATAATCTGGCTTTTACAGTTCATTGAAATAGATTACCATGGACATAAATTGATATAATTCAATAACTACACAATAAACTTAATGTTCCTTGAATATCTCCACATAGACTTCTGTTGATGTTCAGATGAAACTGATCATGAGGAAAATGCAGATATTAAAAAATAAAATATTGGCCACAAATGTGGAGCCTTCAGGCATCTGAACTGAACAGCAATGGGTATCATATTTATTTATCATACTTTATATTCTCATAATTTACAAAAACAAAATTGACCCTGCTGAAACATGTTATGGTCATAATTATCTCCTTCACAAGCCTCATAATGTAATAATATGCTTTGTTATTTGAATCTCACTGCAACCAAATTATATCAACGAGCATCTCATAACACCACCAACCTAAAAGATTTTTACTTCCCTAATGCAGGAATTTACTTCTAAAAGTTATTGATAGTGTTTTTCCTCCCACACATGGTTGTTGTTTCACAAGCAATCCTTGCAGTTATTACATAGGCTGACCTCGGCTGTACAGATGTGCCACTCTGACAAAGGAAATTAAAAGTGAATACAAATTCATGCATAAATTATGCAAAAAAAAACATTGGAGAAGGATAAGGCACAAATTCAAACTGGTTGAAGGAATTTATAGCTTGCCCTACCATTAATCATGTCTTCTGTGGTTATCAGTGTCCTTCAATTGAATTAGTTTTGAAATCTATTCCAAGGAATCCATAATTTTATGCATATAATGTTAACATTGATAAAGGCAATTCTCAGTGATGTATATTTGATTTAACATTTTCTAATATAGACATGTATGATCATACACAGATGTTGTGCCTGGATACAACCATAATAATTGTTTGCAGACTTTTTCAGGCAATTTCTAATTTTGGCTTAAATTAATACTTAACATTTTGTTGAAGTTTTATATGCCTGCTTTTTATTATAATTCATTTTGGTGCAAAGTTTCAAATAATTTGCAAATAAAGTTCAGATAAAGAAATCCAAAATTCTAACTGAGTCCTCTGCAAGTTTTACATATCCCCCTATTATCGATATCATACACAATCATGCATTTATGGAGATCCTTTGACAGAGCAAAATGCCAAACAAGATGTTTCACATGACTGATTATGAAATAGCAGTTGACACAAAATGACCCAAGATGATGCCAGGGCCGGTGCCTGAGAGCCTGCTTGAAGATATAGGATCTCTGGATTATCTAGAGTGGAGATTTTTTTTTAAAAGCAGGGAGATTTCGAAAGTGTGGACAGTTGGACCAGTGGTTTTAATTGGAAGAATGCAGCAATCTAGGGGAAGTTGGCTGAGATGACTACCTGGACGGCAACAGAAAGACACTTAAGGAATTAAAAAAATTGGATGTACTTGTACATTTGTAATGGTGGCCTGGAACAAATAAAGATCAGAGAGCACAGGGGTAATGAACGAATGTGATTTTCTGGAAGTCGGAATGTGGACAGCAATAAAATTCACAAAGATCAAAGAATGTATATGGCAGTGGACTGAAATAGTAAACTTGCTCAGGATCAATTATATTCCAATTTTACAAGTAGCCTTGTTCAATGTTAGGAACAATGGAATCGCCAAATTAATCTGTTTAAAGCCATTGCCAAGGACCACTGTACCTTCCACAATAGCAATTCGGAAAAAAATGCGTATGAATATATTTTATGCAACAAGCATTAAACATATTGTCTTTATTTTACAAAGAACAAAAAAACCTAACTGAGTGCAGCATTACGTAAATCATTATTGTAACCATGATCATCTAGACTCAAGTTGCTTCCAGGCCAATCAGCTGATGCTGCTTTGCTACCATTAGTTACCATATGAAGTACGATTCACTTCCCAACACATTGAAAGTAAGGCAACTGAAATGGAAATTATGTTTCCAAGTGAAATTGTGGCTCATAATTCCATTGAAACTCATTTGTACAATTGTAAACTTAAAGTGCATGTGTGCAGTTTTTAAGAAAGGCTTGCCATGTTGCATATATTATTTTGATCTATTGTCAGAATTCAGTGTCATCAATACAACTGACATCAAGTTTAATCACCGAAATGAGCACTTCAATGTTTCTCTGGGCTGTGCATGCTGATTTTGAATTACGGTAAATGACAAAGTTACAGGTAATGTTTCAAAGATTTTCAAGATTAATTGTTTTAAACTTTGAAACATCAAAAAGTACATTATATAACTCTGGTACTTACCCAATCCAACTTAAATTGAAGCACCTATTCAAAATATCACGAATGATGCAACTGGCAAAAAATTGGCCATGCCCATTAAGTCATTGAGGATCATGATTTCAGTTCGGCTTTCAAACAGTGAAATATGTTGGCCTTGAAATTCATCCTGTTGGTAGTGCTAAATGTATTACATTGCAGCACCACTCCATTGTAAACTGAGCCTTAATTGCATTCAGTTGTGGCAAGTGTACATTGCGTTGTCTCAGTTCAGTGTTAATATTTCAAGGACAAATTCTCAGGCAATATAGTTGTGTTAAGAGTGACTTCTTTACGGTCTTTACCTTGCAATACAATTGTTATGTGGACAAGAACTTGGACGATCTTTGATCGGACTTTACTAGACTTTCTCTTGCTCGCAACATTATCCACATTATTCCCTTTATCATGTATCTGTATACTGTGGATGGCTGGATTGTTATCTTCTATTGGCTTGCCGCTGACTGGTTGGCATACAACAAAAGCTTTTGGCTGTACCTCGGTAAATGTGACAATAAACTAAACTCAAGACAAATTAAATGCTTGGCCTACTAAGCCATGGTGCAGTTCATTAATATGCTTTTTGCAACTAAATTAAACAGTTTATTTTAAAATCCGGCTTGCCTGTTCCAATTGCCGCCTACCGGACAAGAACAATCTAATTTAAACTTAATTCTGATTTTACATGTCTGATTTATGTCTTGCTGTCAGATCTTTGATGATCATTCATACCAATCTCCTTCCAGAACAGCTCCCTTCTGCTGAGCCTACCTGCTCAATACCAGACATCCAGACAATCAGGCTGTTTGTTGCCAAGAAACATAAATCAATTAGTTCCTGTTATTCTGGTCGTTAAGTCTTCTCTTAGTTTATTTCCTCCCCTATCTTCATCAGGACCTCTGGGTCAGTCACTTGTAACATTGCAAGTTGGTACTGTCAGCAAAAAAAAAATGCATTTCACTCTATTGGAAGTGGACCAAGAAGCTTGCTTATATTAATGCACAATTTCCCTGAAGGGGAATACTGATGGATTGTCCAGCTACTGAGTTTTGACAGTATTTGCTGCTCCTAAATTGCCAAGAGGAACACTCTGCACCTCCACTCTGGCAGCAACAGGTTTTATGCACAAGCCTACATATCAGATATACAACTTGAGTAATAAATATATTGCTCTAAATTACAGTGAATCCATTCACCAGCCTGGGAGCTCATTACTTTAATGAGGATAGCTGAAGGAAAAATAGTCATGCAACTTTAAGAATACTTTTTCATAACAGATTTTGCAGAATAATTAATGAATTGATAAATGGCAACATTACCGAGGCAAATACCTTGGGATTAGGATTAAATTAAATTGGTTTTAAAATGATCAAATTTTTAAATGGAAGCTTTCACATGCTTACAGATTTTAATATTCTTCCTCCAACACCATCAAAATTTATGAACTTAAAATTAACCAGCCACCTGGCAAGGTTTACAAAACAGCTGTTTTTCTTCTCATTGACCCTGGCTTGTTGAAAGTGGTTAGAAATTAAAATAAAATCTTAATCAGAGAATCGTACAGCACAAATAAAAGCCATTTAGCCCATCCCACCTGTGCTGGCATTTACTGAATCCCAGCACACTATTCTATCCCTTCCTCTTCGATTATGTATATATAATATACCACCAGGGGTGCCGGGGAGATGGCAGCCCTGCCGGCAGTCTGTTCGTCTTTTTGTTATTTTTTAGTTTGTTAAAAGTTTTGTTTAAATGTTCTTCAGTTTGTTTTATGTGGGGGGAGGGGATCAAGGGAAACTTATTTTCAGGTTCTTACCTTCCCGGAGATGTGATCAATTTTCGGATCACATTCTCCGGGCTCTGCGGCCTACCATCGATGGAGCTGTAAGCCTCCTCGGACTGTCGTGAGCCCCACTGCGGGGCGCGGACTTAACATCGGAGCGGATCCCTCACCTGGGATCGCTCCCACCGTGACCACCGCGGATCACCATCAAAGGCTCGCAGTCTTCGGGTGAGGCCGAGTCGGGAGCTCCAACGTCGCGGAAGGTTCACCAGCCCCGATGCGAGGTTCGATCGTCCAGCGCGGGGGAGCTGAAATCCCCTCGATGCAGGAGCAGATCGCCTCGACACGGAGGGCTCGAACGCCGTTGGCTACGGGTGTTAAGATCATCCTGTCAACGGGAGTTCGAGCCCCATGACCGAGGAAGAACTAAGGGGAAGGACTTGAACAGCATGGAAACAGGCCCTTCGACACACCAAGCCTGTGCTGACCAGCGATCCCTGCACACTAGCACTATCCTACACACACAAGGGACAATTTACAATTTTACCAAAGCCATTAACCTACAAACCTGTACATTTTTGGAATGTGAAAGGGAACTGGAGCACTCGGAGAAAACCCACTCAGATCACGGGGAGAACGTACAAACTCCATACAGACATGACCTGTAGTCGGGATCAAACCCGGGTCTCTGGCGCTGTAATGCCCCTGTCCCACTTAGGAAACCTGAACGGAAACCTCTGGAGTCTTTGCGCCCCACCCAAGGTTTCCGTGCGTTCCCGGAGGTTTTTATCAGTCTCCCTACCTGCTTCCACTACCTGCAACCTCCGGCAACCACCTGCAACCTCCGGGAATCGCACGGAAACCTTGGGTGGGGCGCAAAATCTCCAGAGGTTTCTGTTCAGGTTTCCTAAGTGGGACAAGGGCTTTAGGCAGCAACTTGACCGCTGGACTACTGTGCAACCCCAAGAGTGTACTGCCTCACGTTTAGCTTGATTCTTGATGGAAGTAACTATTTCTGTCTCACATGCTCCCCCTGGCAATGCTCCAAAAATAGATATTCTATTTCTTTTTTCTCTTCATTATAATTTTAAATCAATGACCTTTTTACCACTGACTTGTCAACCAGCAGTGATCGTTGATTCCTCTCAATCCCATCAAATCCATTAACAACCTAAGAAACACTAAGGAGAGTAAAATAAACCTTTTGCCGACAGGTGTTACTATTCTAATCTTACCTGTGACTTGACAGGGAGTTATTTAATATGTTAATCTGAGCAGCTAATTATTAAACAATGAAATGCAAATTCAAACAGATGTTTACGTAATTCAGAACCAATCATAACAAGTTTTGTCTATTTTTAGAAACACTTCTCACAGGAACTCTGGCAATGAATAGAACCAACTTCAGCTTTCTAACATGCATAATGTTTTCACAATTAAGTCATTTTGGTCTGCGTTTACTTCTGTGAAAAATGTAAAATGTTACTTGAAAGTTCATCACTGGCACAGCAAGAATCAGCTTGTCATAGTGGATTGGCAATTACACTTAGAATAATCAGTGGAAAATAGTGCAGGCCCACATAATACAAGGCGCAACTGAATTAGAAACATATATAATCTCGGGATATTATTGATATTTTGCTTCTACAGTGCTAGATCTTATGACTCACTGTTCTTGAGTTGCTGACAAATGCTTTGATCAATCCCATGTCACTCTGTGCTATTTAATGTCCATTTTCATGCATAAGTGGTCACTTAACCAATCTTTGCATCTGCTGAATCATATCACGTGATTGAAGACCTCTATGACATCTCTTACCGGCAGACTGGAAGGTTGGTTGCATACTTTCTCCCACGCACATACTTATTACTACCTTACCGCTCCACTACACCAATTATGAAATGTAATTGGGATTTTAGTGTCAATTAGCCAGGAGAAAGGAGGGGATCGACGAAGTGTTAATTTGGTCAGAGAAACCTTTAAAACAAATGTGTGCGTTTGCCTTCACTTAACCACTCAAAAATGTCTATCTTGCTGTAGAAACAAAGAACTGCAGATGCTGGTTTATTCCAAAGAAAGACATAAAGTGCTGGAGTAATTCAACAGGCAGCATCCCTGGAGAAAAGAAATAGGTGATGTTTCGGGTCAGAGCCCTTCTTCAGACACTTGCCAACCTGCATATCTTCATGTCGTGGAAAGTAACCGGTGCACCGAGGGAAAGCCATGTGATCACATGGAGAATGTACAAACATCCAGACAGGATACACAACATCCACACTGGACATTGTGATCAAACCTGGGTAACTGGAGCTGTGAGGTAGTAGCTCCACCGGCTGTGCCACTGTGACATCTCCTTTTTCAACCATTCATTGATTTACAGTGCCCTCCATAATGTTTGGGCCAAAGATCTATCATTTATTTATTTGCCTCTGCACTCCACAATTTAAGATTTGTAATAGAAAAAAAATCACATGTGGTTAAAGTGTACATTGTCAGATTTTATTAAAGGCCATTTTTATACATTTTGGTTTCACCATGTAGAAATTAAAGTGTTTATACATAGACCCCCATTTCAGGGCACAATAATGTTTGGGACACATGGCTTCACAGGCATTTGTAATTGCTCATGTGTGTTTAATTGCCTCCTTAATACAGGTAAAAGAGAGCTCTCAGCACCTAGTCTTTACATCACCTTTGGAAACTTTTACTGCTTTTATCAACACGAGGATCAAAGTTGTGCCAATGAAAGTCAAAAAAGCCATTATGAGACTGAGAAACAAGAATAAAACTGTTAGAGACATCAGCCAAACATTAGGCTTACCAAAATCAACTGTTTGGAACATCATTAAGAAGAAAGAGATAATTGGTGAGCTTACTAATCGCAAAGGGACTGGCAAGCCAAGGAAGACCTCCACAGCTGATGACAGAAGAATTCTATCTATAATAAAGAAAAATCCCCAAATACCTGTCCAACAGATAAGAAACACTCTTCAGGAGTCAGGTGTGGATTTGACCACTGTCCGCAGAAGACTTCATGAACAGAAATACAGAGGCTACACTGCAAGATGCAAACCACTGGTTAGCCGCAAAAATGGAATGGCCAGGTTACAGTTTGCCACAAAGTACTTAAAAGAGCAACCACAGTTGTGGAAAAAGGGTCTTCTGAGACGAAGATTAACTTATATCAGAGTGATGGCAAGAGCAAAGTATGGAGGAGAGAAGGAACTGTCCAAGATCCAAAGCATACCACCGCATCTGTGAAACACAGTGATGGGGGTGTTATGACCTGGGCATGTATGGCTGCTGAAGGTACTGGTTCACATATCTTCATTGATGATGCAACTGCTGATGGTAGTAGCATAATGAATTCTGAAGAGTATAGACACATCCTATCTGCTCAAGTTCAAACAAATGCCTCAAAACTCATTGGCCAGTGGTTCATTCTACAGCAAGACAATTATCCCAAACATACTGCTTCAAGCAACATAAAGCAAAAAAGGAGCTTTTCAAAGCTAAAAAATGGTCAATTCATGTGTGGCCAAGTCAATCACCCGATTTGAACCCAATTGAGCTTGCCTTTTATATGCTGAAGAGAAAAGTGAAGGGGACTAGCTGCAACACAGGCCTGGCAGAGCATCACCAGAGAAGACACCCAGCAACTTCAAGCAGTCATTGCATGCAAAGGATATGCAACAAAATACTGATCATGACTACTTTCATTTACATGACATTGCAGTGTCCCAAACATTATGGTGCCCTGAAATGTGGGGGACTATGTATAAACGCTGCTGTAATTTCTATATGGTGAAACCAAAAAGTATAAAAAATGGCCTTTATTAAAATCTGAAAATGTGCACTTTAACCACATGTGATTTTTTTTCTATTACAAACCTCAAATTGTGGAGTATAGAGGCAAATAAATAAATGATGGGTCTTTGTCCCAAACATTATGGAGGGCACTGTAGCCATTAAGGGCTGTTTTTCCAGTGGATGATTCTCTGGAGAAAGTGGATCTTCTCTTTGGAGAAAAAGGATAGGTGTCGTTTCGGGTTGGGCCTTCATGCAGACTTTGGTATAAACCAGTATCTGCAGTTCTTTGTTTCTACAAGATCTGTCTTGTTGTTGGGGATAGACACAAAATGCTGGAGTAACTCAGCGGGACAGGCAGCATCTCTGGAGTGACGGAATGGGTGGCGTTTCGGGTCGAGACTTCAGACTGAAGAAGGATCTTGACAATAGACAATAGGTGCAGGAGTAGGCCATTCGGCCCTTCGAGCCAGCACCACCATTCAATGTGATCATGGCTGATCATTCCCAATAAGTACTCCGTTCCTGCCTTTTCCCCATATCCCCTGACTCTGCTACCTTTAAGAGCCCTATCCAGCTCTCTCTTGAAAGCAAACATCACCCAAAACATCACCCATTCCTTCTCTCCAGAGATGCTGCCTGTCCCGCTGAGTTACTCCAGCATTTTGTGTTTATCTTTGATTTAAACCAGCATCTGCAGTTCCTTCATACACACTTGATGTTTGGTATACTGGACTAACAATTATATGGTTGATGTTATACAAATCCACTTCCCTCCATACCATTCCTCCACACTGGAGTGCCCGACATTCAGTCAGAGATCCTGGAAAGACCTCCCGCCATTCAGCCAACTTCCCTGGCAAGCAAGCAGTGTGTGAATGGCTCAGTACTTTTCCAATCAGGCCATTCGCCAACTGGAAACATGGTTAAATATGCTTCTAAATGGATTTTTCCAATCTATTTGTGCAAGCACTAGATGCTGCTAAAAGTTGGCCTCATCAGGTAATAATGTATATGAATGCAAAACGGAACAGTAGCACAGGGCTATGAATTTCATCAGCAAAACAAAAGTACTGAAAAGTATTACTAATACTGATTGAACAGAAAATAAAAAATTCTGAATGTCAATGATCACCCTTGCGTGGTGTTTACCCTGTGTACAAGAAATCCACAAGTAGCGAATTTCAATAGACTAAGTACCTAAAGGTGATAATAGAATGCAGATATTGTGCCAGAATTTCACAGAATGTGAGATATTCACTCTAGGTCACTGTTTGTTTCAGAACTGCATCTTAATATTGATTATGCAGGATAAGGCAAAATCTTTCATGTAGTCTCACTATTGAACAATTTCACCAAGATGGAATGCACTTTGTTGTTTTAGAATTGGTAGACATTGATTTGACCAAAGTAGCCCATTTTTATGGATGTCATATGTACTCTGTTATGATTTTTAGTTTAGTTTAGAGATAAAGCATGGAAACAGGCTGTTCGGCACACCAAGCCCACGCTGACCAGCGATCCCCATATACTAGCATTATCCTATGCGTTAGGGACAATTTCCGATTTTTTCCAAAGCCAATTTAGATTAGATTAAACTTTATTAACAACAAACATGTACATCATTGGAGCGTGGGAGGAAACCAGAGTACCCAGAGAAAACCCACATGCTCACGGGGAGAACATATAAACGCCATACAGACAGCACCCGTAGTCAGGATCGAACCCGGGTCTCTGGTGCTGTGGAGGAGCAACTCTACCGCTGCACCATCGTGCCACCCCAAATGATATTGGCCAAGTTTTCCTTTCATTTAAAACAACATCACAAAAGAAAAACAAGGTTATTTTCAGTAGATTCATATCAGATGCTACTGCTGGGATAGAATGCAAACAGGGTGTATATCTGCAAAATAATGGAAATAATCCTTGCTTTTTCCTTGACGTTTGTGACAGCTTCGATTAATGAAGGACAAAAATCGGAGTTTATTTAAAGATAATAATTTTGTGAAAATTCACTAACATATAGCAACTTTACTTGACTGGGCTGGGATTTAAGATAAGTTACCCTTTACTAAACTATAAGCCTTGTTACAAATGCATTAATATTTCAAGGTTTGGTGTCACTTCACAGTAAAACCTGGAATGTGAACATTAACTTAAATTATTTTGGTCCAGATATTCCTCTTGGTAGAAAGCACAATAAAATTGTTTCGATACTGACAAAATATATTTCCACACAAAACATGTGCCCAAGTATAGTGTCTTGAAATTGATTCAATCTAGTTGTAAACTCAGTTAATTTTATGTTGTAATCTCTTGAATGTCAACAGCTAAATTAGATCATGGATCATACACATGTGACTGCCCTAATCTGTACATTACGGAAGTATCATTAATAGATCTGAGCACAAAGAAGAAAAGGAGGCTCACACTCATCTTTCTGCCATCATGAAACAGATAAATTGGATGCCAAGGAATGATTTGGTAAATTTGATTATCTCCCAATAATTTATTTTGGAAAGGTCATGGGATATAATGTCAAACATAAGAGTTATTTTTAAGTCCTGTACTTCATTCAGTACTCTAGTTCACAGGGGAGTGAGCAAGACAGCTGGCGACAAAGGTACTATATTGGGTACTATCCATTCTACATTAACTGACACAACCAAATATGAAGAGTACAAGAATGGACAAAGAGTTTATTTAATGAATGAATGAATGAATGAATGAATGAATGAATGAATACGTTTATTGTCATTGCACAATACTGTGCAACGAAATTCCATTACATCTCCTCCAGTTAAAAACAATACAAACACGACAACCATTGACACATATGTACACTTATTAGTAAAAATAAATAGGTGTTTTAAAAGAATTTAAAAGAATTTAAAAGAATTTGGCGGCATTTCTTAGAATTACATTTTGCTTCCCCAGCATTCTCTGTTGGAATTATTATCGCACATGGGTAGAAACTATTCTTTAGTCTACCGGTGCGAGCCTTCAGAGTCCTGAATCGCCTCCCAGAGGGTAGCAGAGTAAAAAGGTGGTTGGCAGGGTGGGATGTGTCCTGCTTGATATTTGTGGCCCGGCGCAAGCATCGGGCCCTATATATGTCATCCAAGGAGGGCAGTTGGGCAGTTGGGCGTTTGTAATGATCTGCGCAGTTTTTATAATTCCCTGCAACGCCCTCCTCTCAGCCTATCTATCTGTTCTCATAAGGCCATACGTGATAAGAGTAGAATTAGGCCATTCGGCCCATCAAGCCTACTCCGCCATTCAATCATGGCTGATCTATCTCTCCCTCCTAACCCCATTCTCCTGCCTTCTCCCCATAACCTCTGACAACTGTTGTGAATGAATACTTTATTATCAGATGTCACAGTGAAATTCTTTGCTTTGCAGACCATACACAACTATGCAAAGGGTCGTCACGTATAGGGCACCGACAAAGTTACAAATTGTTCAATATAGTCCCAATGATCCCTCTTTGTTCTCAACGGCCCCCTACGCCTGGTCCCTCTTTGTTCCTCTGTAGGTTGCCAAACTAAATACCTTGAATACATTTTTTACCACAAAGGCAGCTGAAGCATCATAGGTTTTTTTTGTTCACACAAGAAACATGTGGAATTATCTTTCAACAATGAGCTTGTTGATTCTTTGGTCCACTTTTATTGCTATCTCCAGATGTATTGAATAGTTCTGCAGTAATTGCAACAGTAGCTTAGATAAAAGATTCCAACATCTTGTTTTAAATTCATACATTTCACACTCAAATTCATTGTAATAATTCTCTGGTGCAAGAAGGCAACTGATATCATCAAAGACCTACAGCACCCAGGCCATGGTCTGAGAACAGGGACTCCTGGGTTCAAGATCAGTTTCTTCTCAGCAACCATCAGGCTCTTGAACACCACACAATACTAACCACTACCCTACCTCAACAACTATGATATACTATGGACTTTGTTTTGGTTCCACTATGTATTTCTGGTTTGCATAGTTATGGCCTGGTTACCTGAAATAATAAGAGTTTCATTATTCTGTTGTTGGAATAGATGACAATTAAAAACCCTTGACTCTTAGTTTAACACATCTAATATAACTACATTGCTATGCACAAAGGCTAGTTGCCAGGGAATAGTTAAAGTCGTGCACTTACAAATCTTTTTAAGTCAGTAGACAGGCAAAATCAAATAATTAGTTTTGCCAATGCAAGAGACTTTGCATAAACTAATTTTATCAACATATGGCTTCAGAGCAGGCTGAATAGTAGCAAGTTTTGCATTTGATTAACTGGTCTTCAATCAGATATTAGGGAACTCTGGGCATGCTTATGCTGTCTGGTATACATGCAAATCACTGGATTACTAATGGTGGATAGAGAATTATGCTTTCGATGCACAATACCTTACTCAGAGCCCAGCTGGAATATTGCATTGATTGGAGCACTTCAAGGTATGAACTGGATGTCGCAATGATGCTGTAGAATACATGGGCTTATGTTGTAAATTATGAGGATGCTTTGAATGAACTTGTAGCTGCTTGAATCCATAAGATTAAATGATAATCTAATTAGGGTCTAAATGTTAAAAGAAATCAGGAAAGCTATTAACTATACCCTCTGATGGAGGGAGGCAAGAGTTAAGAGGTGATCTCCAAAATTAGAGCCAGAAGCAAAATCAGGCAGAACTTCTTGCACATAACATGCAGCAGAGATATGCAATTATCTCCATCCCAACATAAGCTTAGATGGATTAAAAAATGGCATAAGGACCACAACTCATGAATCTCTGCTGAACCCACACATTGGTATGAAGGAACAGAAGATATATATGTTTTTAACATGTAATGCTTTGCCATGATATTATTTCAAGTCGTTCAATTGCACCTTGGAATGAAAATTGAGCATTAGAAACAGGAATGTATGAGGCTTTTCATAAAGTAGGTCATTGGGATTTATTTGGGATTGGTCTGGTACAGAACAATCAGAGGTACACTGGCCGGAGGGTTTGCTTCGTGTAAACGTACACTTTTTTTCTCATTCACTCATGGGATGGAGGTAACATTGGCAAGACGAGCATTTATCAACAGCGCGTAGAAACTACTGATAAATTAGCCAACTGGAATTGATTTGCAGTTGTGCTGATCACCCTGTAGTACTGATATGCTGAAATTCTTTTGGAAGAACGTAGCACATCTACAACAGTAACATTTTGATGTTAGTGTTGCTCAACACTATTAGAAACATAGAAACATAGAAATTAGGTGCAGGAGTAGGCCATTCGGCCCTTCGAGCCTGCACCGCCATTCAATATGATCATGGCTGATCATCCAACTCAGTATCCCGTACCTGCCTTCTCTCCATACCCTCTGATCCCCTTAGCCACAAGGGCCACATCTAACTCCCTCTTAAATATAGCCAATGAACTGGCCTCGACACAATATTCATAATTTAGAGTTCAAAATCACACCGTGGAAGTATTTATAAAATTATGCTGATATTTGCATCTAATTTTGAAACAGGCACATCTGAATAGTTATTCCCCAGTCTACATCTTTTTCCTAAACCAGATTGTCAACTAATTTATTTTCAATGATTGAAAGGTAAGGTTATAAAGATTGATTCACTTTTTGAGTTGACCATCAAACACACAGTTTAGATTAAAGATAGACACAAAGTGCTGAAGTAATTCAGTGGGACAGGCAGCATCTCTGGAGAAAAGGGATGGATGATGTTTCGGGTTGAAACCACTTCTTCAGACCTGAACCATAAAGTCACCCATCCCTTTTACCTGTTGAGTTACTCCAGCACTTCGTGGTTATCTATAGTATGAACTAGCATCTGCAATTCTTTGTTTCCACACAGTTCAGATTTCTCATTTATATTGTCTTTTAAAAACCTAAATGTGCACTTCTTGGGCATTGAGGCTCTCATTAATACTTGAAATTCAAACCAAAGAAAAATATTTCCATATTACATATGTCTCTGATAGTATTATTAATTGATGACATGTTTGGTAAACAATTACTTATAATAATTTCCATCTTGCCAAGTGCAACAAATTATTTCAGTGGCGCAATAGGTCACAAAAAAATTGTTTCTTTGTAAATTCCATTGCGTTAGTCACTACTTGAACTGGGAATGTAAAATGATTATTTTGCTACAGTAAATCAGATGACGAGTAGCTTTGCATTCGAAAGAGATTTATCTTGAGGTAAACAGGTGGATTTTTTAATGAGGAACGATTTTTACGTGAAATTATTACCTTCTTCACAAGGTTCTATAAATCTCTGTAGTTCCAGTTTTACATTTCTTGGTTTAGCATGCCAGACATGCTTTGCCAATATAAATACAATTCATATTTCAGAAGATCAGTTCAAAGTCAATGTCATTTATTTTTCCTTAACAAAAAGCTATTATTGCAATAACCACATTTGCTTCTGTGAACCAATTTATTTTAAAACCTAAAACTCTGTCCGATGATCTGGAGCAATTTGAGACGATATATGAAAATGTACAAGACTGGCAGATGCTTCCAAAAGATGCTGAAGTAAATGTTTGCTGAACTGAATGTTTAACAACATGAGGGTGATTACTGTTAACTTGTTTTAAAACACAGATTGACAAATATGATGGGAGTACAAGATCAATGAGTTCCAGTTCCAGTTTAAGTTCGCATTTATTGTCACTTAAGGAACAGTGAAATTTGAATTACCATTTTGCCATAGTAAGTGAAAAGAACACAATACTCACATTAAATAAAATTTAACATAAACATCCACCACAGTGGAATCAACATTCATCACTGTGATGGAAGGCAATGCAGTTCATAAAGACAGCTCGTTAACCTTGAAAATATTTTAACATAGAACTATAGATGTGCAATGCTTTCCAGATATAGCCCAATGCAAGGAACAAAGGATTAAGATCCAATCTGTGCATTGAACACCATTGGAAATTACAAAACAAGTTTTGACAAACTTCAAATGCAGGTTTCAAAAACCTTTGACCTATTTCCTGGTGCCAGATGGCGCTTGGGTGCTTATGAGTTATGTCATGCAATGCAATATTGATTTTATACATTATTAATAACTAATTGTGTCACATTGTTTTAATGCAACATTAATCTCAAGCTATACCTGAGCGGGAAAACAGATGGGAAAGTGGAACTGAACCAAACATTAGATCAGCCATGATTTAATTACACAACTCATGAAGAAATCAAAATTAGAGATAAAAAAAAACCATGTGTAACCTGTACAATTTCCCCATGTTCTCAAATACACGGTATTTGTCTGAATCTTTTGGCCTTCTCTGGATTCCAATTATGGCATGCTATTTATTGAAACAATTGCATCTAATTTAGTAGAAATACTTTCCAACCAAGATAACATTAGTACCGTATAATAATACGATTGCTAATTCAGCAAAGAGAACATGCAGGAAAACTATTTATCTGCATTAGTCTGGAGATATTTTCATTAAATGGCAGACAATGAATGAATTAGCTTTTAGAATTTACTATTTAGAAATTCAACTGATGTTATTTACCACACTGCAGAAACATTTGATGATGGTCTTTTCAATAAAATAAGCGAGGATTAAAGTTTCAGATCAATGACACTTGATCAAAACTAGGATTGCCTTTTCATTAGTGGCATCAATTTTATCTCTCTCTCTCCAAATGCTGCTGGAACTGGTGAGTGTTTCCAATGTTTTCTCCTTTTCAGATTTTTGCCATCTGCAGTAATTCACTTTTTACTTATTTACTACTATGCAGGCCTTTCTTCCCATTAAGTGCATCCTGGGTTCCAGCAGAGCATTCCTGTAAGACTACTTCCACCCTATTTAGTTCCTTATAGCTCTGTACATTATTTTTGCTTAAAAAACCCATCAACTTTTACTTCAGAAATGCAAATACCACAGGGAGCACCCAGGTCAAGATTGAACCTCAGTCCCTGGAACTGTTGAGGAGCAGTATACGGCTTTGCCACCAAGTTGCGTAAGGGGAGACCACATTGGAGAGACAGTACCACTTCAAACCTTAAAAAGCCTTATTTTCAATGAAAATTGGTGTATGAGAAAATAAAGAGAATGAGAGCAAACTTCAGTGTTAGGCCAAATGTTCTCAACCCTACTAAAACATAGGGTGATCAAAGATGTTCAGTGCAGCTTTAGAATCAGCTTGCCTAACAATGAACCATGATACAAGGTGCTCATGTAAGGAACCTGCAGAAGCTTTATTTATTTTGTTCCTAATTTGAATGAAATGATTAAATTGCAACTGGTGTTTGTGATAGATTGACAATATCATGCCAAGTTTTAATTTTAGAGATACAACATGAAAACAGGAACTTTGGCCCTCCGGTCCATGCGACAATTGGTCACCCATTTACAATAGGTCTATATCATCCCACTTTCACATCCACTCCTTGCACACTAGCGGGCAATTTAGAGAGACCAATCAACCGACAAACCCTTACGCCTTTGCAACGTGGAAGGAAACCGGAGCCACCGGAGGAAATCCATGCGGTCACACAGAGAACGTGCAAACTCCACTCAGACTGCACCCAAGGTCAGGATTGAACCCACTTCTCTGGCATTGCGAGGCAGCGGCTCTACCAGTTGCCCCACTGTGCCGCCCCCACGATAACTGCTCCGTTGATTTTACTGGATGAGCATGATCAGGAATTGCATATTATGCTTTTAATTTTTTAATTGTGTTTTGTTTCATGTTTCTAAAATTAAAAGTATTAATACATTTTATTAATTTAACACTCAGATATTTCCAAAAGAAAAAACAGATGCAGTTTTGTAAGCAATTCATTCTTCATCTTTGATCTGTCATTTTCACACCTTACTATACCATATTTCTAGCTTCTTTCTCCCCTGATAGTCTAAAGAAGGGCGTCGACCCGAAATGTCACCCATTCCTTCTCTCCAGAGATGCTGCCTGTCCCGCTGAATTACTGCAACATTTTGTGTCTATCCTAGGATAAGGCTTGTTCTGGCACCCTCCTCCCATGAGACAGAACTTGCATACGCAAGGCCCTGTTTTCAGATAGAGCCTTGCTGTTAAGGTTTGCTGACAGCTCTCCATGTATTCTCATTGAATGAACTGTGCAAATTAAATAGCAACTTTATTTGCCACTCAGAGACGACACAGGCAGATTGCAAATTCTGCACCAATATATTTGACTGAAAATAATGCTGCTGTCAATAGAAGACATTCATATTTTAATGCATAATTTACAGCATATTTAAAGTAGTATGAAAAATCACTATACAGTTTCCATTCTTTTTCATAGCCAAATATATATGAAATGTATTCAAGAAAGAGTGGGACGTTTTATTCTCAGGGCTCGAGCAATCAAAAGAAAGCTAAATCAACCATAGATAATATTGAAAGCGGGAGCTGGAAATGTGAAATGGATCACTCCTGCATCTATTTTCTGTATTTCTCTATGTTAAAACCATGGGAAATTTATACAAGAAGTAAGGAATTGCATTTTCCTAAGCTACTTTGTGGGTATAAAGGATTATTTGATAGTCCAAATCTGGAAGAATACTTCCAAATTCTGATGAATGTTTATCTGAATGAAATTGCAGCAAGAATATAATTAAAATAGTTTGATCAGGAATCAAATTTAAAAGCAAATTCAGTCTTTTTCTGGGCATCTTTAAATTCTTCAACAATTAGTTTAAAGATACAGCTTGGAAACAGGCCCTTTGAGTCCACTCTTACCACCAATCAGTTGTTCACACTAATTGTGTGTTATCCTTCTCTCTCATGTACTACACACAAGGGGCAATTTACAGAGGCCAATTAACCTATAGACCCACAGATGTTTGGAATGTGGGAAGGAACAGGAGCACCCTGAGGAATCTCATGCGGTCACAGAGAATGTGCCAACTCCACACAGACAACAGCTGAGGTCAGGGTCGAACCCAGGTCTCTACTAGCTGTGCCACTGTGCTGCCATTGTGTGAGGGAGAGAGACACACACAAGAAACAATCTCAATTGTTTCGATTAAGTCATGAACTAATTTCAAATCACAAAATCTAGTTAATGCCATATAATAGGCCATGCATCTTTAAATTTAAAATGCTTTTTCAGTATTGCAATTATTACTACTAATGTCTGCAGCTACATCAATTAAAGCAAGATGATGTGAATTGTAGTTCATGAGATAAAGCAATAAGATGCATGCTGTGTCATTACATTACAACAAGAAACAGGTTGATTATTGAAAGTGGTGATTCTCACTTAACATTGTAACCAGTGGAATCCTACTCAGCCTTTACCTTCCTTATATCTGAGTTTAGAGATACAACCCAGACAGGCACTTTGGCCCGTTGACCAGTGATCACGCCATACACAAGCATTACCCTACACACTGGGGACAATTTACAATTTTACTAAAGCCAATTAACCTACAAACCTGTATGTATTTGGAGTGTAGGAGACTCCGTACAGACAGCTCCCGGATCTCTGGCGCTGTAAGGCAGCAACTCTAACATGGTTCCACAGTGCCGCCCTATAGTTTTTACTCTAGGTAGTTTCTGATCTTGAGGAGATTGAAAGGCAAAGAGAGAGAGAGAGAGAAGGCGAGAGAAAGAGAAAGTGAAGGCAAGAGAGAGAAAAACAGCAAGAGAGATGGAGAGGGAGACAGTGAGAGAGAGGTAAAGATGGCGAGAGTGAGGGAGATGGCGAGAGAAGGTGAGAGACGACAAGAGCGAAAGAGAAGGTGAGAGAGAGAGAGAGGCACACACATAAGAAATTGTTGGAATCAGTCAGAAGAAACATAATCTGTTTCTTTCCTCCACATGTGCTGCCTTACCTGCTGAGTTACTTCAGCATTTTGTGTTTTGCTTTTGGAAGTCAAAGTTTTAAATTTCATACAGTTTTCAGTTTTATTCAGAAAACACTTCTTTACCATCAATATAAATAGTTTTAGCGTGAGAAGTTAAGGCAAAAGCAAAGCAGCAACATGGCCAACCAAATGAGGTCACTTCACCACTGTTATGACAATATAGTGAGTTTTATTGCATGCACTGGAGTACTATTTCTCCTCTGATAAGTTGCTGCAGGGTGAAAATAAATCCAATGGTGCAAAATTTTTATTTATTTAATAGTCATGAATTATATTTTAAATCTACTTTAATGCTCGGTATATTACAGATATAATTGTGTGAATGTTTAAAAGTATAGAACTAATCTATAGTCTGTTAAAAAAAACCCAAGAGCTTTTTATTTCCTGACTGAGTACCCCAGCTGATCAGTCAGCTCTATTGCCAGTGTTGTTGCTATGTTGAACAACAGCAACTCACATCCGGAAATGAAATATCCACGCAGGAATCTGGTGAATTTCTATGCAAGAATTGGAGGGCTTTGGCGAGCTTTATGTCTGAGCCAAACCTGAAAATCCATGCCTTTTAAATGACTTGATCGCCGAGGAATCTAATAGCTAATTCATGTTTGCAGATTGGAAGTCAGGACACATGCATGCAGATATTTGAAGACATTGAACATGTTTAATTTTGATGTGTGAAATATTATGAATTGTAGACACAGGGAGATGTGACCTAAGTCAACATTCCTGTTACTTCTGAAAGAGGGCATCCATTTTTTGTGCTGTTACAAAACATGCCATTTGGCAAGCGTTCAATCCTGTGAACTACGGTGCTAATATTTCCATTACCCATAACATTATTTAAATTTTAATCTAAGGTCATGTCTCTAACTCTACTGGTTAGCTCCTCAGACACTTACAGTGGATTTATGAAGCATGACCTAATGCTGCTAAAACCGTGACCCATTGCTGCTCAACTAAATTCCCCTTATAGTTTCTGTGCCCTTTGGTTGAATGATGACAGAAGGCTGTCAAAGCTGTTTAGCCATTTTCCTGACTGCTGACTGGTCTTTAATTTTCTGCATGATGCCTCACATCTATTTTGAATATTATGATGACCTCTGCTACAATTCCCTCCGCTCATGGAGTTCCCGGAAAGATTAATGGAATGTCGCTTATACGTCAGATTTAAGATCTCAGCAGCTAACCATGTGGATATTGAATGGTTTAAATTTTATCATAAGACATTCATAAGAGAGAAGTGTTGGGCCTTGAAGTTAATATGAATGATTTCTATACTCTCATATCTTTAGACAAAAAGAACCGCAGGTGTTGGTTTACGAAAAAACCCCACAAAGTTCTTGTGTAACTCAGCGGGTCAGGCAGCATCTCTGCACATCCGGGATGTTCTCTTTCTTTAGTCAATGTGGCTTCCTCCTACTGCCATAGATGGATTTCTCATTCATGTCTCCTCAGTGTCCTGTAGTTCTGCTCTCACTCCCCCTCCTCGCACACAGAACAAGGATAGAGTTCCCCTTGTCCTCACCTTTCAACCCACTAGCATCCACATCCAACATATTATCCTCTAACATTTCCATCACCTCCAATGTCGTCCCACCACCAGTCACATCTTTCCATCTCCACCTCTTTCCACCTTCTGCAAAGACTTCTCCCTCCACAACTCCTTGGTTCGCTCATGCCCAGTTACTTTCCAATGCAACCACAGAAGATGAAACAATTGTCCCTCTACCTCCTCCCTCATCTCCATTTGGGGTCCCCAGCAGTCCTTCCAGGTGAGACAGAGGTTGGCGTGCACTTCCTCTAACCTCATCTACTGCATCCGGTGTTCCCAATATGGTCTCTTGTACATCAGTGAGAGCAAACATGAACTTAGCGACTGTTTCATTAAACACTTGCACTTGGTCCAGCAAAGCCTACTGGATCTCACCGGTTGAAAATCATTTTAACTTCTCGTCCCATTCCCATACTGACCTGGGTCCCATCCTGGGTCTCCTCCATTGCCGTGAGGCCACATGCAAACTGAAGGAATATCACCTCATATTCCACTTGGGTAGTTTACAGCCGAACGGTATAATCACAGAATTCTCCAATTTTGGGTAACAACCTCCCCTTCTCCCATCTTCCCTCATAATTCCCCCCCGCCTCCTTTCTTTCTCCCCTGTTCCACACCTGGACTTGCAAGTATTTCTCCCTTCTCCGTCCCCTTCCACCTTCCCCTTTCAAGCTTCACCATTTGCAACTCTTCAATCCTTTTGTCCAACAACTTTCATTTCTGGCCTTTGTCCAACCATCTGCCTATCATAAACTCTCCTCGCCTGTATCTTTTACTTGCCAGGCTTTGTCCTGCCCTTCCTCTCATTCATCTTTCTCCCCCCCCCCCCCTGTATCCCTGTATCCTCTGTATACAATGTTCAATATAGACTATATATCTAACTTTCAAAATTGCTTTTAATGTTTGATCTAGGTACAAATAATTTATTTTTCAATACGAATTACCATTTTGTTCTCGCTAGCATTTAAAAGAATAAATGGTTTTCTCTGCAATCAAACCAACTTCAGCAGTTAAAGAAAAAAAGCTGTTAAAGTACATTTCTGGTACTCAATGCTGTATAGATTACATATATTGGTTACAATTAAACCAAATAATTGTCTCATATACTGAAGGAAGAAGTATACTCAGCTACACAAACTCACCACGAGATGTTATCTTGGGAAATGTTACCAGAGTTGTGATGTTGTAACTGGTTTTAGTTATTATCCTTCTTAAAAGACAAAGGCAATGACAACAATTCAAAGAACAACTACACAATATTTCCTACTTCTAACTCAATAGGACAAGAAAATGGGTTAGGTGATCTGAATCTTCACTGATGAAATAACTATCTCTCTTGTTCTGCAATAGCTAAGATAGGAAAAGATTAAAATGAATGTGCTTTTCCTGGCTCCTGAACAATGGATCTAACTCTTTTTGAAATAAAAACATCTTATGACTTTTCTCTGAGGCCTCAAAAGTAATTAATCAATATTTATTTTCCTTGCCTCATTGCTATGGTTAGACACCAGAAAACTACAATATTGCATTACTAACTTCTGCTCAGTGGCTGAATACACAGACCAGCGTACCTATTACTCAGCCAGATGCCTATAAATGACAGTCACCACTAAGTCCCAGAAGTGCTGGAAACGTATGTGTTACTGTTATGTACTGTTGCTAACAGAATGATTTCATTTTTATATATGATCTAGAGCAGAGGAGGAAATTTCTCAGCACTAGCACTCAGCCTTCAGATCAGAAATGAAGAGATAGTGGAAGCGGCTGCAAGATTAGTGCTTGGGATGATTTTTCTCCTCGGACCGGGAATCATGAATGATATAATTCTGTAACTTTAATCGTTGTTTCCAGGTTATTTCTGTCGTTTAGAATTGTACCTTACTGATTCCAGTAATTGTTCCTTACTGATTCCAGTCTGAAGATGGGTACTGATACGAAACGTTGCCTGTCCGTTTTCTCCAGAGATGCTGCCTGACCTGCTGAGTTGCTCCAGTACTTTGCGACTTTTTAAAACTTTCAACTTCAATGTTTTTGAGGTGTGGAGGGAAACCAGAGCAGTAATTTAAAAATCGTTTTAAGGTACGGTAAAGCTGGGGGAGTGGGGCAATTTTTAGTGCAAGTAAAATCCACCAACAACTTCTCATCAGGTCTCTCTGCAATTTATCTTTTGCATATTCATGTGAATCAGAGGATTTTTTTCTTTAATCACGTAAGTAAATTACAAAAACACACTAATAACTGATTCTATCTTTTTATGTTCCATGTTGCCATGTTTTTTAGTAACTCTGATAAGTGTTCGTTGCAGAGAATATTTCGGCTGGGATTGCAGGGGGATTAGATGAGATATTAAACACGCAGCATTATTCTTATTTGGATCTTGGACTCTAACAAGATGAGGGATGCAAGATTAAAGTTTTGCCTTTCCATTAATTATTTGAGGCATTTAAATGCAATGATTTAGGGTTGTCTTAACTCAGTTCCTAGTAGACAGATGGAAGCTGCTTGATAAAACTGATTTACTTTGGCAAAAAGACAAGAAAAATCTAAAATATCTCAGTTAATGTCTATACGATAATTTCTTCATTTCCTAATTGAGATATCATTTATAGTTCCATGCATCTTCAAATAAACTGAAATAATCATGTCAAACTGTTATACTTATTGTCAGAGATACATGTAGATAAGAAAATGCACAACCTGTTAATTTTTAAGACAAAGGTATCATATATTCCAGAGGTTTTTCACAAAATTAAGTTAGCAAAGACTAGGTGAATGCCTTTGTAATTATGTTTACAGCTGAGAATGTCACTAAAGCAAATGACAAAATCACCACATTTCTGATCAATGGAGCCTTCTCTGCAAAGATTGTAATACAAGTAACTACAGGTTTAAACGTGCATTATTGGCTTAGGATCATGCTGAGAGCATAAGAAAAATGACAGAATTTTTTTTTCTTTCACTCCTACAACATATCATGTTGCTAGGAACACCAAACTTGGTACCTTCTTTGGTATAAATTATGCTCAGCTCCCAAAATGTTTTAAACATGTTAAGAATGCCCTTTTCTCTTGGCAGCTATGTCTTACCTAAAATCGTGCACTCCCATGACATCTCTCCCATTTTCCACTCAAAGTCAGACAATAATGCTGGCAAAATACTTGACAGTAGGGAATATCACAGCTCATGCAATCAGATCTTATGTGTACTTCATGCTTAATTTTGAACACAAATCACTTGGCACCAATTAAGAGCAGGAACATTAGATGAATCATTTAATCTATGGCCTGTGGACATAGAGACAATTTTTGTGTCCCTTGAATATATTGACTGGGGCCGACATGGCTCAGTATCATATCACACATGAAAAATAAAGAGTCAGGGGAGCTCCTGCCACAAGTACTGTGAATGGAAGTTAAACTGCAGAAACACATTGTTTTAACATACTGACCCAAATCATTTTTTTTCCTTCAACACATTTTCAGAAATACAAATTTAATAAAAGATTATGAACCTGGTTCATTTATTTTGTTACTGCACCTGCTTGGTACACAATCTCAATGCCTGAGGATAAATTTTGTGCTTCTATGGCACTTTTGCACAATTTCCATATAGTTTCTGGTGAAACACTACCCATCAGAAATGTGTTTAAGAAGAAACTGCAGATGCTGGAAAATCAAAGGTAGACAAAAATGTTGGAGAAACTCAGCGGGTGAGGCAGCATATATGGAGCGAAGGAAATAGGCTTCGCTCTATAGATGCTGCCTCACCCGCTGAGTTTCTCCAACATTTTTGTCTTCCATCAGAAATTTGGACTGGTTATTAGGGACTAGTTCAGAGCAAATGGGACAAGCTTAGAAAAGGCATCTTGGTCGGTGTATATATGATGGGCTGAAGGGCCTGTTCCCATGCTGGAATATTCCATGACTATTTCCTATCAAAATTCAGCAGAATGCCAATGTCACCGACCAGACATTTTTGTTCATGAACTGCCATCAATGAGCATACTGTTGATACATAGAAACCGCCTCAAAAAATCCTTGATTAGCTGCCTTAGCTACTTAATCATCATAAGGTTCAACAAGAAACACATTATATTGAAAATTAGTTGGTTTATTGTGTTCTGTCCCCTATGGTATTGTTTTCTTATGTTAAACCTCATTCCGTGTAATTTTTACTTCTATTAAAATCCATTGCTGGCAGCCCTGGATGCAGAATAAAGCTTCAGAAATTGTAGATGCTTCCATCTGTCAGCTGATGCTACAGTTGAATAAAGAGGCTCAGGAGGCTACAACCCAAGAGCATGGTCGACCAAATCCATGCTCAAAGCCGCAGCCTGCTGGCAACTCATGAGGTTACTTTCTTCTCTCCCCCGCACTGCTGTTTTTTTTTTATGATATCATTCCTCCTCCACAAACACAATTCCTTTGACATCACCTTGCTGATGATCTGAAACTTACAGAGAGAAATCCATTGCATAGCACCAACCAAGCGTGGGGGGTATCAATGCTGCTGCAAGTCTATGCAACAGCAGAATGTTAGAAGCGCGCAGGTTGGGTTCAAGTAGCTCTTCAAGAAAGCAATGTCATGATTTACATCCTTTAAACAACGATGACTTCAAGTTCGGCATTCGGGAAAAAAATGGATAAAATTCAATTTTCAAAGGGTCAGGGAGCGATACAGTGTGGACAATGACCACTCAGTCCACTGAGTCTATGGCAACCATCATGCACTCATTTGCACAAAGATGAAATTCATCCTATTTTATTCTCCCACACTGCCATCAATTAACCTGCCAACCTGCAAGATGTTGGGATGTGAGAGGAAACCAGAACACCTGGAGCAAATCCACATGGTCACAAGATGCAAAACTCTACACAGATAGTGTGGGAGGTCAGGTCCAGATCATTGGAGATCGACGAGATGCATCATTGCACCATTAGGCTATTTCTTGGGATGTCATCTACCTGTAATTAAAACATTGCACAGGGAGAGAGGGATTGCATATTGTCCCTGACTCACTTTCTTTTGGTATTTTTAAAAACTTTATTTTGCATGCAATGTGTCAACAAGGTAAGGCAATGATTAGTGCTGCTGAGAAAAAATAAATGGAGGTAATTTGATGGGAGCAAAACCATCATGAACAATGGGATTAAAGGTTGGAAGGAATGGACGACTGAAGTACATTTAAGGAAGTGATTCAATCTACAGTATATCCACTAATGTAATCAGTAATAGTAAACTAATTCATAACCAATCTGAAACATTAGTCCATGCACCAATATAATTCTAACAGTATTGCTTATTTCTCCTCTATCACAATCACTCTAAAATCATCTAGCTTGTAAAATTTTGCCCAAAGTCCCATTCTCCGGGTGACCACGTTACTTTCCTTCTTGTCTCTCATGTTAACTGACATGGTTATCTGTTCTCTCCCCTTAGGTATTGTACTGCTCCCCTTCAAATCATTTCTATTTCAAGATTTGTAGCAGTAATGTTTAAAGTTTAAATACTGACTCATTTAACTTGGACTTTAGTTTCCTAAAGTGGAACATCTCTCAGTTTATTTCATTGATTTGTTACGTATCCACGCTTGGTTTAAGGAGCTTCTCCCATGTTCTTGTTTCTTTTAATGTGTAATATTAGTATGACTGATTTATTTTGAACCAGCAATGAAATCAAGCTAACATTGCCCATTTTTTCCCCCACAGTAATTCACTTTAGTTCATTCATGATCGGTCTATCTGACCTGCAAACAACGTGTCTACCAATTTTTAAAGAAAACACCAGAGGGCGACCTTGTTAATGTAATACACCACCATCATTCTCTTGCTCAATATCGCTCGCCCTGTTTCGAGGCCAGTTCACAGCATTTGTGATTTTATTTCAGCGTTAGAATGTATGTTTAATGATGTAATAAATATTGCTCCATTTGACAGAAAATCCTCGTTTTTTTTTTTAAAGATAGGCACCAGACAAATGGCTTCCTGCTCAGACCCTGAGGTGACCAATGCAAAGAATGGTCCTCTTAAAATAAGCTTCTCCTTTGCAGATGCTTAATCTCTGGTACTAACTCACTGCATTATTTGGAATTCTGCAATATATCCTGCTTTTCCATTTAAAAAGTGTGAAACTTGCTTAATCACATTTACATGCTTTCATGATTCCCTGTTTTATTTTTAAATTCTGTTCAATCTCCTCAATGGTTTCAATGATGCTTGATTTCTTTCTGGAGATTAAGAAATGCTGTAGATGTTGCATTAATTTCAGGATTTACTGAAGATTCACCATTAATACCTCAATTTTTCTCCGTCACCACTTTCATTGTGCATTTATCTTTAGCATATGGTGAAACTCAATTTTCCTCACCAATGGATGTTTTTGTGCTCAGATTACAAACTTCTCTAAACATGTTTCCAGCTCTTACAAAATATTTCTTGGCTCTATGCAACACCATCTCTCTAATATCTAATTTTCACATCTCCAATCTACCTTCCATATTCAGCACGATTTTTTCATGTAATCAGAATCAATTCCTTCTGAAGGACATGTAATGATGTTTTCCTTGTTTTGAGAATATTTCTTCCAACTTTATTCACAAAGTTAGGTGAATTGGATCACACACCCCATACCCTATAGATAAACACAAAATGCTGGAGTAACTCAGCGGGACAGGCAGCATCTCTGGATAGAAGGAATGGGTGACATTTCGGGTCAAGATCCTTCTTTAGACTGAGTCAGCGGAGAGAGAGATAAGGAAGTGTAAGGTGTGAAAATGAGACAACAGGGATGTAGATCAAGAAAAATATAGAATAGATCATTGTTAGCTTGGAGAAGATAAACAACAAAGTAAACAGATATAAAATGTAAACGAGGACAGTCAGACTGGTCAGAGAACTGGAAAGGTGGGAGGGATGCAGAGAGAGGGAAAGCAAGGGGTACTTGAAGTTAGAAAAGTCAATATTCATACTGCCGAGGTGCAAACTGCCCAAGCAAAATATGAGGTGTTGTTTCTCTAATTTGCGCTGGGCCTCACTCTGACAATGTAGGACAGAAAAGTCAGTGTGGGAATGGGAGGGGAGTTAAAGTGTTTAGCAACCGGGAGATCAGGTAGGTTCAGGCAGACTGAGTGGAGGTGTTCAGCAAAACGATTGCCGATTCTGTGCATGATCTCGCCGATATATATGAGCCCACACCGGGAACAGCGGATACAACAGATGGGGTTGAAGCAGGTACAAGTGAACCTCTACCTCACCTGAAAAGACTGTCGTGGTCATTTAGACAGAGTCAAGGGAAGAGGTATAGGGACAGTTGTTGCACCTCCTGCGGTTGCTGGGGAACGTGCCTGGTGAGGGGGTGGTTTGGGTGGGAAGAGACAAGTTAACCAGGAAGTTGCAGAGGGAATAGCCCTGCGGAAATTAGAAAGGGTTGGAGATGGCTAGTGGTGGGATCACATTACATACTGTACATATGAGAGTTCATCCTTCACTTACAATGGATGCAGTAATGTCAACACAGTTGCAAAATCCCTCAGAAACAAGGCATAATATGGACCATGCAAAAGAAGGATCATTGCGTGGTGATATTCGTAGGTTTTCTAACCTTTGTAATGGAGTTAACCCATTCTCTTGAATGTTGAAGACCAGTTTCTTCCACCCTCCAGCTGTAATAAGGCAGCTCTTTTCCACAAAAACAGATCTGACCTTCTGGAACCTGACATTATGAATCCGTCTGAAAGACTCTGTGCATTCAGAGATCTTTTTCCTCAGAGTCACAATCAAAATGTCACCTTCGTAGCTTGGGTAATGTTGAACTCCTTTCACTATTTTTCTCAAAGGGGGCCAAAATATGATGGGAAATTACTTCACACCTTAAGACTGCTTGGTATAGGTACGAATCCTCTTTCGTATGTTGATCATTAGTTTGTTTTGGCACATTTATTGGTGCATAAGCACATGGAATTGAACTTAGAAAAGTACCACAAAGGAACAGGGCATTCTGCCCATGATATTTGTGCCAACCATGATGTCAATTTAAACTAATTCCATCTGCCTGCATTAGACAATATCCCTCCATCCCCTGCTTATTCTTATGCTCTTCTAAAAGCTTCTTAAATCTTGCTTTCACATCTACCACCTCCCCAGAGAGCTCATTCCAGATACTCCAAAGAAATCAATCAATGTTTTACAAGCACTCCTCATAAGTAATACTCTCAAATCGAGGCAACATCCCAGTGGACATCTTTTACACTCTCTCCACAGTCTCCACATACTTCTTGTAAGACAGTGATTCAAAGTTCACATTCCTCCAAATGTTGCCGAACAAAATGTTACAATATGACTTTTTGCACTCATCAACACTCCAACCGATCAAGGCAAGAATGCCATATGTCTTATTTAAAGCACTTTCTACTTGTGTTGCCACTTTCAGAGAGTTATGCACATATACTCCAAGATTTCTCTGTATATCAATGCTCCTTCGGATTCTGCCATTTACTGTATACTTTCCTCTTCGATTTGTCTCCCAAAGTGTTGCATCTTACATGTCCAGATGAAACTCATCTGCCATTACTTTGTCCATATTTACAAATGAACTATAATATTGTTCTATCCTTTGACAACCTTCCTCACTATCAACAACTCCACAATTTGTGTATCATCTGCAAAGTTGCTAATCAGTCCTCCTACATTTTCATCTAAATTATATATCAATCCAATCACCGATCCCTGTGGTATATCATAGTTCACTGATCTCCAGTCTGACTATCACCCCTCTGCCATTGCCTTTATCTTCTGTGGCCAGACAGAGAATTATATTCAGAACGAGAACTGTATTCTGCACCCTGTTTCTTCCCCGTTGATCAAACTATATTTTATTCTCTGTATCTTCCCCTTTGCTCTATCTACTGTACTGTTTGAACTGATTGTATTTATGTATGGTATATCTGATCTGTTTGTATAGCATGTAAAACAAAGCTTTTCACTGTACCTCAGTACATGTGACAATAATAAATCTACACCTAAACCAAGCCAATTTTTATTACAATCTGCCAAGTATCTGTGGATCCAATGTGCCCTATTCTTTAGTTTAGTTTAGAGATACAGCGTGGAAACAGGCACTTCAGACCATTGAGTCTGCACCAACCAACGATCCCCGTATTCTAGCACTATCCTACACACCAAGGACAATTTACAATTTTTACCGAAGCCAATTCACCTACAAACCTGTACGTCTTTGGTGTGTGAGAGGAAACCGGAACACGTGGGGAAAACCCACGCGGTTACCAGGAGAACGTACAAACTCCATACAGACATCACCCGTAGTCATCATCAAAAATGGGTCTCTGGCACTGGAAGGCAGTAACTCTACCGCCGCACCACCGTTCCGCCCAATCTTTTGGATCCAACTTCAAGAGGGAATGCTCAAAGTTAAATATCTTGGTTCCTGCTCACTCAGTGTACAGATCCTCTTACATGGACAATGTGTACTGTTTGTTGTCTGCAGTCAGACAGTTTTGTTTGCTTTTCGCAACCCAGTAATGGGTGCTGTCCACTCACTGTGCGGTTTTGATTAACACACCATGAGACTTAAGCTTGTCCAACTGTTCCACCACTTGAGTTTTCAAAGTACATGGCACTGATATAGGTTTGTAGTAAACTGATTTGGCTTAATGCTTGCATGGACCTTATGTCCCTTGAAACCCATGTATAATTCATTGGAAAATTTTGCATAATTTTCTAAAAGCTTTTCCAGGCTTGGTTGCAAAGGGCATTCCATGAATACATTAATTCATTCAATACACCCTTCAATCCTTGAGCCAATCTTTCCCAATTTGAATACTCAGACACAAAGATCAATAAGAAGCTACGCTGGCACCTGAATGGGGTTTGGAACAGCTCAATAGAATGAAGGGCCTGTCCCACTCGGTGTTTTTTTTCGGCGACTGCCGTCATCATTGACTGACATTTCAGGTCTCCAAAAAAGTTGTGGCGTGATGCGGCGTGGCGCGGCGTGATGACGTGTTGATGCGCGGTATTTCCACAAGTGTCGCAACGTTTATTTTGTCGCCGCTGGATTTTGAAATGTTCAAGATCTTTCGGTGACCCTGATACATCAGTCAATGACGCCAGCAGTCACCAAAAAAATCACCAAGTGGGACAGGCCCTTCAAATTCACTTTGAAAAATCAAAGAAAATCTGTTGCCCGCAATCTGAATAAAAACAAAAAAATGCTGGAAACACTCCGCAGGTTAGTCCACATCTATGAACAGAGATCGATGGACTGCTCTACTCACTCCACACCTATGGCTGTGCAGCCACACACAGTTCCAACTCCATCTTTACATTTGCTTACAACACCACCATTGTTGGACAAATTATGGATATTGATGAGTCAGAGAATAGGAGGAAGATTGGTCGTCTGATTGCAATCTAGTGCCTGAATGACAAACGCGCTCTCAGCATCAGTAAAACCAAGGAGCTGACTGTTGATTTTAGAAGAGGAAGGCTGAGGATTACAAACCAGTCTTCATCAATGGGTCAGTGGTGGAAAGAGTCAATAGGTTTAAATTCCATATCTCTGAAGATCTGTCATGGACCCAGCACATTGATGCAATCATAAAGAAAGCCCATCAACGCATCTACTTCCTTAGAAGATTGAGGAGATTTGGGATGTTGAAGGATAACCTCTTGAACATCAACAGGTGTACAGTAGAGAGCGTATTGACTGGTTGCATCATGGCCCGGTTCGGCAACCCAAGAACGAAGATTACAAAAGTGGTCAACACAGCCCGGTTCATCATGGGTGCTGACCTCACTACCATCAAAAGGTTCTCTCAAAAAGACAGCCAGCATCATCAAGGACCCACACCACCCTGGCTCTCGTTTCACTCCTGCCATCGGGAAGAAGGTATAGGAGTCCGAAACCTGTAATGTCCAGTTTCAGAAACAGCTCCTTCCCAACACCCATCAGGCTATCGAACGCAAAAAAATTCCAACTAAACTCAAAACTATGAACTGCCCAGGACTTTATTTTCGCCTTGTTTTCGCCTTGCACTATATTATAACTTTTTAATTATTGATGATTTCTTTGTTTCTTTATTCCATTATCTATTGGGTACAAACCTGAGGTGCTGCTGCTGAAAGTAAGAATTTCTTTGTTCCGTTTTGGTACATATGGCAATAAAACACCTGAACAGAATACCCTTAAACAATACCCTTAAACCCTGGCAAAGTGAGAAAATAAGTCTGAATTCTGGTGAAGACTGATTTTCTCTCCTTTTCATGATTCTCAAAGGCGCTCTCTGCAGCCAGATTTAATCTGCCCTGTTAGAACCATTCTCTTTTTATAGTTATAAGAATTAAACTGACAATCCTGTACTCTAGATCAAAAGCCATCATTTCAAAGAGTGGAAAATCCTCTTGTCAGGCTCAAATTTCTTGCTTGATTTACACCACTAAAATGGATTGTTTCAACATTATTGTATCAACATCATCAACATACCATCCTTAAAATCACAGACGATACCACCATAGCCAAATGAATAATTGGTAATGATGAGTCAGCATACAATAGAAAGCATACTGTCGGGTTACATCACAACTTGGTGTGGGAACAGATGTGCCTAAGACAATAAGAAATTGCAGAGAGTTTGTAGATGTAGCCCAGTCCATCACATAGATTAGTCTTCCCACCTTTGACTTAATCTATACTTCACGCTGTCTCGGAAAGGCAGTCAACATAATCAAAGACTTGCCTCACTCCCTGCAGCCATCCAGCAAAATGTGCAGAAGACTGAAAGCATGCACCACCAAACTCAGATACAGCTTCTTCCCTCCGTTATCAGGCTTTTGGACTTTCCATAAGCTAAGTTCCTGTTCGATTCACCTCTACCCCTTTGAAGACATTGGAGTTTTTCTATGGAACTGATACACTAAAATGCTGAGAAATATATTCTGCACTCTATAAGTTTGTTTCTATCTATTGTAATTGAGCTTGACCTGATTGTATTTACGGATTGTGCATCTAATCTATTCTGATCTAAATTGCACATTATTTGTGGGTGTAGTCTACAATTGGGAAGGAATTGCAGTAATATGAAGAGAGAATAGAAATTGGATAAGTGTAGGATTAGTATATTAGTGTATGATGGATGGTGTAGACTTGGTGCCTGATGGATGATGTAGACTCGATGGGCTAAAGCTCGTGCTTCTCTGCTGTAAGACTGTATGAAAAGCCAGTTATAAAAACCAATGAAGATACAATGGGTGTACATTACTCCAACAGACTTACACAATCTGATATGAAAAATTCAACTGCAATCCGTTAAACAGATTTGCTCAGTAGATATAAGCAACAAAGTTGGTCTTCACAGTGGTTCAGATCATTAAAGTCAAGGTTTGGCACAGGAAGAGGGCATTCAGCCTTTTGTACTCATGTCAGGTTTTATATGACCAATCCTATTTATCCTTCCACTCACCTGGATTTTCAACATAAGCCTTCTAAATTCTGCCTTTTAAAATTTAGATCCAATTCCCTTTGAGACTATGCCACTGACATATGCAGGAGGTTGCTTGTGTGTAGGAAATGAGGTCTAGTACTGGTAGCAGCATGATATTTGTGATTTTTAAATGGAGACTGAATTTGGCAATTTTACATAATGATGTTACGATTCCCCTGGAGGCCTCTTCAGCTTTTCCTTTGCTTGTCGCATTATTCTCCGCTGTTGCTCTGTATGACTGTCCTTTTTGTCATTTAATTCTCCATGCCATCCACCTACTCACCTGCCTTTACTTTCCCCTCTCCTCCATATCTTCTTCTCCCCGGGAACTTTCAAATTGTTTTAGCTCTGACATTTTCCAGGTTTAATGGAAGGTTTTCAACCTGAAGGCATAACTGTCTCTTATTCCGTAGACCTGCTGAGTGTTTTCACAATTTTTCTTTTAATTACATTAAATGACAAAAAGACAGTACATTTTATACTGGCTAACCAAGGAGATAAGAGAGTAAGTCGCAGCAGATGGGTGAGTTTTCGAATATATCTCATCAGTATTTACCATGGAGGAAACAAATGAATTGCTGGAGGAATTCAGCAGGTCAGGCAGCATCTGTGGAGGGAAATAGATAGATGATGTTTCAAGTTGGGATCCTTCTTCAATCTGAAGGGTCCTAACCAGAAGCGTTGTCTGTCCAATTTGTTCTCCAGATGCATTTGGGAAGAGCAGAACATTGTCTGCTGGCAGGAAATGGATTAAGTATGAACAGGACTTGTTCTGGTTGGCAAGATGTGTCCCACAGGGATTGTTTGTGGGCTTCGATATTTTGAAATGTATATAAATAGATGAAGGTTAAATTTATTTATTTTTTATTGTTAAATTAATTAATTAAATCAAAATGTATTTATTACATTTATTAATTAAATTTGTTGTTAGATTGTTAAATTTGCCACTGATGCAAAGATATGCATGAAATCAATGTGTTAAAGGTCATAATGACCCCACACACCCCTGTAAATGTGTTGAGGTAAAAATCAAGCAAGCAAAGTCTTATACGGAAAAATATGAAGTTGTCAATTTTAGCAGAGAAAATAATATTTCATGCTGTTTCGGGAAATCGGATAACATAATGAAGGCTTATTTTCACTCTGGTCATTCCCACATCTCTTCCCTCTTGTCAGGCAGTAGATACAACAGCTTGAAAGCACCTACCACCAGATTCTGGAACAGCTTCTTCCCCACTGCTATTAAACTACTGAACAGTCATCCCATAACTGGGGTGTAGTCCGGCTCTTCCAACCTACCTCATTGCAACTTTGCACTTATTTTTAACTGCAGTTTCTCTGTTATTGTAATGCTATAACACTGTATTTTGCACTCTGGTAATTTCTCTCTTCACACTACCTGTTGTATTTGTGTATGGCTTGATTGTAATGTATAGTATGATTTGATTTGATTTGATTTGATTTGACTGGAGAGCAAGCAAGAAGTCCTTCACTGTATCTCGGTATACATGACAATAATGGACAATACAATACTAAAATGAGGAGAGATCTAGATTTCCTAATTCACGATTTCAGTACACATCTCGAGCCATAACTAGGAAAGTTAACTGAATGTTTTATTTGTAGGGGAATTCAATACAAAAAGCAGGTCATTTAAAAAGAGGATTGGTGAGACCACATCTGGAAAATGTAGAGTATTTGTCTCTTTAATTATGGGAGGGATGTTAATGCATTGATAGCAGTTCAGAGAAAGTTCACTGGTCTCATATCTGAAATAGACAGGTTGTCTTCTGCGTAAAAGTTGGATAGCTTATGTTCACTGCCGTTTCCTAGAAAGAGATAGTAAGATCATGTGTTTTGATGGGTGGATTTTCAGAAGTTGTTCCTTCTTGTGGGAGAATCTAGAGCTAAAGCTCATTGTTTGAAAAGTAGGGATCAGTTATTTAAGATAAAGATGCAGCTTTTAATTTCTTCTCAGAGTCTTTGGAACTCTTCCTCAGGGGGATGCCTCATTTTTAAAGTCATGCAAAGTGAAGAGGTGAAGGATTGCCACGGCTAGATGAGAATGTAGGGTTGAAATCACAAATCAGGTCGACCATGACATAATTCAATGGAAGAGCAAAGTTAAGGGGTCATATGGTCTACTTCTGGTTCTGACAGAGGAATTTCTAAAATTTATCATAAAATTTAGCAAGTCTGCAATATGATTAACCCAATAGTCTTACATACTGGAAAATAATATTGGGAAATTAGACCAACATCATGAAGGTAACTTAAAAAAGACAGTAATTAGCTTAGGAAAGTGTTTCATTTGCAAAGCAGAGATAGCGGGAGCAAAGAGTTGCTGAGTGCAATAAAACTGATCAGAGAGTAAATGGGAAATGGCTTTTAGGGAAAGAATAAGTCCCAGCTAACAGACAGATGGAGTCAACACCAGCAGAGATAATACATGGTTCAAAGACTACAAAGAAAAGTCGGTTACTGGTGATTATGTTATAAATGTAAAATCTGTATAACTTTTACAAGGGGGATAATATATATTTTCTTATATATATATGTCATTAAAGCTGTTTGTGTCCTCTCTCATAATGCTTCCCAATGCATATAGTCAAGGCCTGAATGCATTGACTTTATTTGAGAAAATTCACTACTGCTGCATAAGATTTTCTTTGACAGCTGCTCTGATGTGAGCCTTTATAATGAGGGTGACTGCACCTCACATTAAAGCCAGAATCAGGATACGGGTTAAACACACAAATCCTTCCAGCAGCTCCACAGTTGTAGGCTCAGAGGACTAGGCGTGGGCACCATGGGTAGTGCTTGCCTATCTAGCCCAGTGGTCAGTATAATTAACCAATATGCTGTTGGGACCGTTCTCCTGAAACGGTAGATTTGTTGTGAAGAGTGAATGCACTGACAAGAACTATAGGTTCATGAGTTCACCTGAATGAGAGGTGACTTAAATGAAACTTTAAAATTCTTAAAGTGCTTGACGGGGAAGATGCAGAGATGATGTTTCGCCTGGAAGGAGTGTCTTGAACCAGGTGGCTAATAAAATTCAAAGACATTTTTTGACTGAGAAAGTGCCAAATTTTTGGAATTCATTCCCTAAATGGGTTGTGGAGCACAGTTACTTAGTTTATTCCATACAGAGATTGGTAGCATTTTTGATCTTAAGGGAATCAACAATTAATCGATCAATGCATGAAATTGGGGCTTAGGTGGAAGATTAACGATGATCATTGAATGATGATGCAAGCAAAAATGGCCAAATGATTCACTCCTATTTCCATTTCTTATGTTATGTTCTTATTCAAAACCTTATGTCACTAATAAAGTGGACACGTGAACAAAGAAATGGAAAAAAAAAATCACAGTCTAAGTAGTTAATTCATCTGATTTTGGTTTTCTTTTAATACCATTTGATCCCCATAGCTTACTGCTAATAACTAAAGCTTAACATTAAATCAAAACAGCATAGATAGTATTTACCTATGAGAAATACTACTTTAAACTGGATGGTTAATAAATAGACACAAAATGCTGGAGTAACTCAGCGGAACAGATGGCATCTCTGGAGAGAAGGAATGGGTTAGTTGGAGCAATCAATCTAAAAATATTATATCAATAATTTAGTAATTTGAATGTTTCCTGTCACATTTACATTGTGAATTGCTATGTAAAAATGTCAACTCTACATTTATCATTCTGGTATCAAATAATAATTGAAGGGTTATAATATAGATAGCATAATGTATATAATTTTTCAATAAAATTGGACATTTTCTCCACAAATTACCTCGTCACTGATCAGTTCCTCACAGAAACCTCTGTGCTATACGCTTCCTCCATTCTGATATTGTTTTTTGTCAAGTATCAGTTCAAGGGACTGACTGCTGCGCACATCAAACTGGCTGAGTAGCAAGTCTTACCATAAGTTTCTCACAGGAAAAAAACATAATATACCAATTTTTAATTAACATTGAATATGCTAAATAGAAACTGGAACATCCATGGCAAAAAAACAGCTGAAAATTAAATATAACATCCATTATTATCTGAAAAATGAGGAAATTCCAAGATCTATGCTTAAGATTACTTTTATTGGACCAGTTAATTTGCTAAGCAGTAATTATAGCTTGGAATACCATTAAAAATTCACACCTTATGCATACGAGCTGATATTTTTTGGACTATATCCAAGATTCACTCATAAAAAACTCAAGTTCTATGCATATGATTTATCTAGACTTCACTAAATTGTATAATATAGAAGTTAGACACAAAATGCTGGAGTAACTCAGCGGGACAACTAGCATCTCTGGATAGAAGGAATGGGTGATGTTTTGGGTCCAAGTTCAAGATCAAGTTCACATTTATTGCCACATGCACCAATTAAGGTAGAGTGGAATTTGACTTACCATGCAGCCATACAAACAAACGGGCACAATACGCAATAGAATATAACATAAACATCCACCACAGTGGAATCAACATTCTTCACTGTGGTGGATGGCAATAACTTTGCCAGTCCTCCTCCTTTGTTCATCCGTGGTCGGGGCAATGAAACCTCCGCAGTCGCCACTACGGATGGCCCGATGTACAGGCCCTCTCGTCGGGATGATCGAAACTCCGACGTCAGAACGGATGAACACTCCGCGGGTTGGAGGTCCCGAATCGGCTGCTTCCTACTAGAGATCGGGGCTTCACGATGTTATAGGCCGCAGGCCGGCGGTCGGAGCTCTTAAAGTCCACATCGCGGCCGCGGCTAGAAGCTCCGCAGACCGTGGCTTCAGTATGTTATAGGTTGCAGGCTGGCGGTCAGAGCACTTCTCCTGGCGACCCCAGGCAAGGGCCCGCCTGCTCCACGATGGAAAGTCCATGCCGCGCCCGCGGCTAGAAGCTCTGCAACCCGTGGATTCAGGATGTCGTAGTCTGCGGGCCAGCGATCAGACCACTTCTTCTGGCGACCCCCAGCAAGGGATCGCCCGACTCCACGATGGAAAGTCCACACTGCACCCGCTGCTGAAGCTCTGGACCCGACTCTGGGAGAGGCCGAATCAGGCTGCGAGGGAGGGCGAAAAGCAGCGAGGGGAAAAGTCGCATTTCACCGAGGTAAGTGACTAAAAATAGTTTCCCCCAATTCCCGCCCCACCCCCCCACACTAAAACACACTTAAACACACTAAAACACACTTTTAGACATACTAAAAACAAAAAAAAGTGGAAAGGATGAACAGCTGTCGGCTCGCGGCGCCACCATGAGACGTTTTAAGAAGGGTCTCGACAAGAAACGTCACCCATTCTTCTATCCAGAGATGCAGCCCATCCCGCTGTGTATATCTTTGGTGTAAACTAGCATCTGCAGTTGCTTTCTATAAATTATATATTTTGAAAATGATGCTCAGGGTAGATCATGAAAAAATCTCCCCCTGTCACTCCTATAATGGAGGTATCAAAGACAAGGGGACATAGGCTTAATGCATTGGGTAAGTGATCTGAGAGGAATTTTAATTTCCATTCAGAGGAGGTGGTTGGAGTTTGGGATGCTTTACCCAAAGAGGTGATGGCGACAGATATTCCCAGGACATTTAAGAATAATGTAGATAAGTATTTGACTTGCCAGGGCATGCAAAGCGACAGCTTAAATTGTGGTAAATGTCTTGGTATCAATAGGTACACTGGGCAGCATGGGCATAGTGGCCTGTTTCAGCGCTGCATAACAACTCGCTCAAAATAGAGAATATGGAGGAATCACTTAGCACCTCCTATAAAAGTGGGATGATGAAACTCTCACAGGCTTTTGTCAGTGAGATATTTAAAAATCATAAATCTGTAGTGCAGCATTATATTTTTACTACTTGTTTAAAATAACATGCTAAAATTGACTATTATTCGAAGTATCGTTATCTAATCAGCAAAGCCAAACAAAAATAAACAATGAATGGTAGAGAGCAGTGGCGGACTGGGTCTAAAAATATTGGTAGCTAGGAGACAAAGGGGGCCCACTTCATCAGGGGTCCACTTGATATAGGGGGCCCACTTCATCAGGGGCCCACTTGCCATCGGGCAAGCTGACACCCTGGCCAGTCCGCCACTGGTAGAGAACAAGGGCAGCACGATGGCGCAGCGGTAGAGTTGCTGCCTTACAGCGCCAGAGGCCCAGGTTCAATCTGATTATAGGTGCTGTCGGTACAAAGCTTGTTAGGTTCCCCGTGACCTCGTGGATTTTCCCAGGCGGCACCAGTTTCCTCACACATTCCAAGGTTTGTAGGTAATTGGCTTCGGTATAAATTGTAAATAGTCCCTAATGAATAAGTTAGTGCTAGTGCACTGGTTGGCACGGACTGGGCAGCCAAAGGACCCGTTTCCCTGCTGCATCTCTAAACTAAACCAAGAACTGGCAAACCTCACATATGCCTTCTGAGTGAGGGGCTCTACTCTTTTGAGATACCTCTCACTATCCTTTATCCATCCTCCCTCAGCCTTCTTTCCTCTAATTCTTACTATCTCCCTCTGCTGTAATATTAGCTTCATTACTAATCTAAGCTCTCAGATTGAAGATAGACACACAAGCAGCCAGTTTGAAGATAGACACACAATGCCCATTTGGCAACATTCAGCCTTCATTTTTATTTTAATCAGTGCCCTTTTCAAAACCAGTGACAGCTTATATTTTACTTTACACTCAAACACTATCACTTGCATCTGTGGAAGATCCTCCATTTGTCAAGACTTTTCCACAGCTCTAGTGTGCTCACCACATCATGCATACCAGTTTTCCCTGATATATTTGCTCATTCACTTTCCTTGCCACTCTGCCAGCATAACCTTGTCACTACTTTTTAAATCTGAACTACACATACTTTAAATAATATGGCAAGCAATCAGTTTTTCCAATGTTAGTTTTAGTTTAGTTTAGAGATACCACGTGGGAACAGGGCCTTCAGCCCACCTAGTCCACGTCGACCAGCGATCCCCGCACACTTACACTATCCTACACACACTAGAGACAATTTACAATTTTACCAAGCCAATTGACCTACATACTTGAACATCTTTGGAGTGTGGGAGGAAACTGGAGATCCCGGAGAAAACCCACGCAGATCATGGGGAGACCGTACAAACCCCCTACAGACAAAACCTGTAGTCAGGATCGATCCCGGGCACCTGGCACTGCAAGGCAACAACTCTATTGCTACGCCACCGTGCCAACAATTTACTTTGACAATCCACTGCACCGTCAGTACTGGAACACAACTAACAAAGTCATCTTGGAGTGTTACGGTAACCCAATTGTCTTCTCCAAAGAAGTTTCCCTGTCTTGTCAGCTGTGATTAAACTGTCACACCAGTTCTTGACATCAAGGAGTGACTGAGCTAAATTCTATAACCAAATTTGGGGGAAAATCTGAATTATTATTTTATAGTCCACATATAATCTCAATCCCTAACCACTGTTTCTGCCTGGAAATAGTTTGAAAGCAAACTGGTCACAATCTTGGTGTCATATTTTACTCAAGTTAAGTGGTGTGTCTACAGAAATCAGTATTCCATTGCTGAAGTCAACAATGATCACATTCATGGAACTCTCTGACTTCACCACTGATTCAACTCTCTTGCTACTGAGATTTGCATCCACACCTTTGTTAACACCAGACCTGATTATTCCAACGAACGTATAAGGTCGGTCTCCAAGTTCACACTCTCCATAAACTTGATGTCATGCAAATTTCTGCTGCTCACGTCCTGACGATTAATTTTCTGTCAACTATTACCCGTGTTTTGGGAGCTGCTTGAAATATTGGTGAAGCAGAATATTGATTAAAAAAAAACTATCCTTGTTTTAAAAAAAAAATAATTCCTTCCTACGTGTCGCTCTCCAATTTCCACACCCTGAGATATCTGCATTCCATCAATTTTAGCCACTTCATCACCACTGCAATAAAAGTCTGTCCTAGGTTGCAAGCTAAAACCTATCTGACTTTGTATCTCATATTCCTTCTTTAAGATGCTCCTTAAATTTTTGTTGTGAAACTGCTTCCCCATAATAAAATTCTAGATATAAAACCGCATTTTTATAACTCCTGACATGGCGTGGTGCCACATTTTATTAGATAACTCTCTTGCGAAGAGAGGCATATTTTGCTGCCAAAGGTGTCTTATAAATACTGTGGCTGTTGTGAATGATTTATGTAAATCTAGCTTGGCAGATTAAGGCACAAAGTGATTTAAATGAAATGAAGAACTCCTAACCCATGCATTTATTAATGCTACCCGAAGTGATTGTTTATGGCCACGAATATGATTAATTGTGGACGGTAATACAAAAAAGTCCTTGATGGCATTCAACCAGTTCACTGAATAGAAATTTGCTAGATTGAATACTGCTCGCCAGTCACAAAACTTGACAACTTGGCGACGTGCAAATGTATGAACACCACCGGTTGAGTGATGAAATACAAGCAATTCTGGAACCTTGCGTGGAGCCTGCAGCGGGTCAAACAAATATACATTAATCACATATTCTTATCCTTGTGCATATTCCCAGGTGCTCTCCCATCTCTTCCTTTTAGTTCCATGAAAACATGGCTAACAATTGCAAAGACACAATTTTCACACAAGAACATCAGAAATCATTTGTCCACCTTGCCTACTTTTGAGATTTCTCACAAAATCACCTTGGTGCATTAAAAAACCCCCCGATAAATCAGATATTAATTTTCAGGCAGAAACCTCAACTCTTGTTCTTTGTTGAAGCCGATCAATGCCCCTTCGATGAACAATGCTGCTATGTTGCGTATTAAACTTTCTACTCCTCGACAGTGACCACAGTGCTAAAATTACTTCATTGGTTCAAAAGCTATTGGAGTTGTTTCCAACACTGTGAATGGTGTCATATCAATGAAAATCTTCTTCACAAAAACAATATTATGAAAAAGCTAATCTCCTTATTTGTATTTAAGATTAAATTATAGCCATTCCTTGCATTGCTGTTGGTAAAACTAAGTTTCTCTCGGCATGCTGCTTTCACACAACTTAAAATCACAAAGGTTTTTATTTATTAAAAGACATTTGTACAGGTACATGGACAGGAAAGGTTGAGAGGGATATAGGCCAAATGCGGGCAAGTAGGACTAGTATAGGTGGGCAGCCAGGACCGGCCTTAAGCCGATTGGACCAATTGCTCCCAATTGGCCCCCGCGCCTGAGTAATCTACTCTCGTCTCAGGTAGATCTACCCCGGGTGGAGGGGGGAGAGAGGGGGGGCGCGCACACACACACACGTAAAGTCTATAATAGACTTTATTTGTATTTCTATGATTCTACAGACCTTGGCTGGGAGCCTGGGGCTCACCAAAATTGATCCCAATTGACCCCGCACCTCCTAAGGCCGGCCCTGTGGGCAGCTTGGTCAGCATTGACAATTTGGCTGAAGGGCCTGTTTCCATCCTTTATGACAGTCTGACTCCAAATCATGCTTAAGTCTTTGATCATGAATTAGCAAAGGTCCCCAAGTATCCAACCTTTTACTTCAGCTGTTAAGTGAATCTATTAGGCTTCTTAGCACTGAGCGCTATGCCCATTTCTATAACTAAATTAAATTAGGCTGTCATTGTTAATAAAAGTCCATCTAGTATAGCTACTCTCATGGCTCTTTTCCGAATAAAGTATTTATTTCATTATTATATTAGTCATTATCTTATGTTTTAACTTATGTTTGATTGATAAAAGTACATATCAAAACTGAGTTGTTTTTTTAGAATAGTTGACAGATTTGAGGATGTGTTTATCTGGAAATAGAATTATTTGGGAATAGAATAATTGAGCTGTTGTATCATGAGCTGCAAACCGATTTTTCAGGCTTGATAATATTAAATCATACTTCTGAATGGTTAGAAACCAGTCTTTTTTTTCTCCTTTCTGTGTTGAATAAAAATTTACTGTATAGGTATCAATGAACGAGAGATATCTATTCCCATTTTTATGAGGGTTTTCTCAATGAATGGGCTTTCTGTACACCATAAGAATTTGCAAATCATATCTCATCTCAAAGGAGACAATCCTAATGAGTTTACCATTTGGAGTACTCATCTGACATTTGGGATTTCCAAGAGAATTTATTTTATATTATCCTTCTCATTCAGCAAATGGTGAAAATTTGTATAATGGCTTTATAATAATGTAAGTGAGGCTTCTGCTGCATTATCATTTTATGATAACATCTCAGTTGTCATTTTGAATGTCAGGCATTTATCTATGGCTTGCTTCTGGTGACCTTTATGCGCTGATATGCATTTGCAGAAAACTGAAGGGAATGTAGCATACAAAAGTGTTAATTAATTCTCTTTGTTAACATACGAACAGAGAATCTTAATTTAAATATCAGGGCTTTTTTCTTGATGCCGAGTTAAGAATTAGATAAGAAATTAACAAATTAATCTGAAGTGGTGACTTCTTTCTGAACATATCAATTTTCTTAAACAATAATACCAACAAAAAAAAGTAGTGATCGTTATTTTTACCTGGTGAAAAGGCACAACATTTGGTCATTGGATCCATTCCAGACCAAAAATACCTATTTAATCCATTACAACCATAATCATTTACAGTGTTTTATCTGTCAACGGAAATTAATACTTTTCTTGGAACCAGAGGTGTTTATTTTTCTGAAAGCTTCAAGAACGATGGTGGTGAAGCTCATGAATCAAAGTTTAACCAAGTGATCAATTATCTTTAAGATGCTGAATGTTGTTCCGCATGTTCAGTTGTGGTGGAATTTAAGAACAAATTAAAAAATGTTAGCTAATCTGTTGAGAAATTTGTTTCAAATCAGCTATAGTTTGTATAAAGGTTAAAGATCAATAATTAATTATATATAATAATAAATGACATAGAACAAGATTTATGAAGGTGCTGCAGGGCAAACAAGAAGGTGAACTTCACACAATTGACTCTCAAAATCACGACTGTGTGTGTAAGTTCCATGTGTTTGAGGTCACATAAAAGATGAAGGGGAAAAAAAAAACTTGCCATAAATTGTTGTGTCTAATTTGATGCATGTTAAGTTACTAAACAAATACCAGCATTTATTATTAACAATATTCTTGCATAGCAAATGCAATTTTCAACATTTTTGCTGAAATAGCTAGTGTAATTTATAGGACTGCAGGTAAGAATATTCTAAGATGTTCTCCAGTTGCAGGTATACATATTTCAAAATGACACTAAAACAAATAAATGTGTAAAAATTAAAGCTGCAGGAAATAAAGGGCTTTCTGGGCTGAAGAGGAACGTGGGGAGATGATGCTGAAGAGTTCCAAGCATTTTGCTGCATCAAAGATACATTTTGTAAAGCTTTTTGATTCTTACAAAATAAATAATATGAACATGTATATGTGAATGTATAGAAAGCTCCTACTCCTGCACCTATTTTCTATGTTTTTTATGTAAAATATGGGAAGCAGAGAAGTCAATCTTCACATGACCAAGTCCAGAAACAGCAATGAGATAATGACAAAGTAATGGTCTAATAACTTTTGATAAATAAATATTGGTCTGGTTGTCAGGAAAATCCTCTGAATATCCTCTATATAATGCCTTGTAAACCCACCTGAGAAGTCAGCTGCATCCTGAGTTTCGTACTTTAAACAAAAGATGCAACCATTCATTACTCCAGTCCTTATGCAATGATAGCCTGTGTCTGTGTTTAAATGACTAGAACAGGCCGTGCATATACCACCTTATGGCTAACATTAGCTAAATATTAAAGTACATTACAGAAGTCATAAGAGCTATGCTCTCATGACAATCACATTCAGGTGATCTTGCAAATTAGAATCTGAAAACAACCTTGCACATCAGAAAAGAAACCTGACCAAATAAATTGATGGAACTATGAAACATTCATATCATCTTATCAATGGTTAAATAATTTTCAACTGTTTCAATTTTCAAAATTATATTTAATGCAATTTTAAGCAGGTAATGATAAATATATGGCAAAGATCATTTGAAAATTTGGGGGTAGTGAACATCTGGTACACTTTCTTCTTCTTCCTCTTTCAAATGTCCAACCTGGTCAGGTAATGATTGAGCCATCTATTGGGATTCTATCCATCAACAGTTAGCCGTTATGAATGGACTGACAGAAGGATGAATGGTGATGTCACTTTACCTTGAATCTATTGGCCAAGGTTGAGCAAAGTCAAATAGAAGCACTCCTGCATGTAACAACTTGATTTTTTATGAGAGGATTATTTGTTTCAACTTTGTTCCACAATTCCAACAACACTTTGATACAACAAGTATGACATTACCAGTCATAGAGTCATACAGTGTGGAAATGGCCCCTTCGGCCCAACTTGCCCACACTGAGCAACATGTTCCATCTACACTGGTCCCACTTGCCTGCTTTTGGTGCTAATCCCTCTAAACCTGTCCTATCCATGTGCCTGTCTAAATGTTTCTTAAATGTTCTGACAGTACCTGCCTCAACTACCTCCTCCTGCAGCTCATTCTATACACCCACCATCCTTTGTGTAAAATAGTTACCCCTCAGATTCCTATAAAAATCTTTCCCCTCTCACATTAAACCTCTGGCCCTCGATTTCCCATACTCTGGGCAAGAGACTCTGTTTGTTTACCCCAATCTACTCTACTCATGATTTTGTACACCTCTACAAGATCATTACAGCTAGTGTACAATGATACAAGCAATTAGTTAGTTATGACCGTGCTCAATTAGGTTTTTAATTATCTTTCATGATGCAAGTTGATCTGAGACAAACCGTGTGTGCAAGTGGCATTTCGTCCAAAGAAAATCTGAGGCCATTTCTCACTTCCAATGAAAGGTGATCGACCAAAAACGTGACCTCCGTTTCTCTCTCTGTTTTCAGTACAAAGAGCAGCAGACTGCAGATGCTGGAATCTAGATCAAAATAAAAGGATAGCTGCGGTATGAACTCATCAGGTTAGGCAGCCTCTGTGGAGGGCAATGGACAGTTGATGTTTTGGATCGTGAACCAAAACATCTGCATCTGGATTGGAAGAGTAGAAGGAAAGTCTACCAAGGAAAATGGCCAATTTCAATGCAAGGAAGCATATTTTCTGCTTTATAAAAGCAGTTTTAAATCATGTACAATACCGAGGAATATAGAATTGAAGAATGTAGCAAAAAATCTTCCACTATCAAAATATTTTTTAAAAATCATGTTTTTGTTGATTTTATTTCCATAAAGACTGGTTGTATTTGGGTCAGAAGTACATTTCTCAATATGCAATGATTGTTGACTGGTGGTTTATTTAAAGCACTTAATCTTTAACTTATCTTCCCGATCCACAAGATCCCGCTATGCAGTTTAAGTAATTTAATGTTTAATTTAATTTTAAGTTTAATTTAATAACATATAAACTGACATAGGAATATTCATGTGGGTAGCATACTCCTGTATAATTTCCACATTGTTATAGAACAGCAAGTGCAATCACATCTTACACATATATCAAGAGTAGAAGTCAAACTATTTTTGTCATAGGTGAAGCAATTTGTTACTGCAGAACTGTGTTAATTTTATTGTGTGTGCTGAGATGACTGCTATTAAATTATAAGAAATCCATTTTTAGAAATTACTACTAACTATCAGCCATTTGACATCAGAATAGTGTCACCAAATGAGTTATTACTAGTCCAGCGATTTCTGAAAACATTTCACAAAGTCACCTTGCATATATTTGAGGCTTAACTTGAATCAAAAGGAGTGACAAGGCACCTGCACATCAATGGCAAGATCTAAAGGTATATAAAAGCCAATCATAATTATTGTGTAAATATTGCAGCCAAGAACAGGGTTTTCTTGGAATTCAGATTTGCCGAAAATTAGTGATCTATTCGAGTAGCTCTGCTGTTGGGTTTGCATCACAAGATATGACTGCACCTTCAAGTCCCTTCACCTTGCATGATAGTGTTGCATTTGCACGTAAATGACCAATTGGATACACGAGAAACTTAAATCAATAACTTAACAGTGAGTACGTGGCCCTATTTTACAACGTTGTAATTGTTCATGATTGCCGATTCTCCAGCCGAGAAAGTGAACAATTTTAACGGCCTAGGGAGTGTCATCTCCATATTGAGAGGTATTGCTGGTTAATATAATTCTTGTTCTAGTTTTCCTTTTGTCTTTGCCTGGCTCCCCTTAATCAAATCTTTTTTTCCATAGAGCTGATTTCTAATTAATTCTCTCTCTCTCATCTCTTTCTATTGTTTTCTCAATCCTTCAATCTCAAAGGCTTTAAAAGACGATTTCAATGTAAGTACTACTACCTATGTAGATGTAGTTCAATGCCATAACTGATCATTTTCTTGATTTCAAATATATGTGGCATTAATTAAATCCACAACTATCTGTACACAATAGAATTAAATATATTTTGTTCTGCATTACCTTCATTTCTCCTTTACATCAGATTAAGTACTTAGGGACATAAATGCTGAATAATGCATAAGTTTCTCCCTTGTTTATTATATTGTTTCCAGTGTACTATGTTTACATGTTCTGTTGTGCTGCAGCAAGTAAGGATTTAATTGTTCTATCTGGGACATATGACAATAAAACACTCTCGACTCTTCAAACCCTTTTCTCCATCTTTCATGACCAACGCAGTGGTCATAGCTGGTAGAACTGCTGCCTCACAGTGCCAGAGATCCCGGTTTGATCCTGGCCTCAGATAATGTCTGTGTTGAGTTTGCATGTTCTCCCTGTGTCTATGTGGGTTTTCTCTGGGTGCACTGGTTTCATCCCACATCCCAAAGACATGTGGGTTTATAGGTTAATTGGACTCTGCAAAGTTGTCCCTAAAGTGTAGGAAGTGGATGAGAAAATGGGATAACAAAGAACTAGTGTGAAGGGGTGATCAATCGGCATGGACTCAGTGGGCTGCAAGGTCTGTTTCCGTGCTGCATCTCCAAATGTAAACTTAAACAAAACCTCCTTTAACTATTTGAGGTTGGTGTGTGAAAAAGACTGGAAATGCTGTCATGCTGTATAATACCAGTAATTCTGAATGAAATCACTGGTATCTATTTGAACTGTGCTGGGGTTGGAGCTGTCGTGTCCAGATGAATATAACACAACAATAACTCAATGCTATTTTAGTAGACAAAAAAAATGCAGGTATGCGATTTAATAAACATATACTTGTTACGTGGCTAGAACAGTAAATCAAATGCAAAGTTATTAAAAGTCAGTAGTTTGCAAGTATACTGAGGTAACTTTGCGAGTAAAGATTAAGCTGTACTAAATGTTGGTTCAGAGTCTTTTGTTTAACATATCAATTGATTTGCTACACAGGTAATACAGTCAACTCAGTTTGGGACAACAATATTTTTCACCAGTGTAAACATGTTTAACAATACCATTCAATCCAATGTTTTCTCATCATTCATTTTTCATCCAGTTTGACTGAATTCATTCTCATATATATCGGGTTACTTCCACGTCTTGATGACCTATTCACTGTTTGCTTACACTATCACCTGTTAAGAAGATAAAAATCCAGAAGTCACAATCAAGTAGACTGAAATAGAAGGTGACCTTTCTCCTCTTTTACTCCCAGAGTCAGACCACAACCGTCAGTGTCTGGACATCAACATGAGTGACTGAGGATTGGTGAACTCAATCCCTGTGGAGAGATTAATTCTAAGTATTAACCTCTGCTGTCTATCAAAGCTAAGATTTACAGTCTGTAGTGCAAAGCTTAATGCATAATTTGTCAGCCATACTATGATTATACTTTTATGAAATTCAATCCTGACTACGGGTGCTGTCTGTATGAAGTTTGTACGTTCTCCCCGTGGGTTTTCTCCGAGATGGGTTTCCTCCCACACTTCAAAGATATACAGGTTTGGAGGTTAATTGGCTTGGTGTATGTGTAAATTGTTCCTAGTGCATGTAGGATAGTATTAATGTGCGGGGATCGTGGTCGGTGCGGACTTGGTGGGCCGAAGGGCCTGTTTCCATGCTGTATCTCCAAACTAAACTAAACTAAAGATTTCTGAAGCTGCATATTAAAGAATTTGCAATCACTGCAATCTCTATTGGAACCTGACATAATTTGTCAGCATCTAGTAACAAGTTACAATTAATTGGCCACAATACCTGATAAATCATTTCTTCCTGTTCTAGCCCACTGTCCAGCCTCCATCATTGATGCCTTCTATGAATCATTATCAGTCTACTGGGGAAAGGATGGTTGATTAATGTGCAAAGGTTTTCTGTAAGCAAATTCTGGAAAGCAAATCAGGGAATAGAACTACATTGGCTACTGATCTCCCAGTTACATTGACAGCGGACATGCTAACTGGCCGGTCAACATAATAGGCAGTATAATAGAACTATTTTTTTTCCTAGTCCTGCTGCCCATTTTACCTTGATGAACAATGCAATATTAGGTACAGGAAGCAGCTGTTCAGTACATCAGCTTGCATTGGCAGGAAGCCATGCAGGATGCAAAGCTTCTTAGTTTCCGGCAGTATAGTGTTATATTATTCTGAAAAGCCTCAATTTCCACTGAAACTCACTTTGAATTGAAGGCAAATCTATACTACGAAGATGGGTCCTGACCTGAAATGCCACCTATCCATGTTCTCTTGAGGTGCTGTCTGACCTGCTGAGTTACTACAGCACTTCGTGGTTTTTTTTGTATACCAGCATCTACAGTTCTTTGTGCCTCTATGCTATTGTGCATTGCTTTAAATTGTAATATTTTATAATTTCCTTCATTCATCATCCATGAAGGTTCCATCATACATTTAACCCGGCAACATGATAAAATTCAAGAAAAAAAGCATAGAAACATAGAAACATAGAAATTAGGTGCAGGAGTAGGCCATTCGGCCCTTCGAGCCTGCACCGCCATTCAATATGATCATGGCTGATCATCCAACTCAGTATCCCATACCTGCCTTCTCTCCATACCCTCTGATCCCCTTAGCCACAAGGGCCACATCTAACTCCCTCTTAAATATAGCCAATGAACTGGCCTCGACTACCCTCTGTGGCAGGGAGTTCCAGAGATTCACCACTCTCTGTGTGAAAGAAGTTCTTCTCATCTCGGTTTTAAAGGATTTCCCCCTTATCCTTAAGCTGGTACCCCTTGTCCTGGACTTCCCCAACATCGGGAGCAATCTTCCTGCATCTAGCCTGTCCAACCCCTTAAGAATTTTGTAAGTTTCTATAAGATCCCCTCTCAATCTCCTAAATTCTAGAGAGTATAAACCAAGTCTATCCAGTCTTTCTTCATAAGACAGTCCTGACATCCCAGGAATCAGTCTGGTGAACCTTCTCTGCACTCCCTCTATGGCAATAATGTCCTTCCTCAGATTTGGAGACCAAAACTGTACGCAATACTCCAGGTGTGGTCTCACCAAGACCATGTACAACTGCAGTAGAACCTCCCTGCTCCTATACTCAAATCCTTTTGCTATGAAAGCTAACATACCATTTGCTTTCTTCACTGCCTGCTGCACCTGCATGCCCACTTTCAATGACTGGTGTACCATGACACCCAGGTCTCGCTGCATCTCCCCTTTTCCTAGTCGGCCACCATTTAGATAATAGTCTGCTTTCCTGTTTTTACCACCAAAATGGATAACCTCACATTTATCCACATTATACTGCATCTGCCAAACATTTGCCCACTCACCCAGCCTATCCAAGTCACCTTGCAGTCTCCTAGCATCCTCCTCACAGCTAACACTGCCCCCCAGCTTAGTGTCATCCGCAAACTTGGAGATATTGCCTTCAATTCCCTCATCCAGATCATTAATATATATTGTAAATAGCTGGGGTCCCAGCACTGAGCCTTGCGGTACCCCACTAGTCACTGCCTGCCATTGTGAAAAGGACCCGTTTACTCCTACTCTTTGCTTCCTGTTTGCCAGCCAGTTCTCTATCCACATCAATACTGAACCCCCAATGCCGTGTGCTTTAAGTTTGTAAACTAATCTCCTATGTGGGACCTTGTCGAAAGCCTTCTGGAAGTCCAGATACATCACATCCACTGGTTCTCCCCTATCCACGCTACTAGTTACATCCTCGAAAAATTCTATAAGATTCGTCAGACATGATTTACCTTTTGTAAATCCATGCTGACTTTGTCCAATGATTTCACCACTTTCCAAATGTGCTGCTATCCCATCTTTAATAACTGACTCTAGCAGTTTCCCCACTACCGATGTTAGACTAACTGGTCTGTAATTCCCCATTTTCTCTCTCCCTCCCTTCTTAAAAAGTGGGGTTACGTTTGCTACCCGCCAATCCTCAGGAACTACTCCAGAATCTAAAGAGTTTTGAAAGATTATTACTAATGCATCCACTATTTCTGGAGCTACTTCCTTAAGTACTCTGGGATGCAGCCTATCTGGCCCTGGGGATTTATCGGCCTTTAATCCATTTAATTTACCCAACACCACTTCCCGGCTAACCTGGATTTCACTCAATTCCTCCAACTCCTTTGACCCGCGGTCCCCTGCTATTTCCGGCAGATTATTTATGTCTTCCTTAGTGAAGACGGAACCAAAGTAGTTATTCAATTGGTCCGCCATATCCTTGTTCCCCATGATCAACTCACCTGTTTCTGACTGCAAGGGACCTACATTTGTTTTAACTAATCTCTTTCTTTTCACATATCTATAAAAACTTTTGCAGTCAGTTTTTATGTTCCCTGCCAGTTTTCTTTCATAATCTATTTTTCCTTTCCTAATTAAGCCCTTTGTCCTCCTCTGCTGGTCTCTGAATTTCTCCCAGTCCTCCGGTATGCTGCTTTTTCTGCCTAATTTGTACGCATCATCCTTCGCTTTGATTTAAGCATGTTTAAATCACAATTAAACCACAGCTAGAATGTAATTTATTAAAAATCTAGAAATATATGTTAGTTATACTAGGTTCCAATAATCACCTTCTTAAGTTAAAACAAAACTCGTACGGAAAACTATTTTAAAATGTTCTTATTGATGCTTTTGCTTCCAAATGAACCAATTTAGTTTTAAAAGCGTTCCTGAAGATCTGTAAAGGGCCTGTCCCACTTGGCCGTCATTTGCGCCTCATTTACGCGTCATATGTAAAATAGGTCGACGTGCAAATCACGCGCCATCATGCAGTCTGGTGCACGTGATGTCATTAGAATATCCCGCGGCGTGCCGCGTAACCATGCGTCACCACGCGATACACGTGAGATGTCGGGACGCAGCGTGCGACGCTAATGCGTCAGCGTGCGTACGCGATACATCACGCAGGTGGCGCACGAGGACTTCGTACAGGATAAAATCCCGTCCCGCGCTACCCACACTCTACCCGTGCGTCACAATGTGTTGATCTATTTTACATATGACAGGTAAATGAGGCGCAAATGACAGCCAAGTGGGACAGGCCCTTAAATGAGCAAACTAAGTAGCAACACAAAAGGTGACTAATGCAACCAAAGGCTAGTCGTTGCTCTTGACCTGCTATTCTCAACCCATTCCAAACTAATTTAGAAGATTGTTGATTTGGATCAACAAAAACTGCAATATTTTGCATTTATTTCAGTTAAATGGCATTTACATCAGTTAAATTGCACCAGAAAACAAACCTAGAAATTCAGTTGCATTGCACACTGTTTCCAGCGTTATGTGGCTGAAAATTGATATTTTTCTCAAATGAAAACCATTACAACCATTTCTGGATTATTTCTGAATCCACAAATGCTCAATCCCCACTCCTACCACTTACACTGATTCCCAATCCTCAACATGTTACCCTATCCAATACTTGTCACTAACTCTGCTCAATTCCAACCTGTCCAATGACACAAAGCTTTGAATTTAACTTTGCAAAACTATATCTTCAAGAAATTATTTCAGCAATATTTCAGCGTAGGTGCACAAGGTTAATTCCCGGGATGGCGGGACTGTCATATGCTGAGAGAATGGAGAGGCTGGGCATGTATACTCTGGAATTTAGAAGGATGAGAGGGTATCTTATTGAAACTTATAGGATTATTAAGGATTTCGACACGCTGTAGGCAGGAAACATGTTCCCGTTGTTGGGGAGACCAGAAACAAGGACCACAGTTTAAGAATAAGGGGTAAGGCATTTAGAACGGAGATGAGGAAACACTTTTTCACACACAGAGTTGTTAGTCTGTGGAATTTGCTGCCTCAGAAGCCGGTGGAGGCCAGTTCTCTGGATACTTTGAAGAGAGAGCTATATAGGCCTCTTAAAGATAGTGGAGTCAGGGGATATGGGGAGAAGGCAGTAACGGGATACTGATTGTGGATGATCAGCCATGATCACATTGAATGGCGGTGCTGGCTCAAAGGGCCGAATGGCCTACTCCTGCATCTATTGTCTATTGTCTTCCATACTGATAAACAGTGGCTTTGACTAAATTATTTCTGCTATTCTTTTCTCAACATATCAGTATGATTAAAATTAAAGTCTGTAACGTCAATTGTCAAATAGAAAAACTAAACCTTGGGAGAATACTAAGTTTAAAAAAATAGAAAAATATATGTTTGAGTCACTTGTAATTTTTGCATCCTGTAAAAACAGCATTAAAAATGTGTAACTGCAGATTTAAGATTAAAATATAATCATTCTGACACTCATTCGCTATTATTAATAATGGTCACAAAACTCAATTGTCTGACAAAACTTCGAGAATGTCTTTTGACTGAATTCATCCTTAATTTTTTTTTATAGAAACCATTGAAAAAGATATACAATGACAGTCACTACAATGCTATGTGCTGAGTGCCAGCAACAAGAACAAATGTCTACACAAAGGAATTCCTCTATGTGTTACAGTTTAAGTGGGTCACAGTTTAAGGATAAAGGGGAAATCTTTTAGGACCGAGATTAGGAAAACTTTTTTCACACAGAGAGTGGTGAATCTCTGGAATTCTCTCCCACAGAAGGTAGTTGAGGCCAGTTCATTGGCTATATTTAAGAGGGAGTTAGATGTGGCCCTTGTGGCTAAAGGGATCAGGGGGTATGGAGAGAAGGCAGGTACAGGATACTGAGTTGGATGATCAGCCATGATCATATTGAATGGCGGTGCAGGCTCGAAGGGCCGAATGGCCTACTCCTGCACCTATTTTCTATGTTTCTATGTTACATAGTTGAGGGGATATTGTTGAGGGGAACTGCTGTTGCATACTAAACCTGTGATGTGTAAGGAATGGGTCTGAATTTATGGGTCACAGCCATCATTAATGAAGCCAGCTTTGACCTATTCTACACATTAAATGGTAGCATCTTAAGCCTCAACAAGGTTGCAATTACCAGTGTTTCTGCTCCCGCATCACTATGTTAATACTGCCCGGTCCTTTTAATTTCTCTTTTCTACACACTTAATCTCTTTACTACACACTTAATCAGTTTTGAGAGTAATCCGTTCAGTTGATTGTTGATTAGATCTAAAACCAAAGCACCTTGTTCTCCACTGTTAGGTACAGAGAGAATAGTGAATGCAAGATTAAGGTATCTTATAATCTTAAAATTAAGATGTCTTATAATGCCAACAGAAAGGGAACATATTATAAGCAGTGCAGAAAGTACAACTGCAGCTCCATAACTTAACATATTTCCATGTGAGTGATAAGTGATAGAGGAAAGGAAACTCCATTTACTTATTTTCTTTAAAGTCACAAGTATGCCTATAAACAATTCTTCATCAGCAAAGATTTGTAACTAAAGCTCTCTAGGTCAATGTATTCAATCATTGAATGGTTTTACTCTGAGAACTTAATCCGTTTTTCATTTCCCATCTCCTACCCACAGGCAAACAACAAGACCCATGCCATCTTCAACTTCGTTTTCACAATTAGAAGGCATCTGGAAACGACTGTTTTAAAGCACTTGCATTCAGCTACATTACAAATGTTCAGTTAGAAGCACTGAAATGACACTGAAATCACTGCATCTCTTCCCATGACAAAAGCAGGACTTGAATGGAAAACCAAAATAAACATTATTCCTAGGTACACAAAATTGCTGGAGAAACTCAGCGGGTGCAGCAGCATCTATGGAGCGAAGGAAATAGGCGACGTTTCGGGACGAAACCCTTCTTCAGAAGGGTCTGAAGAAGGGTTTCGGCCCGAAACGTCGCCTATTTCCTTCGCTCCATAGTTGCTGCTGCACCCGCTGAGTTTCTCCAGCAATTTTGTGTACCTTCGATCTTCCAGCATCTGCAGTTCCTTTTTGAAAACATTATTCCTTGTTCGTTATCCTGTTGCACTCCTTGTCAGCAATAAATAACATAATCTTTTATCATGTTATACACTTTTTCTGCATATTTGTATATTTGCATAAGTCAGCAATTATACAGAACTAAACATATTTCTTTGACAAATATTTATAGTTCTTTTATTAATTTAGATTATTAATGTGTACTGTGATACAATATAAAGCTTTTGATTGCGTGCTATCCAGTAAAAAAAAAATTATGTATGAATACAATCAAGCCGTCCACAGTGCAAAGATAAAGGATAAAGGGTAGAACATTTGGCATAAAGATATCACATCGAGGACCAATAAAGTCTGATTGAAGAAGGTTTAAAGGTCTCCAATGAGGTAAATGGGATGTTAGGATCGTACTCTAGTTGATGAAATGACTGTTCAGTTGCCTGATAACAGCTGGGAAGAAACTGTTTCTGCATGTTTTCTAATCCCCACTTTATTTTACCTGGAATGATGGCGGAACAATTATGTCATACTGCCACCCACAAATAAATTTGCACTGTGAGCACGATTACAAGCAAAGGTATGGTGCCAGATATCTGTGATCAGCTGAAGCCAGGAACTATTTCCATAACAAAATTAACTTGACAAGCAGATGAACGGAGACCAGCAACAAATTGTCATGTTTCATTCTTGTTTCCCAGGGAGGAATGTCTTTCCATTACCATGAACTTAGTGAAGCAGATCTTTTTATTTCTGTTCTCGGAATATTTATAACACTTTAGGCTTGGCATATTAACAAAGATGTAAAGGAAAAAAATAATGTTCTCAATTCAATCAGCTTAAGTGGCTTGGGACTACAAAAAATCATCAGTATAGCTAGCTGAGCATACAGTCAAAAGCTAAACATTTAATATATAACTAGACTAAGTGGGACCCAACTAAGTGCATCACACAGGAGGGCTGGTCATCCAACGCAATATTCCACCTCTCCACCAATTCTAATATTGGTGGCCAGTTGGGGGGGGGGGGGGGGGCTTTCTGGAGCGCTAGTATGGGTGTTATGGGCTGAAGGGACTGGTTTCCAGAGGGCTAGTATGCAAATTGTGCGCCAAATGGATTCTTGGGCTGGCGTCTCAGTCAATCAAGCCTGTTGTGCTGGCAACTCACTCACTCACGGCTGGTGGGCTGGTAGTTGACTCACGGCTAATCCTTGAAATTCTATTTCAAGCAGGGTATAAGGCCACCAAATTCAAGTGCAGTTTCATACCATTTGAAGTAGGGTGCAAAGCCACTAAAGACAGCGAGTCGTGACCTCACCCTCCTCCATCTTGCAGAGACTGAGCCACACCCACATTTCCGGGTTTTATAACCCCTCCCCCCCCCCCAACCGGAAAAGATGTGGCATTCATGGAGTGATTGACAGGAGAGAGATTCTCAACATTTAAAAAAAAACTAATAACACTTTTATTTTTCATTGATGGGAAGAATTCTCTGCACGTGCTCAGCAGAGGGGGACTGAGTAAGATGGCCAAAAATCACAGCCGTTTGTGGTTGCGTTTTATCTAAAATCAATATACAGTGCAAACAGGAAGTAAGTGCATTTACAGTAGTGCCTTTTAAGTTCAAGCCAAAGCACCCAAGCCACCATTTGCAGTAAGTAGTGCCTTTCAACTTCATGCCACCATTTGCAGTAAGTGGTGTCTTTCAACTTCAAGCCACACCCAAGTCATCATTTGCAGGAAGTAGTGCCTTTCAACTTCAAGCCATTGCATCCAAGCCACCATTTGCAGTAAGTGGTGTCTTTCAACTTCAAGCCACACCCAAACCACCATTTGCAGTAATAGTGCCTTTCAACTTCAAACCAAAGCTCCCAAGCCACCATTTGCAGTAAGTAGTGCTTTCAACTTCAAGCCAAAGCACCCAAGCCACCATTTGCAGTAAGTAGTGCCTTTCAACTTCAAGCCACCATTTGCAGTAAGTGGTGTATTTCGACTTCAAGCCACACCCAAGCCATCAATTGCAGTAAGTGGTGTCTTTCAACTTCAAGCCACACCCAAGCCACCATTTGCAGTTAGTGCCTTTCAACTTCAAGCCAAAGCAACCAAGCCACCATTTACAGTAAGTAGTGCCTTTCAACTTCAAGCCAAAGCAACCAAGCCACCATTTGCAGTAATAGTGCCTTTCAACTTCAAACCAAAGCTCCCAAGCCACCATTTGCAGTAAGTAGTGCTTTCAACTTCAAGCCAAAGCACCCAAGCCACCATTTGCAGTAAGTAGTGCCTTTCAACTTCATGCCACCATTTGCAGTAAGTAATGCCTTTCAACTTAAAGCCATTGCACCCAAGCCACCATTTGCAGTAAGTAGTGCCTTTCAATTTCAAGACACACCCAAGCCAAGCCAACCAGGGAGGGAGGGAGGCGAAGAGGGGGGGGGGGGTGCTTTCTGGAGTGCTAGTATGAACCATTTTAGAACCAATAGACATTTTTTTTGCAAGCTTTAGAACCAATAGACATTTTTTGCAAGCTTTAGAACCAATAGACATTTTTTTGCAAGCTTTAGAACCAATAGACATTTTTTGCAAACTTTAGAACCAATAGATATTTTTTGCAAGATTTAGAACCAATAGTCATTTTTTGCAAGATTTAGAACCAATAGTCATGTTTTTGCAAGCTTTAGAACCAATAGACATTTTTTTGCAAGCTTTTGAACCAATAGACATTTTTTTGCAAACTTTTGAACCAATAGACATATGTTTGCCAGCTTTAGAACCAATAGAGACTTTTTTGCAAGCTTTAGAACCAATAGAGACATTTTTTGCAAGCTTTAGAACCAAGAGACATTTTTTGCAAGCTTTAGAACCAAGAGACATTTTTTTTGCAAGCTTTAGAACCAATGGACATTTTTTTGCAAACTTTAGAACCAATGGACATTTTTTTGCAAACTTTAGAACCAATGGACATTTTTTTGCAAACTTTTGAACCAATATACATATTTTTGCCAGCTTTAGAACCAATAGAGACTTTTTTGCAAGCTTTAGAACCAATAGACATTTTTTGCAAGCTTTAGAACCAAGAGACATTTTTTTGCAAGCTTTAGAACCAATGGACATTTTTTTGCAAACTTTAGAACCAATGGACATTTTTTTGCAAGCTTTAGAACCAATAGACATGTTTTTGCAAGCTTTAGAACCAATAGACACATTCTGCAAGCATTTTAGAACCACTAAGGGCACTTACATTTGAGTTGACATGTGTTCAGTGTTATTCACAGCTCAGAGAAACGTGACCCTCTGCCTTCCTCCATCTTGAAGAGTGAGTGAGGCACACCACTTCCTGGTTTTATAGTCCCTCCCCCCTGCCGCCAGCGGAGGCAGCAGAGAGAATGGAGAATTTTGTAAAAACATTAATATCTCTGTCATTTTTAATCGACGGGAAAAATCCTCGGCACACATGCGGCGGAGGGGGGCTCTGAGCGAGGTGGCCAAAAATGACGGCCGTAGGTGGCGGCGTTCTCTCGGATATCGCAGCACAGATGGCCAAAACCGGTCAAGAACAGACTTTTAGTAATATAGATAGATAGATAGATAGATGGGTCTTTAAAGTATTATTACTGTTTATTATTCTTGTTTGCTGCTGCAACATGATGTAGGGGCACAGAAAACATGTAGCAATGGGAAATTATATTAAAATCTGCAGATGTTTAAAATCTAAAATAAACACAGGAAATTCTAGCAGATCAGGGCATATTGTGGAAAGAGAATTGGATACTATGTTTCTGGTCGAAGACCCTTCGTCAGAGCAGAGAAAAAGAGAAAATAAGTTTCTTAAGCCCCTGTTCCACTTACGTGTACTTGGCACGCTAATTACTCGACCTCGTGGTCGCGTTGTGGCGCGACGGTCCCGCAAAGGTTGCGCGCGACTTCATTCACCCGCACAGCCGGCTGGAGCGCGTGACGTCATTTGAGGATGGACACAAAATGCTGGAGTAACTCAGCAGGACCAGCAGCGTCTCTGGAGAGAAGGAATGGATGACGTTGAGACTCTTCTTCAGTCTGACAGGAGGGTCTTGACCCGAAACTTCACCCATTGCTTCTCTCCAGAGATGCTGCCTGTCCCGCTGAGTTACTCCAGCATTTTGTGTCTATCTTCAACTTTCTTGGCCTCGCTCTGGCAGTAGAAGTGAGGGTGGATTCGCGCACAACCACATAGCCCTCTGTGCTTCTCAGTGGGACCGGCCACACGATGCCTGTGCGCCTCAATGCGACCACGAGGTTGTGTAATTTGCGTGCCAAGGACACGTAAGTGGGACAGGCCCTTAAGCTGCAGGAAGTATAGAGAAGAATGGATGGCTACGATAGGGTGACCATGGGGTTAAGACGCCAACTAGGTAATCAGGTCAATGGAGGCAGATAGAGGGTGAAACATAGTCAAAATAACATAGGCAAATGAATGCAGGAGTTGCTAAATTAAAAGAACAGGGCATGACCAGCAAGTCAAGGTGGGTATGTGCTACACTTCCTGTGGGACAAAGCCATTTCTGAACTTGATGGTCACGGTTTTCAGACTCCTACACCCACTTCTCAAAAGCATGAGTGAATGGAGAGTGTTGCTCGGGTGGTGTGGCAATTTTTCAGGCAATGCATCCTATAGATCCATTCGACATTGAGGAGGTATCTGTGATGGACTGGGCAGCATCCACCACTTTTTGTAATCTCCTTCATTCCTTGACGATTAAGTTGCCAAACCAGGCTGTGATGCAATCAATCATATGCTCTCCACCATACACCATTAGAACTTCAAGAAATGATTCGTTGACATTCGTTGACCTTCTATAACTCCTCAAACTTCCAAGGAAGTAGTGTCGTTGATGGGGTGTCTTAATGACTGAATCAATGTGCTGGGTTCAGGGCAATTGTCAGATATATGCATACCCAGGAACTTAAAGTTGTTGACCATCAACCCGTCAATGAAGACTGGTTTAAGGATCTGTGGCCTTGGTTTTAATTACATTGAGAGTACGGTTGTAGTTCTGGCAGCATTCCTATACTCTGAGTTATCTTTACCTGTGAATCGTCCAGCAATGGTGATGTCATTGTTGAATTGAAAGGTGGAACTGGAACTGCTTCCAGCATTACAGTCATGGTTATAGAGTGAGTAGAACAGGGGGTTGAGCACTCAGCCTTAATGCGCTTCTGTGCAACTGGTTGTTGAGGAGGAAGTGTCATTGCCAATTGGTACTGACTGTGTTAGTATTGGATGGAGAATTAATTGCTGGCAACAGGAAGACCAGGACAGGCCTTATTAGCTGAATGCAGATGCTCTGCTCATTCCAGGGTCCCAAAGGAACTTTCCAGATGAAGCAGCTATTGACTTACACTTCTCCCAATCGAGAGTATTGTGTTTGGTGTTCACATTGTGGTGACCTCTACATTGGAGAAACCTGACACAGACTGGGTTGCCTCTTCGCGGAACATCTACATCCAGTCCACAGGGGGCTGTCCTGGGTCCAAGTCAAGTCAAGTTTATTTGTCACATACACATACGAGATGTGCAGTGAAATGAAAGTGGCAATGCTCGCGGACTTTTGTGCAAAAGACAAACAACCAAACAACCAAACAAACTATAAACACAATCATAACACACATATTCTTTTACATAATAAATAATGGAAGGAAAAACGTTCAGTAGAGTTAGTCCCTGGTGAGATAGGCGTTTACAGTCCGAATGGCCTCTGGGAAGAAACTCCTTCTCAACCTCTCCGTTCTCACCGCATGGCAACGGAGGCGTTTGCCTGACCGTAGCAGCTGGAACAGTCCGTTGCAGGGGTGGAAGGGGTCTCTCATGATATTGTTGGCTCTGGAGTTGCACCTCCTGATGTATAGTTCCTGCAGGGGGGCAAGTGAAATTCCCATAGTGCATTTGGCCGAACGCATTACTCTCTGCAGAGCCTTCTTGTCCTTGGCAGAGCAATTCCCAAACCAGATGGTAATGTTCCCGGACAAGATGCTTTCCACCGCCGCTGCGTAGAAGCACTGGAGGATCCTCGGAGACACTCTGAATTTCCTCAATTGCCTGAGGTGGTAAAGGCGCTGCCTTGCCTTACTCACGAGTTCTGAGGCGTGTGATGCCCATGTCATATCCTCGGAGATGTGGACTCCCAGATATTTAAAACAGTTCACCCTATCCACAGGATCCCCATTTATCCTCAATGGAGTGTACGTCCTCGGATGATGTGCCCTCCTAAAGTCCATGATCAGCTCCTTCGTTTTTTTGATGTTCAAGAGGAGGCTGTTATCCTGGCACCAGAGTGCTAGACCAGCCACCTCCTCCCGATAGGCCTTCTCGTCGTTGTCTGAGATCAGGCCCACCACCACAGTGTCATCAGCAAACCATCAGTGTCATCAGGGTCCACTGTTGCCTGCTACGCTAATTCAGTTTTACTGTCTTCCTTCCCACAGCTGCCGTCTGACATGCTCAGTATTTCCAGCATTTCCTGTTTTTAGCAAAAAGGAAATTTTGACTGCTGTGGGAATGCAAATATATAATTGTTCACGAAAGGCTGCAATCTTTTCATGGTTTAGCTTTTAAGCCTGTGCTTTCAACAATATTGAAGTGATCCCACCACGTGGCTATCATCTGCCCCATACGTAATCCGAACCTGGTTTTGAATTCAAGTAACACATGTTTTTTTGAGGCGAATAGGATAAATATTTACAGACCAACATCTCAGCCAATACTGTTTTAATTTAGATAAATGTTAATTGGTTTCGTCATGGCTCATCAAATTGTTTGGATGATTACTGAACTGCGTAGGGATTCTCAGAGATCTTTAGTTTCCTCCCACACTCCAAAGACTTTCAGGTTTGTCGGTTAATTGGCTTGATATAAATGTAACATTGTCCCTACTGTGTGTAGGATAGTGTTAATGTGTGAAGATCGCTGGTCAGTGCGGACTCAAAGGGCCTGTGTCCACGCTGTATCACTAAACTAAGCTAAAATCTGATGAACAAACAATTATCTTTGTGACATCCAAGAAGCATTTGATTATTATTTTACTGAAAATTCCATGACCCAGGTAACAGAAATGTGTTCAGCTTGAAGATACGTGTCAGTCCAATGGCGGTGCTGGGCTGTCCAAAGGATCTGAATCTGTGGAAACATTTTTTATTTGCCTTTGAAGTTAGCCTAATCATAATGATGTGTCAATGAAACTTGAACAAGGAAATAATTTTGCAGCCTTTAAAAAAAACATTATTTGTCAGGTGCTATTCCTATCTTCCCTTACATTCCCTGCAATGTCAAAATCAGTCATCTTGCAGCTGCTTTGAATCCCTCCTGTGTGCTCTCTTAACGAGAGGTGATTATTTTTCATACATTCAAACACTTGAACCCAATGGGGACAGTACCTCTGTTTCCATTTCCCTTGCTACGAAATTAACCCTCATCACTACAATTAACAAAATGGAATGAAATACAAAATGCTCAGCCAACCTCAGCAACATTTCTTCAAAAGCAAATTTATGGAACCAAAAGGTTAGGATGAACAATGTTACTATAATAATTATTTTTTATCTGTACTTACATACCAGCTGCAACACTATACTATATCTCGGACCCCTCGTCTCCCTTTCTTGATCTCTCTGTCTCTGTCACAGGAGACAGACTATCAACTAACATCTATTATAAACCCACTGACCCCCACAGTTATCTAGACTCCACTTTCTCTCACCCTATCTCTTGCGAAGATGTTATTCCCTACTCTCAATTCCTCCATCTATTCCACTTAGAGTCATACAGCATGAAAACAGGTCCTTTGGCCCAACTTATCCATGCTGGCCGATATGCTTAATTTACACTAGTCCCACCTGCCTGCGTTTGCCCCATTTTCTCCTAAACCTATCTTATCCATGCACCTGTCTAAATGTTTCTTAAATGTGATAGTACCTGCCTGAACTACCTTCTTCAGCAGCTTATTCCATACATCTAACACCCTTTGTATAAAAACGTTACCCCTCAAGATCATCTCAGCAGCTTTATGACAACCATTTATTTTCTGGAATTAATGTTTTTGATCTTAGACATTTCTCTTTTTATCTTTGATTTTCAATATTTTTTTCCATCAATATACTCTCCCATTCTTCAGTCTATCGCCCTGAAATATTTGATTGTACCATCTGTAATTAACAAGGTTATTGTAAATGTTGTGGAAACACCCAGCTTCAATATCATATTCCATTTGATTACATCCAACTGATCCATTTACAATTGTGCATGAAAATGGAACAGCACCAAACCCTTCTATTTTAAATTATGTGGGATGCAGACTACTTTACATCATCACTTTGAGTTTGTACATGAAAAAAAACATCCACAAGATAAAAGGCAATAACATTCATTTTGGCAACTACCATTCCAGGAAATACCAAACTCTTTCAACAATATTGCCCAGATAATATTAATGTTCATAAGTTATAGGAGCAGAATAAGCAATTTGGCCCATCAAGTCTGCTCTGCCATTGAATCATGGCTGATGTATCTTTCCCTCTCAGCCCTGTTCTCCTGCATTTGTCCCATAATCCCTGACACCATTACTAATCAGACCGTTACCCTTACTAAAGAAAGCAGAAAAGTACAGTTCCCAAAACTTCAAACTTAATTCTGCAAGCCAAATGTCAAATGAAAACATAGCACAATATCCATAATTTTATTCACTGTGATATCCTGTACATAGTTATTTGAATTGCAAAATAACACATAACTTTTATATATTTGGCTCACAATAATTATCAGTTTCCATTCAAAAGTTCATTACTGCCTTAATTTTTTTAACATTTTACTGGAAGTGGTATATGTTGCAGCTGGAAATGGTGCTTTTACGATTCCAATTTTTAAATTCAATTCATTTATTCCCAGTATACTAATTCAATTTAACTTTTTAAAGAAAAAGTGTTGGCAAAGGTTGAAAGTTTTCAATCTTTCCAAAACATTTCCTTTTAACATACTATTGTATGGATGAAATAGAAATTAAGGCTCAACTGTCTATGCTTGTGTAAAATGACTCAAATCCAACCTTAAAGATTTGGGAAAATGAAATCACACAGACCCTTTGAGGAAAAGAAAGAAAGCAGGAAAGAGCTCAAGCAGAGAATTGAGAGGGGCAGGAGTGGCCATGAAATGTAATTGGCACATCAGATTGAAGAGAATCCTGAGGCATTTTACAGATACATAAAAAATATATAAAGGTTCACTCGGAAGAGGCCCAAGGACAAAGTAGTAAATTTATGCTTGACGTCAGAGGAAACAAGGAGCTAAATACGCACTTCACATCTGCAATTCATCTCTTTTGTTCATCAATTTTTTTAAAATTGTAACGTATGCACAGCACAGTGAAAGACTTTTGCACAACCACAAATGCCACCTGCCCCTCCTAATTCCCTGTTTGAACTCTTTACTGTTTTCTTTATATTCATAGAAACATAGAAACATAGAAACATAGAAAATAGGTGCAGGAGTAGGCCATTCGGCCCTTCGAGCCTGCACCGCCATTAAATACGATCATGGCTGATCATCCAACTCAGTATCCTGTACCTGCCTTCTCTCCATACCCCCTGATCCCTTTAGCCACAAGGGCCACATCTAACTCCCTCTTAAATATAGCCAATGAACTGGCCTCAACTATCTTCTGTGGCAGAGAATTCCAGAGATTCACCACTCTCTGTGTGAAAAATGTTTTCCTCATCTCGGTCCTAAAAGATTTCCCCCTTATCCTTAAACTGTGACCCCTTGTTCTGGACTTCCCCAACATCGGGAACAACCTTCCTGCATCTAACCTGTCCAACCCCTTAAGAATTTTGTAAGTTTCTATAAGATCCCCCCTCAATCTACTAAATTCTAGCGAGTACAAGCCAAGTCTATCCAGTCTTTCTTCATTTGAAAGTCCTGACATCCCAGGAATCAGTCTGGTGAACCTTCTCTGTACTCCCTCTATGGCAAGAATGTCTTTCCTCAGATTAGGAGACCAAAACTTCAGATTAGGAGACCAAAAGGGCCTGTCTGAAGGGCCTATTCATCAAAGGGCCTGTCTGATTTAATACATGGAACACGACTTTTCCCAACTTACGAGTGCATGTTTTTTCCCCTTTGTGTTTCAGTGTTTCCACTTCCAGTTTTCTCCTGTCCGTGCTCAGAAGCTCACTATTTTTGGCAATCATAATACTGATGGCCCCACCTCAAAAATCTCTGCTGGGCTCACAATCCCTCCATAATAAAATAAAGCATAGAGGCTGTATTACACAGTCTAGAATAAGACCATCGATTTCTTAACATCCATCGTCATCGTGGACAAGGATAAATATCAACAAGCTGCAACAAGCAATTTTTAAAATAATAAATTTACTAATTGTTAAAGCGTAATACTTCAAACATTCATGACTCCCTTTCAAAGAGAGAAAAAAATAAAACATGTAGCAGGGAATAAAGAGTTCACTTGGCTGTGCATCACGTGGAAAACTGTGGCTTAGGTATTTCTTTAAATATCCTTCAGCAATTCTTCAGTGTGGTCAGAGGAACAATCATAATCAATGGCTTGTAAAATATGTGAACAAAGTGTAATACCTTGGACTTTGCAATTAGCACATGGTTGTGACCTGAAAGAAAGTTGCTTTCAACTATGTAGTTTAAAGCATTAGATTAACAGTATCCCTTGATTGCAACAATAATTATGCCATGCAGTTGAAATGTACTGATCATCACTTAGCAGTTCCATTGAGATATTCTGGCTAACTGCAGAGCACTGGGGAACCGATGCCTGGTGTTTGTGTCTGTGCCCTGCAGAGCATGTCAAGAATGCACCAGGGAACAAGAACCAAATACATTTCAGATTGACATAAAATGTTGCAGTAACTCAGCGGGTCAGGCAGCAACTCTCAAGGCAAGGAATAGGTGACGTTTCGGGTCGAGACCCTTCTTCAGACTAAGTGGGTCTGAGTGCTCTCAGCCTGAAGAAGGGCCTCGACCTGAAACATCACCTATTCCTTCTCTCCCAGAGATGTTGCTTGATCAGTTGAGTTACCCCAGCATTTTGTGTCTATCTTCAGTGTAAACCAGCATCTGCAGTTCCTTCCTACACATTTTGCCAAACACATTTGGCATCTCATTTTATTGCTGGACTCAGAGTTGAGCAGACCCTTGTCAAGCAAAGTTGAATCACTTTGCAAAGTGCATCCAGCCCCACAGCTTTACACCAGTGTCGGGTGTTGAATCTAATACAGGCCCATTCTTTTGAACAGCGTTCATTTGTCTACATTAGAAAAGTAATATGGGTGACTAGCTTGTTGTTCATTTTCCAGGTAATTAAGGTTATAAAAATGTTTAAATCATAAGTTATGTGTTATTTTTTAATAGTTTTTTTGACTGTTCAAATCTGTCTCAATTGTTTTTAAAGATTTCCCCTGATAATAAAATTTTGGAAAATGAAGCAGTGAGCTATCAAGAGGCCAGCAGGATATGAATGAAGGTCTAGTTTGAACATTTTTGTTTTCTCTGTCCACATCATAACACCACCTCATCCTACTGTAACATTGGCTCATTTCATTGCTTTCCACTGGCATGACCTGCCCTGCTGGGCATTTCATACTTGCTCTGTATTTCACAGCTTTTATATCTCTTGCTGTTTTTTTCTCTCAAACTGTCCTTATCAACCAGATTATTTAGTTTATTGTCACATGTACCGAGGAACAGTGTTGTTGTTGTTGCATGCTAATCAGTCAATGCAGAGACAATACATGATTACAATCGGGCCATCCACAGTGCACAGATACATGATAGAGAGAATGACGTTTAGTGCAAGATAAAGTCCAGTAAAGTCTGATTAAAGATATTCTGAGGGTCTCCATTGAGGTAGCTCAGGACTATTTATTGATAGGATGGTTCAGTTGCCTGATAGCAGCTGTAACTCCATAGCTTATCTCCATGGAAACCCGAGCATCAGCTTTTCAGAGATACTGTAATCTTTTTGCCCTTGCCATGCCTCCCCCACTCTCTCTGCAATTTTTCTCTCTTGCCCAGTTTTGATCAATGGTCTCTGGCTTGAAATGTCCATAGATGTTACCTCATCCTTTGAGTATCTCTGGCACTTTCTGTTTTCATCATCCCAGGTCCAGGTGCTACTTATGGTCAACAGTGATAGCCATACTTGCAGATTTGTGTGAAGTGCCGTAGATTTGCAGGAATATCGTGCAATATTGTGCATGAGCACAAGAGGCAGTTTGATCAACCACAATCCAACACATCATGCAGGCTGTGCATCCAAACCAATGGAAGACTTCTCACATGTCAAATGAATTGTGGTTTGATAACTAGCCACTCTAAATTGCCCCCAGTGTAGGTGAGTGGGCAAATTAATGAGAATATGGATATACATTATATGACAGGGAAAATTAAAAGCGGAATGGGATTGCAATGTGAGCTGGCATAGACTCAACCAGGTCAAATGTCCTCCTTCTACACTTTGTATACAAATGTACAAAATTAAATGCTGATCTTTATTTTGCTTATGACACAATCGGAAACATCACCTCTCCATGTCCTCTGGAGAAGCTGCCTGACTCACTGAGTTACTCCAGCACCTTGTGTTTTTTTTTGTAAACCTGCATCTGCAGTTCTCTTTATTTTAGTTGCTAAGATTGGTGATATCCATTATATTTTGAAGTGATTAGAGGATATCTGATTTACTTGTTTAATTTTAAGACAATAGAAGTTGCGTAGCATTAATCACAAACACAATCACAATAATACTTTATTAGCCATGTATGTTTTGCAACATACGAGGAATTTCATTTGCAATGTCAGTCATGGCTCCGCATGATAATAACATGTTCATATCACATGTAACACACATAATATTTCAGGATACTGTACAACAGTTCATCAGCGAACAATTCATAAATATCTACATTGCACACAATCCAATGAGTTCTGAAATATTATATTGAAGAAGCCAACCTTTTATTTCGAATAGCAGAGAATCAATCACAGGAATTCTTAGTTTTCAGATTAACTGCTCCTGTACCTAGTTCATAACATGCCCTCAGTTTTGCAAAGAGCCACACTAAATGCTGACTTGACTTGGCTGATGACTTGGCTCTGGTCTCGCACACTCACAAGCACAAGCAGGAAAAAACATCCCATCTCAGTGATTTTGCACAACAAACTGGCCTGAAGATAAACCAGAAAAAATCTGAAGTAATGACACTTAACATCCAAAACCCCTTGACAATCCGAGTGAATGGAAACGATCTTCTCATAACTGAGGAGTTTACCTATCTTGGTTGCAAAGTCAGACAAAGTCAGCATCTCTGGAGAGAAGGAATGGGTGACGTTTCAGGTCAAGACCCTTCTTCAGTCCCAAAATATCACCCATCCCTTCTTTCCAGAGTTGCTGCCTGTCCCGCTTAGTCACTCCAGCATTTTTGTGCCTATCTTTGGTTTAAACCAGCATCTGCAGTTCCTTTTCTTACATAATCATTTTCTGTGTTGGTCATGGCTAAGGAAGACAAATTCCTTGACATATCTATTACTCCATCCAATTCAAGCTTACATGGGAATTAGTAATCGTGCTCATGCATTGGTTCAGTCCATTGGCATAAAAATCTTAACTCCATTCACTTTTTTGAAATGATCGCTATTTTGAGTTAAAAATATTTATTTTCTTGCTTGGCAAAGTCATGCCAACTTGGAGGTTCCAATGCTCTACTGGGCTCATGCACATCAGAATTCCCCTTGAACATCCAAAAATGTCCATAAAGATCTGTCCTTATCCATTTCCCACCATTGCAAAAATTGCAGAGTGTTGGGCAGTGGATTAGGGATTTGGGAGTGGAGTAACTAATCACTGTGAATCACCTTGTACACAAGAGCATAGTTCTTTATGTTTTGGCATAAGGAAAGCCAAGATTGATGCAAATAAATTCAGGTCACTACCCTAGGCCACCTTTTATAACTTGTAGTTGCAAGGCTGATTCATTTCAGACATCATTTGCTTACTGTCACCCACTGAAGCAGGATCTTATATTTATTAGGGCAGATTGCAGATGTTCCATTTTACATAGAATGCAGACTGTAAAAAGTGAGTTGTTCAAATCAAAGAGAGCTCTGTTTTAACTCACACTGAACAGATTATATTATTTGTATTGAAAATACTGTGCTGTGACAATTGTGTACAACCAATGATTCATTTAATGAAATTTTTTTTTGCCCTTTACCTCACAGGTCTTTGTAATTTAAAAGTTCCAGCTTTTTGTGTATTTATTTTGATGAATTACAAGATATTTTTTCATTTGATTTTACTGAAGTAATTCATGTCCACGGTGAGCTCAAAGTTCTGCAACCCTTTAATACATTAATTTTTATTCCACTTGCTGCATGTCATTTCTGCTAAACTAATTAACCTCTCAAATTACAAAACCATCACATTTCACATCCAACAGAAATATTATGCAGCAGAATGCATGTATTTTCCAACTACTCATGCAGATGAGGGTTATACTGTGAATAAAAATAACTGTAGAGCTATATTTACATACAGATACAACTTGAGGATTGCCACAGTGTCTGATATATTCAAGTTATTACTGAACAATGTTACAATACTCAAAGATTCAGTATATTTTAAAAGTGGCCATTCTATGTTAGAAAAAATATGGAAATAATTTCCACCCATTTCCATTGCACTATCTGAGAATTAAAAGAATAATGATTATCATTGACTTCTTCAGCCTGGATATTAATTGTCATTCAGGGCTAGTGACAACACAGTCAACATGACTGCTTTTCATTTTGTACTTACTCAACAATTCCGTTTGATTGTATTTAGAATGTGGTTAGGAGAATCATCCTAGCTTCAACTTTGATGGACATGAAAATGTTTATAAAAGCTCACTTTCAAAATGAATAGTGTGACCAGTAGACATCAGAATAATAAGTCAAGGATACATTTAAATATTGAAAATATTTAAAATAGATTTTTATATATTTTAAATATATAGTCAAGTAAATATAGTGAAAAGCATTATGGTTTTTTAAGGCAATACATTAAAAAAAAAAGGAAGTTGGAGTAGTGGGAATTGGGCACACAATGGTAGACAGAGCAATCACAAGTATTTATTTCAGTAATAATCAGCCAACAATGTTGCTGGTATAAACCTGCTGCTGGCGTGTGAGTAGACTTAATGCTGCAATACTGGGGGCTATTTCATTATAACGATAAATGAGTGACAACACTTCAACATAATAACCAGCCTAAAGAGATTTCAGTTCCTCCAGATTCTGGTACTCAGACTTTGAAACACATTGTCTTATATCTTATGCAGAACATGGTAACACAGTGAAAATTCATGAAGACTTAAGGATGAGAAAATGCTGCCAAGTTGAACAGCAGAATTCCAGACTCTTCTTATCATTTTACATGTCTAATCATTGGACAAAGGGCAGCCATGTGTAAAGCATGAAAACCGGTTACTCATCGTAGATCCCAGCAGCACGTGGCTGGAGACAGCGCCAAAGGGCAAAGCGCTCAGAAATCAGGAAGATGGCTTATAATTCATGACTTTCCGGGCAAATTGAGATCAACATTTTGGAGACTGGAAGCTAGTTAGCGTGTCATGTTTGGGAGAAGGAACCAATTGTAGCAGTGAGTGGCAAGAGAAGCTGCAATTCGGTCATAAGGTCACATGTGATAGGAGCAGGATTAGGCCATTCAGCCCATCAAGTCTAATCCAGCATTCAATCATGTGGGATCTATCTCTCTCTCCATTCTCCTGCCTTCTCCCCATAATCCCTGACACCCGTACTAATCAATTTCTGCCTTAAAAATGTCCATTGACTTGGCCTCCACAGCCTTCTGTGGCAAAGAATTCCACATGTTCGCCACCCTCTGACTAAAGAAATTCCTCCTCATCTTGCTAAAGGAACATCCTTTAATTCTGAGGCTATGACCTCTAGTCCTAGACTCTCCCACTAGTGGAAACATCCTCGCTACATCCACTCCATCCAAGCCTTTCACTATCCAGTAAGTTTAAACGAGGTCCCCCCTCATCATTTTTAAACTCCAGCGAATACAGGCTCAGTGCCGTCAAATGCTCATCCAGGTCACAGAGGTAAGGTCAAATTATTCCTAAGAGGAGTTGGGTAGAGCTATCGTCCCATAAATAAAGATATAAAACTTTCATTTTGCTGAATGTTGGAAAACCCGGCTGACTACGGTCTAATGTAAATAGATTCCAATCCAAATATCTTTATTAGCTGAAAAGCACACAAAGTGCTAGAGTAACTCAGCAGATCAGTCTGCACTGCTGGTCAGATCCTGGTCCCGATTCAAAATGTCACCTATCCATGTCCTCCATGTTCTCCAGGAAACCCGCGCAGGCCACGGGGAGAACGAACAAACTCCGTACGGACAAGCACCCGTAGTCAGGATCGAACCCAGGTCTCCGGCGCTATAAGGCAGCAACTCTACGGCTGTAACACTGTGAAGGTACTCCACACAGTGATATAACATGATGAATTCAGTTGGTCAGGCAAAGGTCAGAAAAAGGATGGGTGACGTTTCATTCGTGTCAGGATCCTTCTTCAGACAAGTATGAATCCAGAGATGCGGCCTCATCCATTGAATAATGGCAGTACTTTGTGTCTATCTTCGGTATAGACCAGCATCCGCAGTTCTTTGTTTTTACATGATGAATACCTAATTTGGAATCTTTGGTGATGGAGTGTCAGATGATGTAGTTCTTAAATTCTTTAAATTCACTGCTCAAGTGAGATTAAATAACAGCATCATGTTCTCTCTGCCAAACCCTAGCAACACTAAGGCGCATCCTCACTGGCTGCAAAACCAGTCTTTCACAAGGTCGCTACACCTGGAGGCACAATCAGGTCCTGCAACAACTGGCGATTACCTTGGAAGGAAGGAGAACTCCCACCAATGCCCTCCCTCCCCCAACGCCTGGTTTCTCGAACACCACCCCTTTTGTAAAGGCAGGACAACTTCCAGAGAAGCCATTTGCAAGAAAAGAACCGACCCTCCTGGACACTGCCCGGGACTGGTAAATGCAGGCTGATCTAGACCAGACGCTCATCTTTCCATCAGAGATCATCACAACTAATCTCAGGCCGGACCTGATCTTGTGGTCAACCTCACAGAAGTCCCTGTACATCGTGGAGTTAACTGTGCCTTGGGAGGCTGCAGTTGGTGAAGCGCATGAACGCAAATGTCTGAAGTATTCAGACTTATAGCCCTGTCCCACGGTGCGAGATCATTTCAAGAGCTCTCCCGAGTTTTAAAAAATCAAACTCGTGATAAGCACGGAGAATGAACGTAGCGGGTACGTCGAAGCTCGGGGACGTCTCTTACCGGCTCGTAACGCGAACGACAGGTACTCGGGAAGACTCGCTAATGGCAGGTGAGCACGGGAAGACTTGTGAAGATTTTTCAACATGATGAAAAATGTCCACGAATGCCCCGAGTACCGACGAGTGGCTATTACCGTAAATCTCCGAGTTCGAATCATGGCAAACTCGGGAGACAGGGCTGGATTAACCATTAAGCAAAATAAGCACATGCTTAGGGCATCAAGGGAAGGGGAGCACCACAGAAATGGTAAATGGTTTACGGCACAAAATAAATCACTTTAAACTTGCTAAAATAATATTCAAAGTGGTTTATTATTGTTTATATTTTGAATTACATATATATGGGGGCACCAAAATCTTTTAAGTGCTTAGGGCCTCTATGGGTCTTAATCCGGCCCTGTCAGGAGAGCTCTTGGAATGAAATCGTACAGTGGGACAGGGGTTTGAGTAGTCGATGCAGAACAACGTGGCTGGCCTACCCAGGTGCTCCTTGTAGAGGTTGGTTGTAGAGGGTTTGTAGCCATGTCAACAACCAGACTCCTGAAGGGAAAGGGAGTTTGAGGACAGGCCTTCCAGCAAGCCGGCAGGTCGCTGTCAGAGGATGCCGAGCGAGCCGAGCTGTGGCTGAAAAGGAAAGACTCCAACTGGGCTGCCAAATGACCAGCAAGAGGGATAACACAGAGGGGAGCTGTTGTGCCCTCTGGAGGTGTCATGGGCCTATCAACGAAACACCAAGGAAGGTGGGTGCCCACCTGATGACCACAATTAAGTCTTTAACCCAACCCCACTCAAGATATTATGAAGGTGCCAATTGTAGTAGGGATTGTAATACCAAGTCCTATAAGCTCAACTGGTAGCACATGTTAAAACAGCTCTTTGGTGGTGCTCAGGCACATTAAGCTTAGACTTTGTTGCCAGAATAGCAGAAGGTTTGATGGCACTTGATGTTAATGCAAGGGTCAGTTATGAGGAAGCAATTACCTATGAATTGTGAATTGACACACCACAGAATGAATAGCTCCTCTATCAGCCTTTGGGAAAAAGCCAATTTTAACCCCACTTTGAATTTCAAAATTGCAAAATGTATTCATAACTCACCACAAAGTTAAGACTACTATTTAATAGCCTAAGTAATTTTTTGATTGGTATATTTTATCTTTTTGTAATTATATCTAGCCCATCTAAACAGACAATAAATTGCTAAGTGTATTCTTACACATCACTTTTTTCTGATGTTCTTCATCAGCTTCATTTCGGTCTTAGTTAATTGTCTCTTGTCCTCTATTTCCCTCATTGTGCATGATTTAATTCAAATTAATTCTCATTGGTTGATCATGTCACTGACCAAAGTGAGACATATCTATTTGACCAGGCAATTCTTAAAACCTATCTGACAAAGATTTAGGGAATTTATTGAAGTTAGCTATAATACTCCACACAGAAAAATCATCCATTAGTTATGGTATTATTTTAAGACTAGGCTTCTGACAAGGAAATGTATTCTCTGCCAATCGTATTGGAAATAAAGACAAGGGTGAAGCAAAAGTGATTGTTTTAAAATAGCTTGTAAGCTATTTGAACATTAAAGATGGCCTTGCTCAAACCCCAGACTGACATTTCAATTCAAATAAAGCTTGTTAGACCAGAACCAAAAATACTAAAATCCCCCACCTTCAATTTATAAAACAGAGCAATAAAGGTGAATTGGAACAGGCTATAATGCAAACATTATCCAAATAATTCTCCAATAACATTCCAAGGATTATTCAGCATGGCAATAAAGTCTACAGGTGGATAATGCTAACCCATAAAATAACATATTGCTTGAATAATTTCTCTAATCTTCAAGCCAGTAATTATTCCAATTAGTTTTACATTTTATAGCTACTTCCAAACTAATGAGAAACTCTTCTTTCAACAGGCTAATATCCTTTTGCCCATCCTGATTGCAAATGGATTAATACAAAAGTAATTTAAATGCAAAAGTAAGCAATGGAAATTAAATACAAAATAAGAAAATAACTCAGTGGAAGCTAATCAACTCAGGCTAAGATGTAAACACGTGTAAAATATGCAAATTAAATCCTGCACAAATTGTTTCATTTTAAGAGAGGTGTTAATGAATCTAGAATTAATCAGTTCATCGTGCTCCATTCTCCATTCTCATCCAAGGTACTCACACCCAGGACCTGGGATGTGCTAGCACATGTTATATTTGAAGGAAATGGTTTTGTGCAAGGGTGGTAGAAGGTTATCTTACTCTAGTCAAGTAAGCACTTGTTGAAGTTAACTTTTACCTTTCTAAGGTGACACAGAGCAAAAACATGCCCAGATTTTCTTCGGTTCCAACATAACCAATTTCTGGAGTACCTCGCCACAGTTTAGGTAGTGACTGCAATGTTGTTGACGCACCTCTCTACTTACTGTGCTTATCCTCATTTGGAACATTGTAACAGCAATAGGATTGCGTAATTGCAGGAAGTGCAATGGTAGGAGCCTCAATTCTGAAGTAGAAAGGCGCTCTTCTTTCAATGTTATTTGGAAATATAGATGATATGAAATGCTGTCTGTTGTTGAAGAAAGCTGGGAGAGAAGCTCAACGTAACAGTTCACCTGGTAAATTGCATTCCCCCAACTGCCATGATGAAATACTCTCGGAATTGGTTGTGTGAGATCCAAAGAGAATCTGGGTAAGTGTTGAAATTGAATGAATGAATGAATAAGCCAAGTACATTCACATACAAGGAATTTGCCTCGGTGCTCCGCCCGCAAGTGACAAAATGACATACAGCGACAGTTAGGAATGACACATAAAACATTAAACATTAATAATAAAACATTATCGATTACACATGTGAATTAAATAAAATACCAGAACAAAAGGAGGGTACAGAATTTTGGTTATTGAGTAGAGCTACAACTCGTGGAAAAAAGCTGTTTCTATGTCTGGCTGTGGCAGATTTAACAGTCTGGAGTCACCTTCCAGAGGGAAGTGATTCAAAGAGTTTATGGCCAGGGTGAGAGGGGTCAGAGATGCTCTTACCCACTCGCTTCCTGGCCCTTGCAGTGTACAGTTTGTCAATGGAGGGAAGGTTGCAGCCAATAACCTTCTCAGCTGATCGGACGATTCGCTGCAGCCTCCGGATGTCGTACTTGGTGACTGAGCCAAACCAGACTATGATGGAGAAGGCGAGGACAGACCTCAGAAGGTGATGGCCGTATAGAATTGGACCATCATTGCCTGTGGCAGATAGTGCTTCCTTAGGTGCCGCAGGAAGTACATCCTCTGTTGTGCCTTTTCGACTGTGGAGTCGATGGTGGCCCCCCATTTAAGGACCTTGGAAATGATGGTTCCCAGGATCTTAAAAGACTCCACAGATGTGACTGTGGTGTTGATGGTGAGTGGGGTGAGGGTCGTGGGAGCTCTCCTAAAGTTTGCAATGAAAAGGGATGAATCTTCACTGTTCACGTTCACAATGTAAAGAGTAACAGTCCGTGGGCCTGGGCGCTGTTTTAAGAATATTCAAATAAAGAAAAACTAAATGAGGATTATTGGTGAGAGTGCATTTTTGGGAAGATGGGTGTGGTGAAGCAACATAGAGTCAACAATCATGTTACCAACGGAATATCGCACAAAGGGAACAATCAGAATGTGGCCCCTACAAAAGATCTTTGGGAGACTAAAGTAGTTGGATAGTTTTGCCAATCAGATAAAATGGGAAACTCCAGAAAGCAGAGTGGGTTAGAATTAGATAAATTGAACATTCATGGGCTAAGAGTAACCTATACTAAAGCTGCAGTTATACGCAATATCCACTGATAAATATCTTGTTAATATTTTTACTAATGTCTCCTGCAAAAATATACAGGGACTGCAAAGGTTATAAGCATGAGAAACAATTCCCTGAGCTGCATGTATCTCAATGTTTACAAGATTCTCTCAAGGACCTTCTCGGCAAAAGTCACACAAATATATTCAACCCCTCCTCGCGTTTGACTAATGCATTGTTTAAGGGGGGATTCTTCCAAAAGATTTTCCTCCAGAACCATCTATTGATCCAAGATAACCATAAAACGGCAATATCTAACAGCATAGTCAAGAGGCATGAACAATCACTGTGTAATATTCTTCAGTTCCAAATTTCAGCATAGATTGAAATTGTGCATCCCTGGCGGTAGGCCTGGATTGTCATTTGTGGATTGCAATGATGTTTTTAGGACTAAAAGAACACAAAGTTAAAATAGAGAGTGGATGGCTGTAGCACTGAGCATATCTCCAGTCACCAATCTCTGTTAACGGCCACAGAGGTAGGTCTCTAAATGTCCTGGTCTCCAGTGAAATGATGAGACCTACAGATGAGGTATTAGGAACTTAAACATCAAAGTTCCTTCCTGCATATTTATGGTAGGAGCCCCATTCATTTAGTTTGGTTTAGTTTAGCTTAGAGATACAGCATGGAAACTGGCCTTTCGGCCCATTGAGTCCGTGCTTACCAGCCATCCCACGCACATACACTGGGGACAATTTACGATTATGCCAAGCCAATCAATCCACAAACCTGTACGTATTTGGAGCGTGGGAGGAAACCAGAGAACCCGAAGTAAAAACCATGCAGGTCACGGGGAGAACGTACAAACTCCGTACACAAGGCACCTGTAGTCAGCATCAAACCCGGGTGTCTGGCGCTGCAAGGCAGCAACTCTACCGCTGGGCCACTGTGTCACCCTTCCGTTCATTTGCAACAGGGCTCTAATAAGAAAACAGTTTAGAAAGGAGGTTTCTCAGATGGAAGACCACATGTGGGAGTGGGGATTGGGGGTAGGGTGAGCCATCCAGACCACAGGCAGACTTTACTCAGAACTGCTGTAGATTTGGGAGCAACAGCAGCAGGAGTATAGCAAGAGATACGACTGATTGGTTCTAGCCCGAGTGGGAGGAGAGAAGTGAGTCAGTGCCGGGAAACCAGTTGAAAACTGAGGAATTTGTAAACTGAGGTTTGTAAATTGGTAAATCAGGCAATTTATCAGTCAAGTTAAGCAAGACGGCTCTTAGCGAGCGGCAGTGAGTGAGCGGCCTTGTGATGGAAGTGCCCTGTGAGTAAAGTGTGAGTCTTCGGCGAGGAGGCTGAGGAGAGGAGACCACGCAATACGCTTGAGAGGTAGAGACGGAAGAAGGAGATGTCAGGCAAGCTGATTCAGTACGATGCTTGCAGTATGTGGGAGGTCAAGGACACCGCTGGTGCCTCTGGCTGCTACAAATGCGAGAAGTGCATCCAGGTAGAGCTCCTGAAGGGCCGTGTTGGGGAACTGGAGAAGCAAGTGGATGACCTCCGGTTCGTCCGAGAAATGGAGTCGTTCCTTGACAAGTCCTACAGTACGATTGTTACACCTAAGGTACTGGAAGAGAGAAGGTGGGAGACAGTGAGAAAGGAAGGGAAGCATGGAATGCCAACGTCCTCGGGTGTTGTACCTCTTGTGAACAGGTTCACCCACTTAGAAGCTGTCGGGACAGAAGACGTGTTTACACTGAGCGGCGGACTGGCTTGCGATGCGAATAGGGCTGCTGAGCCAAAACCAAAAAGGCCTAAGGCAGGCAACGCCATTGTAGTGGGAGACTCCATTGTGAGAGGTACGGACAGGGGTTTCTGCGGCAACAGATAGGATGCGAGGATGGTGTGCTGCCTTCCTGGTGCCAGGATCCAGGATGTCACGGACAGAGTGCAGAAAATCCTCAAGGGCAAAGGTGAACATCCGGAAGTGGTAGTGCATGTCGGCACAAACGATGTCGGAAAGAAGGGGATGAATATTCTGCAGCGTGACTTTAGAGAGCTCGGAAAAATGCTGAAAAGCAGGACCTCCAGGGTTGTTATCTCCGGTTTGCTTACAGTTCCTCGTGCTGGCGAGAGCAGGAACAGGGAGATACGGGACCTGAACGTGTGGCTGAGGAACTGGTGCACGGGGCAGGGATTTAGATTCTTAGATCACTGGGATCTGTTTTGGGGTAAGGGGGAACTGTACAAAAGGGACGGATTGCATCTTAACAGGTGTGGGACCAGCATTCTGGCAGGCAGGTTTGCCACTGCTACACGGGTGGTTTTAAACTGAATATGGGGGGTGGGGTCTCGAATGGGATAGTGGTAGATGGAGTTAAAGGGAAAGGGTTTCTTAAATGTGTGAGCGTAGAGACAGAGGGGTGTAAAATGAGGGTAGAAGCAATAGGTAGCAAGGTGAAAAGTAAAAGTGGCAGGCCGGCAAATCCAGGGCAAAAATCAAAAAGGGCCACTTTTCAGCATAATAATATAAGGGGTAAGAGTGTTGTAAAAACAAGCCTGAAGGCTTTGTGTCTCAATGCAAGGAGCATTCGTAATAAGGTGGATGAGTTGAGTGTGCAGATAACTATTAACGACTATGATATAGTTGGGATCATGGAGACATGGCTCCAGGGTGACCAAGGCTGGGAGCTCAACATCCAGGGATATTCAATATTCAGGAGGGACAGACAGAAAGGGAAAGGAAATGGGGTAGTGTTGCTGGTTAGAGAGCAGATTAACACAATAGAAAGGAAGGACATTAGCTTTGAGGATGTGGAATCGATATGGGTAGAGCTGCGAAACACTAAGGGGCAGAAAACGCTAGTGGGAGTTGTGTACAGGCCACCTAACAGTAGTAGTGGAGTTGGGGATGGCATCAAACAGGAAATTAGAAATGCGTGCAACAAAGGTAAAACAGTTATAATGGGTGACTTCAATCTACATATAGATTGGGTGAATCAAATTGGCAAGGGTGCTGAGGAAGAGGATTTCTTGGAATGTATGCGGGTTAGTTTTCTAAACCAACATGTAGAGGAACCAACGAGAGAGCAGGCTATTCTAGACTGGGTATTGAGTAATGAGGAAGGGTTAGTTAGCAGTCTTGTTGTGCGTGGCCCCTTGGGCAAGAGTGACCATAATATGGTTGAGTTCTTCATTAGGATGGAGAGTGACATCGTTAATTCAGAAACAAGGGTCCTGAACTTAAATAAAGGTAACTTTTAGGGTATGAGACGTGAATTGGCCAAGATAGACTGGCGATTGATTCTTAATGGGTTGACGGTGGATATGCAATGGAAGGCATTTAAAGACTGCATGGATGAACTACAACAATTGTTCATCCCAGTTTGGCAAAAAATTAAATCAGGGAAGGTAGTGCATCCGTGGATAACAAGGGAAATCAGGGATAGTATCAAAACAAAAGATGAAGCGTACAAATTAGCCAGAAAAAGCAGCCTACCAGAGGACTGGGAGAAATTCAGAGACCAGCAGAGGAGGACAAAGGGCTTAATTAGGAAAGGGAAAATAGATTATGAAGGAAAACTGGCAGGGAACATAAAAACTGACTGCAAAAGCTTTTATAGATATGTGAAGAGAAAAAGATTAGTTAAAACAAATGTAGGTCCCTTGCAGTCAGAAACGGGTGAATTGATCATGGGGAACAAGGACATGGCAGACCAATTGAATAACTACTTTGGTTCTGTCTTCACTAAGGAAGACATAAATAATCTGCCGGAAATAGCAGGGGACCGGGGGTCAAATGAGATGGAGGAACTGAGTGAAATCCAGGTTAGCCGGGAAGTGGTGTTAGGTAAATTGAATGGATTAAAGGCCGATAAATCCCCAGGGCCAGATAGGCTGCATCCTAGAGTACTTGAGGAAGTAGCCCCAGAAATAGTGGATGCATTAGTGATAATTTTTCAAAACTCTTTAGATTCTGGAGTAGTTCCTGAGGATTGGAGGGTAGCTAATGTAACACCACTTTTTAAAAAGGGAGGGAGAGAGAAAACGGGGAATTACAGACCAGTTAGTCTAACGTCGGTAGTGGGGAAACTGCTAGAATCAGTTATTAAAGATGGGATAGCAGCACATTTGGAAAGTAGTGAAATCATTGGACAAAGTCAGCATGGATTTATGAAGGGTAAATCATGTCTGACGAATCTTATAGAATTTTTCGAGGATGTAACTAGTAGAGTGGATAAGGGAGAAACAGTGGATGTGTTATATCTGGACTTTCAGAAGGCTTTCGACAAGGTCCCACATAAGAGATTAGTATACAAACTTAAAGCACACGGTACTGCGGGTTCAGTATTGATGTGGATAGAGAACTGGCTGGCAGACAGGAATCAAAGAGTAGGAGTAAATGGGTCCTTTTCACAATGGCAGGCAGTGACTAGTGGGGTACCACAAGGCTCAGTTCTGGGACCCCTGCTATTTACGATATATATTAATGATTTGGACGAGGGAATTGAATGCAACATCTCCAAGTTTGCGGATGACACGAAGCTGGGGGGCAGTGTTAGCTGTGAGGAGGATGCTAGGAGGCTGCAAGGTGACTTGGATAGGCTGGGTGAGTGGGCAAATGCATGGCAGATGCAGTATAATGTGGATAAATGTGAGGTTATCCACTGGTGGCAAAAACAGGAAAGTAGATTATTGTCTGAATGGTGGCCGATTAGGAAAGGGGGAGATGCAATGAGACCTGGGTGTCATGGTACACCAGTCATTAAAAGTAGGCATGCAGGTGCAGCAGGCAGTGAAGAAGGCGAATGGTATGTTAGCATTCATAGCAAAAGGATTTGAGTATAGGAGCAGGGAGGTTCTACTGCAGTTGTACAGGGTCTTGGTGAGACCACACCTGGAGTATTGCGTACAGTTGTGGTCTCATAATCTGAGGAAAGACATTCTTGCCATAGAGGGAGTACAGAGAAGGTTCACCAGACTGATTCCTGGGATGTCAGGACTTTCATATGAAGACATTTGGATAGACTCGGTTTGTACTCGCTAGAATTTAGAAGATTGAGGGGGGATCTTATAGAAACGTACAAAATTCTTAAGGGGTTGGACAGGCTAGATGCAGGAAGATTGTTCCCGATGTTGGGGAAGTCCAGAACAAGGGGTCACAGTTTAAGGATAAAGGGGAAATCTTTTAGGACCGAGATGAGGAAAACTTTTTTCACACAGAGAGTGGTGAATCTGTGGAATTCTCTCCCGCAGAAGGTAGTTGAGGCCAGTTCATTGGCTATATTTAAGAGGGAGTTAGATGTGGCCCTTGTGGCTAAAGGGATCAGGGGGTATGGAGAGAAGGCAGGTACAGGATACTGAGTTGGATGATCAGCCATGATCATATTGAATGGCGGTGCAGGCTCGAAGGGCCGAATGGCCTACTCCTGCACCTATTTTCTATGTTTCTATATAGTTACTTATTTTGTATCTGGTCTCGGATAAATTGATCCTTGTGCTTACCGATCGAGGCAGCAATCCTTGTCACCTAAAAACGGCAATGGGAAATGCATTTGAAGAGATGGTCTGCAGTATTACTGACTTAGTGTTGGATGTGGGATTTTTTGACTGGTACTGACAAAAAGGGCTAAATGGTCTCTTCCAGTATCATAAATTTTTGTTGATTCTATGAAACCAGGCCAAAAGCTGATTTAAAATTTATTGCGAATTCAAGTCAATTAATATAAGAAGATTAGATGGAATGTTTTTAGAGCAAACATTTCAGAGAAACTAATTTGACAGTGATTTGGAAGGGATCAGAAATCTCTTGAAATTGACATAGCTGTCATTCAACATGTTATTGATTTTGTGCAATGAGTCATGCTTTTGATATTAGCATTCGCCTTTATTTTGTTCACTGCCTCACTAGCAACCAAGCGGAAAGATCGATGGACAGAGGATCTCCAGCAGTGGCATGAAAAATCTCATTGAGCACTCTGCAGGAACACATGTACCAATGGATAATCTTTCAAACATCTCCCTTTCACCCCTCTCCCCCCCACCTCTCCCCGCACTTGAATTTTGAAGCAAATGAAGTCCATCGCTTTGCCCAGATGACCCTCCCTTCTCTTCTAACAAGCATCTAATTGTTCCTCTATCATTGCTTCACCTGAATAGAATCTAAAATAGCTACTTCTCCAGTCTTGGTATTCTTGAGAGAGAAGAACGAAGCAGCACTCATTCACTGTTATCTCTCAATTACAGTCTTTAAAGTATGTTATTACAATCTCTCATGTATTAAACAGCCAAGCCTCGAAAAAATACCGAGCACTGGTAATTAGAAACTAAAAGATAAACGTGGATTGAAATATTAGTTCAATGCATCAAATGACAAATGTATTTTATTTTTTTCATTTCAGTTGGCCAAGTTCAAATGTTACCAAATGAATGTAATTTGAGTTCCAACCTTTCTACTGCCCTCCACTCAAACAGCTTGGATTCTGATGTTGTGTTAATTCATGTTATTCTTTCCATAGTGAACATTTAATCACTTCTTTTTTTTTAAAGGGCCCTGTTCAAATATAATGTGCTTTCTTTGACCTTGAGTTCAAGCAATTCAATTAAAGTTGTAGCCACAATGTGGAAATTTGAAAAATACATTGTAAAATTGAAAGGATCTTCAGCTGCTAAATTAATTACAAAGCAAAGATTAGAGTTTTTAATAAAAGGGTTTTAATAAAACTGGTTTGTCTTCCAGTTTTTAACCTTCATTTCACCACCCACACTCCCAATTTTGAACAAATACCAATGCATATTTTGTGTTTAGCAAATTGTTCTTACCCACACATTCCAATGAATGTTTTAGTAGGAATAAAACAAAACAGAAATTATGCAGGTCGGAAATCTGAAATACAGGCAGAAAATGATGGATAGTGAAAATATTCACCATGTCAAGCAACATCTGAAAGGAATTTTAAAGTATCAAGATGACAAGCAATTCTTTAATTCCCTCTCTCTCTCTGAGAGATAGAGTTCTACAGCATGGAAACAGACCATTCATCTCACTACATCCACAATGACCAGTGGGCATCCATTCATATTAATTCCACCTTCCATCACTTGGCCTGCAGCCTTATCTGCCTCAGCAATTTCAGTGTTTGTCTAGACATCACTTAAATACTGTCAGTGACTTAGCTACTTTTTTTTGCAGTGCATTCCAGCCACTTGCCACACTCTGGGTCTAAAAGGTTCCTCTTAGATCCCTCAAAATCTTTCACCCATCGACTCCAGTTTTATTCACCTTTAATATGAAGAAATGTTTCTGCAGTCTACCTTATCCGTACACCTTAATCACTTGTCTCTGCTATTAATCACCCCTGCTTCTAGGAAAATGGACAAGGATCTCTCCCAGCTTTCCTCCTCACCCACAATAACTGTGAAGAAGGGTCCCGTCCCGAAAGATGTTCTCCAGAGATGTAGCTTGTACAGTAGTACCATCCTACACTCTAGGGATAATTGACAATTTACAATTTAACCAAAGCCAATTAACCTACAAACCCACATGTCTTTGGAGTGTGGGAGGAAACCGGAGCACCCGATGGAAACACTCGCAATCACAGGAAGAACGTGCAAACTCCGCGCAGAGAGCATCTGTTGTCAGGATCGAACCCGGATGTCTGGTGCTGTGAGGTAACAACTCTACTGCTGTGTCACCGAGCCACCCTAAAGATATTATTAAACACAGGATACCCAGCTTCTGGTCACTTCTTGTAGCCTCAATATTTCTGGTCAACAGGGATGTCTCCCCTGGCCTCTCCTCCCCAACACCCGGGATATTTGTGGAGGGGGTAATCAATCATTTAATGTCAATGTTGATAGTTGCCGTCTTTCTGGTTCAAGACCGTCACTGGAATTAGGCCCTTGCGGGAATTAAGATGGAAAGAAGGGTAAGCGGTGTTGTTAGGGTGTCTGAGGCTGTAATGGAAAAGCTGGATTGGCCTATGCCATTTTTCCCATGGACTGTTTTTAGGAATGTTCTGATAGGCATATTAGAAACATAGAAAATAGATGCTGGGGAAGGTCATTCGGCTCTTCGAGCCAGCATAATTCAATATTATCATGGCTGATCATCCAAAATCATTACCCTGTTCCTGCTTTCCCCCCCATATCCCTTGATTCCGTTAGCCCAAAGGGCTAAATCTAACTCTTTCTTGAGAACACCTAGTGAATTGGCCTCCACTGCCTCCTGTGGCAGAGAACTCCACAGATTCACCACTCCCTGGGTGAAAAAGTTTTTCCTCATCTCAGTCCTAAATGCCCTACCCCTTATTCTTAAAGGGCTTTCTCACGGTGCGACCTGACGCAAGACTTAGCAAGAGTTTAACATCGTGGGATAATCCTGCGATAACAGTACGGCATTCGTGGACCACCGAGGACCTCCGTGGCGCTAACGGCAGGTAGTCGTGTAACTTTGTAAGGTCGGGAGAAAATTCAAACATTTTTGAATTTCTCCAAGAGTGACTTGAGCACTTTTTGGTGAGCGTTGCAACATTGTATGAACGCAGATGCCAGTGCGATATCCGTGCGATATCCGTAATGACTCTTGCGGGTACCGTGGGAACTCCTGCGAACAGTAAACCCGGAAGCTTGACAGAGGGGACATAAGGTGAGTAAAAAAGGTGGTCTCAATATCGCCAATGGACCATGTGTCCATCGAGGACGTCCCACCTAATTGTCATTGTTTGAGAATCTTTTTCACAGTAAGACTTGCAGAGACTTGCAGATCAGAGATCCGTCCTGGATGGATGTTGCTGATCCAGTAGCTGCACCTCTTATTCGGATCAGGTTGTGCAGAACACATGCTGCATATACTATACTCTCCACATTCTTGGGCCTCTGCTCCATTGTCTTGAGCAAGCATCTAAATCTGTTTGCCAAGATGCCAAAATAATTTTCTACTACCCTCCTGGCCCTTGACAGCCTGTAATTGAATATCCTCTGTTCCCTAGTTAGATTCCTCTGTGGATATGGCTTCATAATCCAGGGCCGTAGTGCAAAGGCTTCATCAGCAACCATCGCATATGGGATGTCCGGGCTGTCTTCTCCTGACAGAGGTTCTGGATCAGGCATGCCTGCTCTTCCACCTTCCATTTTCTTTCCAAGCCAGGTTTCTTTCCAAATCCGGCCATCACCAACACTTCCAGGTGTGCCCACATCCACATACAGGAAGTTGTAGTTATAATCAACCACCGCCATGAGTACAATTGAGTGGAATTTCTTGTAATTGAAATAATTTGAGCCACCTCCGGGTAGTTTACGAATTGCCACATGCTTGCCATCCAAAGCCCCACATGTGTGAGCAAAGTTCCACCTGTTTTCAAACCCCAGTGCAACTCTCTTCCACGCATCTGGTGTACTGGGGCATTCCATCACTTCAGCTGAATAAAATTGGATGATCGCCTCACAGGTTTCTTGGACAATACCACAGATGCTGTTGGTGGCGACAAGAAAGTTGTAAGGTAGACTTTTATAAGAATCGCCTGAGGCCAAGTAGCGGAGTGTGATTGCTATGCGCAACCCTGGTTCCAATGCCTTTCTCATTACAGTGTCAGTCTTCTTCAGCAGAGGTCCCAAATTATTCTTTAACTCATTAAAGAGCTCGGGTGAAATTCTGACAAAGTTTTTGAATGCACATTTATCCTCTTCGCACAGCACATTAAGCAGTTGCTCATATTGTCCAAATTGAGGTCTCCGTTGAAACATGGGCTTAACCCAGTGAGACTTCTTCTTAATTCTCTTTTTAATTAATCTCACCCTTCTGCCTTCACGCAAGCGTTTTCGATGCACATGTTGCGCTAATGCATACAGCGCGTCAATGAAAATAACAACCAACCTGTACTCGAACCAACTTTGTATAGGCATGTCTGCAAATGAGCCAATTCTACGAACGGAGGATATTTATATAGTGTGTGAAAAAAAGTGACATCATTTGTGCCACGTGATTAACTACACTACAGTCCACGATGTTCATTCACGATTAACGGGAAAGATCGGGAGACGGCCAAGTCACTCGCACAAATTACAGAATTGCCGAGTACCGTGGGAACTCTTTATCTACCCCCCGTTATATCGTGCGGAACTCGTGCTGGACCACGACCACTTCATTCTGGTGACATCTTGTGCCAGGTCGCACCGTGAGAACCGGCCATTAAACTGTGACCCTGATTCTGGACTACCCCAACATCGGGACCATTTTTCCTGCATCTCGCCTGTCCAATCCCTTAAGAATCTTATATGTTTTTTATAAGATCTCCTCTCATCCTTCTAAATTCCAGCGAATACAAGCCCAGTCGCACCATTTATTTATCATATGCAAGTCTCGCCATCCCAGGGATTAACCTGCTGAACCTACGCTGCACTCCCTCAATAGCAAGAATGTCCTTCCTATTTTTTATGCAAGGTACAATCATATAAAAATATAAACTTTCAATCCTAGGTAACGATGTACTTTATATCTTTGAAGTGGGATCGTGGAAGCAAATGTGTAAGATTTTTGTCCCACGATCAGCAAATATCAGGTTGTTTAATATTCTCCCATCAATGTGCCAACTAATCCAAAACAAACAAAATAAAATATTTTAAGTGACGTTATTATTGTGCTGGAAATATCAAGTCAAACAACACTTCCCTTTATCCTAATGCGTGCCAATACTTTGTTTCTAAAAATATAACGTATGAATTATGCATTCCACCTCAGCTTTGACACACATCAGATTGATTGTAAGGGTTGCACTACATATCATTCCTATGTGCGTGAAGACTGATGACAGAATCTGAATTGAATTATTTTTACCCGAGCTGAATTAAGCTGTACAGTTTCATTCAGTCTATATAATCACGCCTGTGTCAAATTCACAAGGGACTTTTTGTTCAATCCTTATATGCACTTTTTAAATGTAAAAAAAAATAAGAATAGAGGTTTTCAAGAGATAACGCAGCAACAGATGATTATGAATCAATCTGTCTGCAGATATTCAGATTCCTGGAGTTTTTCCAAACATTACTAGCCATTTAAAAAAATGTTTTATTCAAGTGTAAAACATACTTTTGAATGGGCACTGACATCATTCGAAATTGTCAGGAAAATATTTATTTTGTTCAAATCAGAAAAGAGATAAACATAATGTCTATCACAATAACCTTATGTCTGGTGTTTCTATGTACATATAAGTTATGATATTTCATCAACTATTTGTCATCAGTCATTATGTTTTGTCACATGGACAAAAGAGTCTATAAATCTAAAGTCTTTGGTTGGAGACACAAGATTTTAAAAAAATCCTACAGTCCAGAAACAGGCCCTTCGGTACATACTACCCACGTTGACCAATCAAGCACCAATTTACACTCTTCCCACTTTTTTCTCCCCATGTTCCCATTAAATCCCCCAGATTCTCATCTACACACTATGGACTATATACAGGGGCAATCAACTTTAGAACCCTCAAGACTTTGAGATAAGGGGGGAAATCACAGCACATGGTGGAAACACATGCAGTCAGAGGGAGAACACCGTGTTGTAGCTGGTAGAAGTGCTGCCTCACAGCACTTTAGTCCCAGGTTTGATCCTGACCTCGGGTGCCGTCTGTGTGAAGTTTGCACGTAAACCCTGTGATTGCGTAGGTTTCTTCTGGGTGCTCCCATTCTCTCTCAAAGAAGTGCAGGTTTGTAGGATAATTGGCCACTGTCCAAGTGCCCGCTGCAGTCTTATAGAAATATATATAATTACTAGACTAAGTGGGACCCGTTGGGTCCCAGCATCACACAGGAGAGCTGGTCATCCAACACAATATTCCACCTCTCCACCAATTCTAATATTGGTGGCCAGTTGGGGGGGGGGGGGGCTTTCTGGAGCGCTAGTATGGGTGTTATGGGCTGAAGGGACTGGTTTCCCTGAGGGCTAGTATGCAAATTGTGTGCCAAATGGCTTCTTGGGCTGGCGTCTCAGTCAATCAAGCCTGTTGTGCTGGCAACTCACTCACTCACGGCTGGTGGGCTGGTAGTTGACTCAAGGCTAATCCTTGAAATTCTATTTCAAGCATGGTATAAGGCCACCAAATTCAAGTGCAGTTTCTTACCAATTCTAGCAGGGTGCAAGGCCACCAAATTCAAGTGCAGTTTCATACCATTTGAAGTAGGGTGCAAAGCCACTAAAGACAGCGAGTCGTGACCTCTCCCTCCTCCATCTTGCAGAGACTGAGCCACACCCACATTTCCGGGTTTTATAACCCCTCCCCCCCCACCGGAAAAGGTGTGGCTTTCATGGAGTGATTGACAGGAGAGAGATTCCCAACAGTTTTTTAAAAACTAATAACACTTTTATTTTTCATTGATGGGAAGAATTCTCTGCACGTGCTCAGCAGAGGGGGACTGAGTAAGATGGCCAAAAATCACAGCCGTATGTGGTAGCGTTTTATCTAAAATCAATATACAGTGCAAACAGGAAGTGCATTTACAGTAGTGCCTTTTAAGTTCAAGCCAAAGCACCCAAGCCACCATTTGCAGTAAGTAGTGCCTTTCAACTTCATGCCACCATTTGCAGTAAGTGGTGTCTTTCAACTTCAAGCCACACCCAAGCCACACCCAAGCCATCATTTGCAGTAAGTGGTGTATTTCAACTTCAAGCCACACCCAAGCCATCATTTGCAGTAAGTAGTGCCTTTCAACTTCAAAGCCCCCAAGCCACCATTTGCAGTAAGTGGTCTTTCAACTTCAAGCCACACCCAAGCCATCATTTGGAGTAAGTGGTGTCTTTCAACTTCAAGCCACACCCAAGCCACCATTTGCAGTTAGTGCCTTTCAACTTCAAGCCAAAGCAACCAAGCCACCATTTGCAGTAAGTAGTGCCTTTCAACTTCAAGCCAAAGCAACCACGCCACCATTTGCAGTAATAGTGTCTTTCAACTTCAAACCAAAGCTCCCAAGCCACCATTTGCAGTAAGTAGTGCTTTCAACTTCAAGCCAAAGCACCCAAGCCCCCCATTTGCAGTAAGTAGTGCCTTTCAACGTCATGCCACCATTTGCAGTAAGTAATGCCTTTCAACTTCAGGCCAATGCACCCACGCTCCCCATTTGCAGTAAGTAGTGCCTTTCAATTTCAAGACACACCCAAGCCAAGGCAACCGGGGACGGAGGGGGGAGGAGAAGAGGGGGGGGGGGGCGCTTTCTGGAGTGCTAGTATGAACCATTTTAGAACCAATAGACATTTTTTTGCAAGCTTTTGAACCAATAGACATTTTTTTGCAAGCTTTTGAACCAATAGACATATTTTTTCCAGCTTTAGAACCAATAGATACTTTTTTGCAAGCTTTAGAACCAAGAGACATTTTTTTTGCAAGCTTTAGAACCAATGGACATTTTTTTGCAAGCTTTAGAACCAATGGACATTTTTTTGCAAGCTTTAGAACCAATGGACATTTTTTTGCAAGCTTTAGAACCAATGGACATTTTTTTGCAAGCTTTAGAACCAATGGACATTTTTTTGTAAGCTTTAGAACCAATAGACATTTTTTTTGCCAGTTTTAGAACGAATAGACATTTTTCTGCAAGCTTTAGAACCAAGACATTTTTTGCAAGCTTTAGAACAAATAGACATTTTTTTTGCAAGCTTTAGAACCAAAACATTTTTTGCAAGCTTTAGAACCAATAGAGACACATTTTGCAAGCTTTAGAACCAAAATACATTTTTTGCAAGCTTTAGAACCAATAGACATTTTTTTTGCAAGCTTTAGAACCAATAGACATTTTTTTGCAAGCTTTAGAACCAATAGACACATTCTGCAAGCATTTTAGAACCACTAAGGGCACTTACATTTGAGTAGACATGTGTTCAGTGTTATTCACAGCTCAGAGAAACGTGACCCTCTGCCTTCCTCCATCTTGAAGAGTGAGTGAGGCACACCACTTCCTGATTTTATAATCCCTCCCAGCTGCCGCCAGCGGGGGCAGCAGAGAGAATGGGGAATTTTGTAAAAACATTAATATCTCTGTCATTTTTAATCGACGGGAAAAATCCTCGGCACACATGCGGCAGAGGGGGGCTTTGAGCGAGGTGGCCAAAAATGACGGCCGTAGGTGGCGGCGTTCTCTCGGAAATCGCAGCACAGATGGCCAAAACCGGTCAAGAACAGACTTTTAGTAATATAGATAAAAGGACTGGACAAGCTAGATGCAGGAAAAATGTTCCCAATGTTGGGGGAGTCCAGAGCCAGTGGTGACAGTCTAAGAATAAAAGGAAACCATTTAAAACTGAATTGAGAAAAATCTTTTTAACCCAGAGAGTTGTGAATTTATGCAATTCTCTGCCACAGAAGGCAGTAGAGGCCAATTCACTGGATGAATTTAAAAGAGAGTTAGATAGAGCTCTAGGGGCTAGCAGGCACGGGTTACTGATTGTGGATGATCAACCGTGATCACAATGAATGGCGGTGCTGGCTCGAAGGGCCAAATGGCGTCCTCCTGCACCTATTTTCTATGTTTCTATGTAGGGAGTGGATGAGAATGTGGTATAACAAACAAAGAAGTAGTGTGAACAGGTGATTGATTGTCGATTTGGACTCGATGGGTTGAAGGGCCAGTTTCTATGTTGTATCGCTGAACTAAACTAAGCTGAGCGAAGCGGAACTAAACCGAGCGAAGCAGAGCTAAACTGAGCCAAGACAATCCGAGCTAAACCAAACCAAAACATGCTAACCACATACAAACAGCGTTGGAAGTCAGGATTGAGCCTGGGTTGTTCATACACTGAGGCAGCGGCTGTACCAGCTGCACCACTGGACTGTCTTTGGAGATGAATGGCACACATGCACAATTCCTTCTTGGCACAACAGGCCCTAGATAATTAATTCCACTCAAATTTCCTGCCATATCTATTTCAACAGACATGCTCCTCAATTACTTGAGGGTTAACCGCCTGCTATTGCAGAATGGTACGTAATAAAGATTGTACTGTCGCCTAGTAATAAGACTGAATGAGTAATCAACAGATATTCAATTCTCCAGTCAACTATGGCAAATTTGGAGATTAGTCTTTAGCATAATACAGCAACTGCAGGCTCCTACCAGAAATTAATCATGAAATTTGTCATCTTGCTGCTTGTTCATTTATTTTGTCAAGGTACCTCGCATCCCCATCTGGTCTGGCCTACTTACAGCTCGTTTTGTACTTGACATTGTGTGGCTGATTGTTAAAATATTCAAGGCTTTACAGGATGGGCAAGCTCCATTGTTTTGACTGTATTGCTGACGGCTCAAGAAGAAATAGAAATTCAACATTAACAGCATCAACAAGACCTAATAATATATTCTTGCAAAGGAATCTATTAAACACTAGAGCCAGAAATCCTAATATCCTCCAGAAAACAGGAGCAAAAGTGGACTATTCACCTTTGGTCCATCATTAAATTTAACCATGGCTCATCATCCACATCAGGGGTATTGATGCAGCATCAATACCCAAAAGGTCAACCATCCCTTTGTCTCAACAGATACTGCTCATAGAAACATAGAAACTAGGTGGAGGAGTAGGCCATTCGGCCCTTTGAGCCAGCACCGCCATTCAATATGATCATGGCTGATCATCCAAAATCACTACCCCATTCCTGCTTTTTCCCCATATCCTTGATTCTGTGAGCCCATAGAGCTATATCTAACTCTCTCTTGAAAACATCCAGGGAATTGGCCTCCACTGCCTCCTGTGGCAGAGAATTCCACAGATTCACAACTCTCTGGGTGAAAAAGTTTTTCCTTATCTCAGTCCTAAATGGCCTACCCCTTTTTCTTATACTGTGGCCCGCTGAATTTTTCCAACAGTGTCTTGGTCCTTCAGTGTCTTGTTCCAACCTTTTCCCAGTTCCCATGGCTCTCTTTAACATTGGAAATGATCTGACCTTCTTGAGTATATTGAAGGAATGGACTGCCAGCATCTTCTCTGATTGTTGGCTATTTTTTGTGATTCATTTATGACTATCTGCTCCTCCAATTATTTTATTAGGAATCATAAAAATGCCAGTGAAGACATATTCTTTAGTCCAGTTATCAAATCTGCTGAACCATATGCATTGGAGAAACCTATTCACCTAGCATGCTCACTGGTATGCAATAAATGATCACATTACTGTGCCTGGTAATCACCCAAATCATGTATAGTAATGAGGATCACATCAAAGGACAACTCATGAGCTTCAAACAACCTAATTTTAAAAGGTAGTTATTATATATAAAAACCTTCCACATTAATTGATCTGTGAAAATGAATGAGGAAAATGTTAATATCGAATAGTTATTTTAAGATTCAACAAGACTGCGTATGCACCATTTGAACTTCTAATGGGTCATATGACTAAATAGAATGGAAAAATCCTGACATGACTTCAAATGCTCCAAAGAAGAAGTTAAATGACCAAAGAAAATTAATTCCAAATAACTAACAAACTTTGGAATCATTAGTTTATGATCTGTGTTGAAAATATTTATTTGTTGTTCTTCGACTATTTTCACAGATTTAATCACAGACAGCATAGTTTATCCCTAATGTTTGCAGTTAACATCCCATATGATAGGATGATTGGCTGGTGTAACATACAGGTCCTCATAATTTTTTCATAAAATAAATTAACTAAAGTAGAAATTCAACGGGACCTGGAGAATTAACAAATCCTTATGCTATCCTGTTTACATCAGATGATTTATCATCTAAATCTAATGTATTTGAATATTACCAATATTAAATATCATGACGGAAAATATCACAATGCAAATAACAATTGGGCATAGTACAATTTAAATAATCCAAATTTAAAAAGAATTATTGCTTTTAATGATTTCAGGATATTCCAAAATATTTTACTATCAATGAAACATTTCAGTTTAGTAAAGATGCAATATAGGGTAAAAGCATTGTGTCCAACGGTGAAGGGATAATAAGTAGGTTATGATTTTTTAAATAAATGCTGTTGACTATGAATCTGGAGCATCTCCTCATCATTGTCCACCACCACAGGTGCACCTCAAGGTTGCATGCTTACTAATCCCCTGCTCTACAATCTTTACACCCGTGGCTGTGTCTCTAACCACAGCTCCAGAGCCATCTACAAATTCACCAAAGATATCAGTGATGGTGATGAGTCCTGGAAAGAGATAGATCATCTGGTGAAATATTGTCACAACTCCAAAATCTCACTCAATATCAACAAGACAAAGGAACTGATTGTTCCAGAAATAGGAAGTCGGAAGGTCATGCAACAGTATTCATTGGTGGGTGGATGATGGAGAGAGTTAGAAGCTGCTAATTTCCAGACGTTAACATGTCAGATGACATGCCCTAGGCATAGCATATAGATACTATCATGAAGATGACTCACCAGCCTGTCTATCTCTTTAGAAGAGATTCAACATGCTCTAAAAAACATTTATAGATGCCCAGTAGAAAGTATCCTAACTGGTTGCATCATAGCCTGCTATGGTAAACTCTATGCAGTGGAATGTAAGATGCTGCTTCAAGATAGTTGCTTCTATTATCAAGTTTCCCCACCATCTAGTCCACGCCCTCTTCTTGCTGCTACAGTTGGGCTAAAGGCCTGACGTCCCACACCACACGGTTTGGTAACCGCTACTTACCTATAACTACAGGGTTCTGCATAACCTGAATCCTTTCTTGACAACAGAACTCTGTGGACTTGTTATTTTTTTCTTTTCTATTCATGCTTTTCATAAATTTTCTTTCTTTTAAACTTTTGCGTATAATAGAAAATATAGAAACATAGGAAATAGGTGCAGAAGGAGGCCATTCGGCCTTTCGAGTCAGCACCACCATTCATTTTGATCATGGCTGATCATCCCCAATCAATAACCCGTGCCTGCCTTCTCCCCATATCCCTTGATTCCACTAGCCCCTAGAGATCTAAATTATGCATCATTTGTGTTTTGATTTTGTCCAAATCTATGTGCCTTTGATGCTGCTGCAAGCAAGATTTTTCAATGTACCTGTGCCTCTCTGAACTCGTGCAAATGACAATAAACTTGAAACTTAACTGTCTTCCTCCACTTTGAAATTGTTTAATGGGATCTCAGTTAAACACCTCAACTAAAGACTAAATCATCAATGCTTCCAGGACCACACTGGAGAATACATTCTGCTGATTATATTTCGAAAGGGTGACAAGAATCCTGAACCTTCAGACTCACATAAAACAAATGCAAGGTTAATATTTACAATAATATTTGGAGCCCCCACTCTATCTAATGTAATCAGACTTTTCACAATTGCCTCCTCCAAATTGTGACCGCCTGTCTGATTGTGCCCCTACCTCTGTGGAATTGATGGAAAAATCTGAATGACAGTGGAGCAGGGTGAGCCAATGTATTCATTCACAATTTGGTATAAATGAGGTTCAAAGCCCAATATCAGTTGCACAATCGCCAATCCATCCTATAGACAGTTCACATCTTTAAAAACATACAACTAGGACATTGAGCAAGAGATTACGAAGCCAACAATGATCTTTGTTCATTTTTAACTGTCCTGACAAAGTATCGCTCTTTTCACAAATTCACTGATTCAATTAGAGATTCCCAAAAAATTATTGAACTTTGAGAAATCATAAATCTAACATCCTTTACATTATTTTATATGACATTCTCTTATCCATTTCTTTCCAACTTGAGTGAGAATTAAATACCAGATAAAAGAGCACAAATCCATGAGGAAATACTAACAATATCAGCATTGCCATTTTGTACTAAAGACCTGGCATTGCAGTGCTCACCAATGAAGACAGCTCCTCATTGATTGACTTTACATTGAAATTAAAACCTTGAGACATGGCATCATCAAAACTACATCAATATGGATGCCCAGAAGGAAAGCCACCTCGCTCAGAGTCAAGACACACAGTGGCTGTAAGAGCTGTGAAAGAACATGCTCATCAAGTTATCATCTTTTCTGATCCATTCTTGAATTCATAAGCATTGGCAAAACACCTAAACATTGCAAAGAGAAGTGGCTTCCAAAGTTGCAAAATCCAAAATAAAAGTAAATAAGTGAAACATTTTCGCAAGCAATCCTGTGTACACAAATACCCATGTTCACTACTTTGTGAAAGGTAGCATATTTGTATCAAATAGCAAGATCAGTTTGTTAGAAAGAAGTTAAAACACAGCTAGCTTCCCGACATTGTACATTGTATTTATTGCAATTTAAGAATAGTTGTAGTTTAACATTGCCTTAATTCCATGCATTATTTTAGAGTCAACATAAAACATCCAGAGCCACAAAACAGGGATTTCTTCATTGAACAAACACAAAATACTCACTCTTCATTTTGAAAGATAGATTTGACGTGCTTTGGGAAATAGATTTTATTAAGCAAAGTCTAAAAAAATGAAAATAAATTAATGGCTCAAGGAGTTGCTCACACTAAAAATCCACACTTTTCTTACCCAAATCAAATATAAATTCTAAATAATTAAAGGACTACTGGGAACGAACTCTCAATGATCAATGCATGACAGAGATTTCTATAAAGAACATTTAAATGTGTTTTTCACAAAGTGTTTTGATTGGCAATTTCTCAGTGTATTTTGTGGTTTCTAAAATAGTGCGAAATTAAATCTTTGCTTATTGAACAGATTCAATTGAAGCTTCCACTGTGAAACAGCATATATCATTTATGAATTTTCTAAGTAAAAGCTTAGAAACGTCACTTACCATCAACATAAAGGACAATCAGAACCTTTGGACAAAAAATTCAAGCTAAATGTCTGAATTTGTACAATATATATTTGTAACAGGCAATATTCTTTCTTGCCAGTACATATTCAGAAAATAACACTTAAACGGTATCTAAACGAATACACAAGGCTATTCTCCGAAGTCGTTTATTGTATGAAAGGAATAGTGCCAACTTACATGCAAACTGAAGCTTCACTTCTCTGCTCACGATTGTGCCAAACGAATTTGTTACAAAACATTGGTAGGTTCCATAATCTTGAGTCCTAACTGGGTTATTGATCACCAGACTGCCACCAATCAAATTATAACGGTAATCCAAGCTTATGTCAAAATCTGTGCCATTTCTTTGCCATCTGCAAGACAAAAAAGACAAATATATAAATGTTGTTTGCCCGGAAAAAGAAGCAAAGTGTTGGAGTAACTCAGTGGGTCATGAAACATCTCTGCAGAATATGGATAGATAATATTTTGGGTCGGGATCTTTCAGGATAGGTCTCAACCTGAAACGTCACCTATCCATTTTGTCCAGAGATGCTGCCTGAATCACTGTCATACTCCAATACTTTGTGTCTTTTTGTCTAAACCAACATCCGCAATTCCTTGTTTCTATTATTTGTTTGCCTGCCCAGTGTTTGGCTGTGATTAAAGGTAAGCAGGAATTAAATTATTCAAGTTAAAAAAACAAATGTATGGGGTATGGCTTGAATTGACAAAGTTCTAATTGTACAGCAGTGCAGAGCACCCAAAGGAAACCCACACGATCACAAGGAAAACATGCAAACTCCAAAATTCCTCAGTACTGCCTCAGTGTAATGTACTGTTCCTACACTTGTACGTGCGTATGATTGAGCTTTGGCATAATACAATTTTCAATGAAATGTATTAAAAAATTGAATTTCACTGAACCTTGGTACATGTGACCATAAAGCCCCATTGAAGCTAGTTTTCTGATGGCCAGGTGCTCCCCACCCACAGAAGGGCAGTGGGAACATCAGTGATCGGTGGGCAGTGAGGTACCAGCAACCCGGATCAGCCCAAAGTCTGGGACAAATCACCATGTCCTGGCCACTTTGTACCCGGTCCCTCTGCTCTGCACCAACTACAAGATGTCATTCATTTAAATAAGATCACTAACCTACCTGAGCAGGTAAATTAATTTTCCTCTACTCGGTCTTGAAATTTTCAATAGAAATTGAAAACAATTTAAGCAAATGCATTTCAAATGTTTTTTTTTAATATATATCTTGGAGCATCAGTCATTCAAAAATGGTTTAAAAATATAGTTAAAAGAAAAATATATTTAAAAAATAGTTCAAAAGCCTCTGAGATCAGGGAGTTGTGGGGAGGACTCGTTTGCTCAAAGATAGGTTTTGTGGACTGGTCCCAGCAGCAAAACATCTGGGACAAATGCATCGATGGGGGAGATGGCATGGATGCAGAAGGAGTTGGGCGAAAGCAGTTGGTAGGGGGAGCCTGCTGGAATAAACAGGGTTTCATACTTTGTGTCTATGTATTCTTGTCACTGGCCGATAATTTTCAATGTGAAACTTATAAACAAATTTCAGGTGCTAGAAATCTATAACAAAAACAGAAGCTGCTGCAAATACTCAGCAAGTCCAAGCTGCATCTATGTCTCACTGGCACAGCTGGTGGAGCTGCTGCCTCACAGTGCCAGAGACCTTGGTTCGAACCTGACCTTGGGTGCTGTCTGTGTGGAGCTTGCACGTTCTCCCTGTGACTGCATGGGTTTTCTCCGGGTGCTCAGGTTTCCTCCTACATCCCAAAGACGTGCGGGTCTGCATGTTAATTGGCCTCTGTAAATTGCCTTCAGTGTGGAGAGTGATGAAAAAGTGAGACAACATGGAACCGGTGTGAACAGATGATCAATGGTCAGCGGGGTCTCTGAAGGGCACAGGGGCTGTTTCCATGCTGTATCACCTCACTAAGGTTGGAGTCTGAAGTCGGAATCTTTACCATCTGAAACGTTAACCGTGTCTCCTCCCACAGATGGGCCTGACTTGCAGAGTATTTGCAGATTTCAACGTGAGGCTTGCATTTAAAATCAAAGTGAAACGTTTGTCAACTGTTTGTATTTACTGCAAGTAACTTCAATTGAAATGTACTTTCCTGTCAATCGGCACAGTGAACCGTAACATAATCTGCCTTTCACCAGCATATTATAGTAACTTTCTCTGCATCACAAGGATTGCCTCCAATCCTTTGACATTGCTGTATCTTTGGTATATAATACAGATTCCTGCAGTTTATTGGCTTTCATCATGTTGGAAAATGAATGGCACCGAAATGCATTTCGCAACTTTGTGGACACAAGGAACTACAGCTGCAGGTTTACAAAAAAAGACAAAGTGGTGGAGTAACATTTGGCAACAACAGGCAGCAACATTTGTAGGTAGAATATTTATTTTTTAAGTTTGTTTTTATAACTTGCTATTCCTTATTAAGACCACATGACAGATCAATCCTCCATGTAAAGCTAGCTGCAATATCTCAGTAGCATATTTTAGTTTTTAACAGCCACATACCATTAAATATAAATTTTGTTATTACAAGTTGCTTCCATTTGGCTATATAGCCACAAAGCTACATAGCTGGATGTCTGCCTAACATTTAATTTCTTTATTTTGCACTTAGAAGATTGAAAGAGCACATTCCAACTCCAAGTGCAATTTAGGATGTAATATCTTAAAGTTGTTGTGATGGTTATTTTTGGAGTTATTCCTGGGTGCCACCATAAATAAGGTTGTATTTTTACAGTGATTTAACAGTCTTAGCTGCTGGTTATTCAAGATGTCAACTGAGTTGATGATTAGTTTCTATTTTGGGAAGATGTTGCTTGTTCAGAGGAAAACTGGATATTCATTATAATTCTTGCACATTAGGTGGAACTTTCAATGTATAACAACTATTTATTCATGAGGACACATCAAGAATAAATTATTCAAAAGCAGCATTTTTATAGATGGTGCAACACTTTGGTGAATTGGTGTTTTAATATATTCCAAGCAGCAATTGTAAAACCATTGAGTCAGGAAAAGGGCAGTTTCTTTTGATAATGAAAACCTATTTATGCATGATTATTTGTATAAAAGCAACTTTCAAATGCTTCAGAAGCTATATAGTTTTAGTGTTGAAGGTCAGTTTTTCTGTGTCGAATAATAGGTCGATTAACTTATAAAGCAGTCTTTCTATCATAACTGACTGTACGCAAACCAAATATGAGAAACAAATTATATTTGATGTGAAAGCGGAATTGTGAAATGCCTTTTGATATTCATGGTAATGTTCTATACTTCAAGAGCATTATGCATAAAAGTAGTATCTGAAGAAATCATATTTTTCTATCATTTATACTAGAATTAAGAACAGTGTACATTTGTTCTATGCTTTAAATATCCCAAGAATTGGCAACTGAATATCAGCAGTACATACCATTCAAAGGTTCTTGCTCATGGGTAATTAATGTCTCAATGTCCAAAAATAACATTGGTACCACATTATCAATTTTTTTTTCATAGACATGACTTGTATTACCCAGGCAGTAATCCCAAATTTTAAAATTAACTCTTTGGGGCATCAGAACAGCTGAAGAGCTAGCAAATTGAGAAACTGGCAGAGAGCTTTTTTTCTTGAACCACTGCAGTCTATGTGTTGTGACTCGACACTCGTGATTAAATGTGGCCACTGTTAAGCATTTTGGTGTGGGCATATACTGTTTATCACTTATTGACTCAAGCTTTGGACGTCATCTGCCGGATATCCAAAATGCTGCTTTAATGAACTGATTGTTGCTCCTCAATACTGGGAACCTGCTCTCGCGGTTACATTTTATAGACAATGCAAATAAGATTGATGAACATTCAGAAGCACTTCAATGCTTATATTGTTTTACAAAGAGTATGATAATCAAGAAGCAGAAAACACAGATTTAAGTTGAGAAAGGAAAGATTTAATAGGAACCTGAGGGACAACTTTTTCACACAGAGAATGGTGGGGATACAGAACATGCAGCCAAAAGTAGTTGAGGCACGTACTATAACAACATTTAAAAGACATTTGGACAGGTACATGGATAGGAAAGGTTGAGAGGGATATGGGCCAAATGTGGATTGTTGGGACTATTGTAGATGGGACATGTTGATCAGTTTGGGCACGTTTGGCCAAAGGGCCTGTTTCCATGCTCTATGATTCTTGGACGAATCCACCAACAATCTCCAACATAGAGATATCTGTGGTATGATGGACCAATACTCGGAAGATCCTGAGGATTATTCATATATTCCTTTTATTGCAGAACAATTAAGGATTGGAGAATTACCTTTGCTGGTTTTCATATGATGTCGCAATTCACTTTCAAATTCCCGATTGTGAATTTATTTCTAAATTACAGGAAATGGCAGAAAGCCCAGTTTATTAGTGATGGATCTGTTGCTGTCATAACACTAATGATTCTCATCAGAGTTTTTTTTAGCATCTTAAATACTGTCTGAGGTATAGTCAGCAGGGGAAAATATTTGAGGCTATTTTATGATGTTTATTGTTATGATTAAATGCCAGGAATAGCAATATCATAGTGCAAAATATGTGATTATTATTACAATGGTATGGTGTGAATCTTGTAGAATTATTTAACCTGGAGATAAGGCACCATTTTGAGCCAAGGTGCGGCAGAAAGAGGAGGAAAGCAACACTAATTACTAAGTTGGTTAATTTTTACAAAAATAACATTACGAAGATGGTGTTTTTGAATTTCACCATCTCAGTGATAGCAATTAATCAAACTTAATTAATGTCACAAGTGTCAGCTTGTGACTATGGTTCATTATTCATCCATGTCTTTAGGTTGAGCACGTTCCCATTTAATTTAGTACAATCACTTGATTTTGCTTCTTGCTGTATATCTAACTGCAGCCACACTACCTCCAATAGCTGCTGTTGCTTTTCCCTGCACTATTATGTTAGTTTAGTTTAGAGATACAGCGTGGAAACAGGCCCTTTGGCCCACTGAGTCCGCGCCGACCAGCGATCCCCTCACACTAACACTATCCTACACACACTAGGTGCAATTTATACCAATTTATATTAAGCCAATTTACATATCTGTACGTCTTTAGAGTGTGGGAGGAAACCAAAGATCTCCGAGAAAACCCACACAGGCACGGGAAAAATGTACAAACTCCATACAGACAGCACCCGTAGTTGAGATCGAACCCGGGTCTCCGGCGCTGCAAGCGCTGTAAGGCTGCAACTCCACTGCTGCGCCAATGTGCCGCCCAAAATCTGTGAAGGCCTTGTTCCCACCCCACCCCCACCATCCTCTTTAACACCAGAATTTGGCACAAAACAGCTTCAACAGCATCCAACATCACTTCTACACCTATTCTATTTCAAGATTTTTTTGCTGAACATTGGCAATTCTATCTATCTAAAAACTGTAGCCATTAATTTCATTTGACCTTGTGACCTTATGACTATTTCTTTCCAATTTCAAAAGTCTTATCACCAAATGCATTCTCCAACACATATGACGTCTTATTCAGAAACTTACCATTCTATTAAATTCCAATCATAGTTTTTGACCGTATATCCTGTTCATTATGAATAGGTCATATGTTGCTGATATAAGCATCCGGACTCTCCGGCAGTTTGGAAACAGAGAAAGGGCACCAGGAAAAAACATACCATCTACTGCTTTTATGCTCAGTCACCATTCCAGAAACACCAACAATGAGTGTAATTTTAAAGTGACTTAGAATGGGGCCTGCTTATGATATAACAAGCCAAGAGTTGCCTAGAAACATGCAAGTGAAAAGATTGCCAGAGGACCCAGCTCACCAGAGAGTGAGATTGCATGAAAGGAAACACAAGTGCTGGAGTAAGTCAGCAGGTCAGGCAGCATCTCTGGAGAGCATGGATCGGTGGCATTTCAGGTTGAGACCCTTCTTTAGACTAGTAGTAGGGAGGGAAAGAAAACTGGGAGAGAGGAGAGGCAGGACATAGCGTGGCAGATAATAGGTGGACACAGGTAAGGGTTTTTTTTGATAGGCAGATGGTTGGAACAAAGGCCAGAAATTAAAGAAGGTTGAGATAGAAGGATTGAAAATTTGCAAATCGTAAAGCCAGAGGAAGAAATGTAAGAGAAGGGGTAAGGACAGGGTTACTCCAGCACTTTTGTGTAAAACAGCATCTGCAATTCTTTGTTTCTACAATGAGATTGCACGAGTTTTGCCCCACAAGGTTCCAATGTAGATGCAGACTGGTGAGATGAGAACATGGTTGATCTTTTATCGAATACTATATATCTGCCTCTGCCCCATATCTTTAATGCCTTGAGTGAAGAAAAGTCTATCAATCCTAAATTCAATACTTAACTATTTGCCTCGCATCAATTTCTTTGCAAGTCGCTCGTCTTTCCAAAGAGGTGACTGAAGAAAAGCAATTTGCCAAAGGAGAATTAACTCACTGTTTTCTCTGTATAATTGTATTCTATCTAATAAATGTTTTTTGATCAATTTCTGTGCAATAGTATTACATTTATGTTAAAACTCTCTGGATGAGTCATTGTTTATTTTTAAGTTCACCATCATGATTGATTTTAGCAGTGTGATGATTATTTATATTTATCCTGTATCAAGAGAATTACTTAGATTTCAAACAGCCCTGTCACAAAGTCCTTAAGCTGTGCCGACAATGTCCAGAAAGCTCATTTTCCGAAACACTGTGGTGCCAACTTAACATCCCATATTCCAATTCCATCCATGCTTTCAGCTTCCCAAAGTTAACTTATCCAATTGTCCAATTAGATAGAGTTCTAGGGGTTAGCGGAATCAAGGGATATGGGGAGAAGGCAGGCACGAGTTACTGATTGTGGATGATCAGCCATGATCAGAATGAATGGCGGTGCTGGCTCGAAGGGGCAAATGGCCTCCTCCTGCACCTATTTTCTAATGCCAATTAATACTAAATTACAGATGTGTGCTCTACACTTTGTCTTAAATTAATTCAAAAGTATTCTTAAAACAACGCCTGCATAACTCATGATTAAATTCACCAAACTGGTTTTGAAACCCATATAGCCTTATGCCCTTTAGAGAAAATGCATGTCATGTAGTTTTTTTTAAATCAAGGAGCAGGATAATTTGTTTTAATTACAGCAGCTTATGAACCTTAATTGTATTAATGACATGCATGAGAGGGTGTTATTGAATTGAATATCAATTATTTAGTTATTATTAAATTTCACTGATAATATCCTTTCAAACTTCTTCAAACTGAAAAAAAAATTAAATCCTTACTACGTCACTAAACCTTACTTAAGTATGCCATGAATCAAGATTTTATTTTAATAACCTTAATCATTTTATTAAAACAAGTCATATATTTGGCAGTTCAATAGTTTATCACGAAAATATATGATTCTGTTGGAAAACTCAGCAGTACATGCTCGTGTGAAACAGGTAATCATGCTTGTTTGCCCATTGTTTACTTTGAGTGCAAGGAGTCACAAGCTTAATGCACTTTAAAGAAATGAACATTTATGATTGGGAAACTTAAATTAAATCACCATAAATGGCAAAAGTAACAGTAAGCATGCAACATATCGTACAAAATGTAGTTAAGAATTAATCTCATTCAGTTTGCATGAGTGAAGTGTGTCAAAGTGAAATCGTTCAATTGGATAACCTTGATAGCTATACATTTTAAAACCATTGATTTCTATTCATTTATTTGATCTTACTTTTCACTTTATATAAATCTATTCTTAAAAAGATGATTTCAAATTATAGTCACACAGCTGAGAAAATATGGGCCAAACACAGACAGGTGGGACTAGTATAGATGCGACATGTTGGTCGGTGTGGGCAAGTTGGGCCAAAGGGCCTGTTTCCATGCTGTATGACTCTATGACTCTGTTACACAGATTGATCCAGATTTTTTTTTTTGCTGTTTAAGAGATAGTTTAGAGCTGGTCAGGTATCCTAAGCCCAGTTGCTCGATTGAATTACAGATGCAAACACGGAGATAACAGCAGGAATGAAGGAATAGGTCCACTGAAACCAGAGTTAAGCGCGTAGATTAGCAGCTTGACAGTGGTAAATAGCAGAACTGAGCCATGGGTCAAAAGGAGAAGGAAGTCCATGTTTGAGAGCAATCTCCTATGTGAGCTTCCTATTCCCATCCTATGAGGTAAGGGTCAGCGCTGAAATTACAGCATCAATGAGTTGAATTCTCATCAGCTGTGCTCCCATGTAACCCATTTAAAATCCCACTCTGTTTAATGTAATGCCTCAACAAATGGCTTTATACAGCTGATTTTCCTTCATATTACTTTATGAAAATGATGTCTCATATCTGAGAATTACCTCTGTCTCACACGTTTTAATTTTAGGACAGATCTCGTTATGAAGCATTCATTTAATGCAAGAGAGGCATTTTTTTCCTGAAATCATCCACAGTTAATTTATGGTGAAAAGCATGACGCTTTATTTGAGACAAGAAGCCCCTGGCTACTACATATTAATATCTTAATAGATAATATTTTATGCAGTGACACAAATATTACTCAGGAATGTGAAGGTGAATTAGCCCCGAGTTGTAGACAACGTCCACCTGTAACTATATCACACGAAGCAGTATTGTTTGGCTGTTGTAATACACTCACTCTGTAATAGGTTGGATGTTTAACGTTATCTTTGAAAACACGCACAAATGCTGGAAGAAATTGCTTATAAGAGTAAATGGGGTTTTGTCCAAGAATATTCCCAGGTTCCAATTTTTATTTTATACAAAGACATTTAAGTTTGGTACTCCGTGCCCACACTTGGTTTTGTTATGGGCAAGCAGGAAGGGAGGGGCGGGACGGGACAGGACAGGGTGGGGTGGGGGGTGAGAAGAAAGCAGTTGGACTTAATAGAGACACGGAGATAGAACCATGAGAATTCTTCAAAAGGAAAATAGAGCAAAAATGACAAAATTGTTATTTGGTGCTTTATAATTATAGTCAAAGAAACATAGTTTAATTTGATAATTTAAGCATGGTCAAATTGACACATTTAACCAATTCTACATTATCTATCCATCATATCCCATTTCTTAGCTCTTTTATATTTTCCAAATTTAGATTTCTGCATTTGCCTTTAAAAACTTATTGTCGATAGTGTCTCGATCAGAAAGTTAAAATAAATGCTCAAAACGAGCAAGGATGATTTAGGTAGTTGGAGAGAAAATCCTAGTGATTCTCAGTTTGTATCTGTGAAGAGAAATAGAATGATGTTTCAAGTTAATGATTTTTTTTATGACCTGGATAGAGTGGATGTGGAGAAGGTGTTTCCTTTGGTGGGAGAGTCTAGGACCAGAGGTCATAGTCTCAGAATTAAAGGATGTTCCTTTAGGAAGGAGATGAGGAGAAACTTCTTTAGTCAGAGTGTGGTGAATCTGTGAAATTCATTGCCACAGTAGGCTGTGGAGGCCAAATCAATGGATATTTTTAAGGCAGAGGTAGATAGATTCAGGAAGAAGGGTCTCGACCAGAAACATCACACATTCCTTCTCTCCAGAGGTAGAGGCGAAAGCCTGAAGCACGTTCCGAGAGTAGGTGAAAGCATGAGCATCAATATTAGAGATTTGGAGCTCACAAAGGGTAATAATTGGAGGAGCATAGAGATTAGAGGCAACAGTTCCAAGTCTTCAAATAAAGAATAACTGAGTCAACTAAGAAGTTTGAACACAAAGGATAACACATTTTAAATCAATGGATTGCTAAATGTCAGCAAGCACTGTGTTGATGGGTGACCACATTTGTCATGCCAATACAGAAATGTGGTAACAACATATAAAAATAATGTTAGAAGCCTCTCAAAATGAGTGATTGTACTGATACAGAACAGATACCTGTAGGTTGTAGGATTTGTCTATAAGACATTTTACAATATTTCATGGTTTCTGTTTGTTTTTAGCCCTCAGATTGACATACTATCTGTTAAATAACATTCCAAATCCATAAAGGGATTGTTAAAAATGTGCCAATTCCAGATTTTTATCTGGAAAAAGAATCTCCAGATCAACAACACAATTTTCTGTGCACATTTTGAGATTAGTATTTATCATCAACATGTCAGCTGCAATCATTTCTGTCAAAATAGCTCTGTTAACTTGCCACATTGTTGTGAGATATACACTAACATGAGTCCAGGCAAATAAATTATTTTTTCCAGTCCGGTCTATCAACATCAAGTTATATTTCGATGACACAGATGATAATATTGCAATTTGTATGGTTGGTATATTGATCCCCCTGCAATACTGTTTATCCCAGTTTCAAAGATCATGCCACAAGAAGTGATAGTGGAAATACAAATGGGGAAAGATGGATATTGTGCAGTGCAACGGAGTTAAAAACTGTTCAATCCATGTTAATTAAAAACAGTTCAATCAGGTACAAACACTGACGCTATTCTTAATCTTTATGGAAAGATTAGTTACAACTGCTCTGTTTAATTTATCTCATCCAGAGCCAAACACCTATTCCAATCATGTTCTTTGTTTCCTGTTACAACATTTGAAAGGATGTCTAAAAGGAGACCACCAGTCTTTCCTAAGTGAAGGTACTGATAGAAAATAATGTTGGCAAACCTGTAATGTGGTGTTGGATTCCCTTTTGCTTCACAGTTTAACGTGGCCTTCCTTTCTTCAGAGTCCACGGGAAACACAATGTCATCTGGCTCATGGATAAAAACTGGCCCGTGCGGCTTGCCATTCTCTGTGCCAATAAAATGAAACAGTTTCCATTAGGCTATGCATAAAAGGACTGTTCGAATACTGGCATCATCAGTCATCTGAACAAACAGACGCAAAACTACTGTAAACTCATTAAGAGAAAGAAAGAACACAAGCAGCCAACACCCATCACTTAGATTCAAAGGATGGGAGCATGTAGACGTGAAACGATATGATACAACTTTATTTATCTCATAGGGAAATTGGTCTGCCAACAGTCAAAATATACAGTTACAAGGCATTGAAAGTGTCATGTGCATTATAATAATAATGAGCAGGATTGTCAACATGTCATTCCTGTACATCAGAACCTTTGCTGTTCTTATTTCTTATCTTGAAGTGGGGAACAAATGTCCAGCAAGTTTTTAGATTAAAAAAATGATCAAATTCAGTTTTTCTTTAAATAACATATTAGGTTTGATTTGTGCTTTGCCAATCCTTTGCTTAACATTAAAAATACATAATAAGACCAAATTTGGCCATTTGTCACTCATATCTGTTCTATCATTCATCAAGATCGTGTCTGAGATTTGAAAATACCATCTTTCTGCACTCTCCCTCATCCCCTTGATTTCCTTGTTATGGATATATCTATCGATCTTTGAAGAACTCAATGTCTGAGGCTCCATCGTTCACTGGTGTGGGGAATTCCAAAGATAAATCGCTTCTGCGGGCAAAATATTTCTCAACATCTGAGCATGAAATGGACTAAGAAAGGGCCATTTCTTTGAACATTCATCTCGACTTCATCCTCCCTGTCTCTCGCCTACCCAAGTCACTTTGCTTTACTATTTTGTACCAATGTACATAACTAGACTTTTTCCACATCGTAGGGTATCTGTCATATTTTCCCATTGATCTGCATGTCCATATCCTCGTAAAACCTCTTCACATCCTCTTTTGTACTCCCAATCCATTTACTTTTGTATCATCAGAAAATATGGGATTATGACATTTGGTTCCCTCAGCCAAATCATCGATATAGATCGTGAAAAGCTGAGACGATTTTACCTTAAATCTATGCCCTCTAAAAATGTTAAAAGAAAAAAGGTTCTGATTGTCTACCCTATCTATGTCTCTCATAATTTTAGGTACTTCTATCAGGTCTCCCTTCAACCTCTGACACTCCAAAAGAAAAGAATTCAACTGATAGCTAATATCCTCTAATCCAGGCACATTCTGACAAACCTTTCTGCGCCCTCTGAAGGGAGCTGGCACTTCCTTCCTGTAATGTGGTGACCAGACCAGGACACAGTATTCCAAATGTGCCCTCAAAAATGTTTTCTAAAGCTGCAACTTGACTTCCTGACTCTTAAACTCAATGCCTCGACTGATGAAGTCAAGCATACCACCTGTCTTCTTTTGCATTTTGTTGCCACTTTCAGGGAATTGTGGTACCGTCTGTACACTGTTATGGGTCTTACCATAAACTGTAGAATTTCACCTTATATTCAACCTCACAAAGTGCAACAGCGCACACTTGCTCAGATTAACCTCTGTCTGCCATTTCTCCTGTCTCCTTTGACAGCCTTCCTCACTATCCGCAACTCTTATTAACCAACCAACTTAATAACATACCCATCCATGCTGTTTATATTTATCACAAACAACTGTGGTCTAACCACAGATTCCTAAGGAACACCAGGGTTCACAGACCTCCCAACATCTTTCCTATGACATAACGCCCAAACTGAACACAATACTCTAAATGCGGCCTCACCAACGTCTTAAGCAACTGCAACTTGACCTCCCAACTTCTCTTTCTAGTTACAACAGTAGATTCACACAAGTGACCCTCCAATTCACAAGAACAATTTTGGACTGTAGGGTTTTTTGGGTGAAGCAAACAGGAGCATTAACCATCTCTTTCAAAACTCAGAAACAATTGGCCAAATATTGTAAATACAAACGTTAACACCATCAATTAGAGTGATATGTATGGGTTTGCATTCCACAATTAAAAGGTGCAGTCAAAAAATAGAGATAAAAATCAAATAAACCTAAATGCTTTCTGAATTGGTGACTATTGTCTAATTAACAAAGGCAGTTCACAAAAATCATGCCACTTATTTCTAAAATGTTTTCTTTGCACAAACATAGATTAAATCACTTGCAGCTGCTCTACCTGGTGCTTAATCATAGAGTAATTATAAAGCAAGTCTATTTTTGAAATAATAATTTGTTGATCCAAGGCTTTGTCAGACTCACAGAAAGTTAAAAAAAACTTTTAATGTCATAGACCATGCTTGCATTGTACAATATGTAACATTACTTTGTTAAAGATTATTACATCCAAAATTCAGTTTTGTCTTTTTTGCACGTCTTGTCATAAAACAAATTGGACAAACAATACCAGATGTTTAAAAAAAGTACTTAGAATAACCAGGCTGCATTTGACATTTTGACATTGTTTGAGAAAACATGAACATTGCAGAAATCAATTTGTGAGGGTGGCTCAGAACAAAGCATAATTTTTATTTCCTTTCTTTTCCACAGTAGACTTCAACGTGTGTTACCACTAAAACAGATTGATCTAATCTCTCACTGAATTGTGTGCAATGGCAACCAGGCATCATGTTAAAATTCATCAATAAAATTCTTGTAGGTAGACAAAAATACCGGAGGAAACTCAGCGGGTGAGGCAGCATCCATGGAGCGAAGGAATAGATGACGTTTCGGGTCGAGACCCTTCTTCAGTCTGAAGAAGGGTCTCGACCCGAAACATCACCTATTCCTTCGCTCCATGGATGCTGCCTCACCCGCTGAGTTTCTTCAGCATTTTTGTCTACCTTCAATTTTTCCACCATCTGCAGTTCTTTCTTAAATAAAATTCTTGTAGCTTGTTTCCCCAACTACATTATTTTGGAAGCTTTGCTTTAACCTTGCTCTTTATAAATGTTCCTTCCTATGACTAAAAGCTTGTGCAATACTTAAGTGGGAAGCCATCCCTTAACTTTAGCAAGTACCATCCACTCATTTAAAAATATGGGACTGAATTTGCAGTAGCTTGGGAACAAATGACATGCGCATTTGCAATGTCACTTTTTACACTGAAGTTGCTGTTAAGTTAAACAACCAAAATTCCAACAGGCAGGAGAAAGATCACTCAGTTTTAGTTTAGTTTACTGTCACATGCACCAAGGTACAGTGAAAAGCTGTTGTTGCATGCTAACCGATCAGCGGAAAGACAATACATGATTACATTCGAGCCATTTACAGTGTATAGATACATGATAAGGGAATAACTTTTTGTGCAAGATAAAACCAGCAAAGCCTGATCAAGGATAGATCAGGAGGGGAACCTTGCACCATTTAATTATTTGAAAGAGATAAATAGTTTCCAGTTCGGCATGCCCCCTCTTTCACCAACTTCCACAGATGCAGCATAGAAAGCATTTTATCAGCTAGCATCACAACTTGGTTTGGGAACAGCTCCATCCAAGACCCCAAAAAATTGCAGCAAATAGTGGACGCAGGCCAAACCATTAAATAAACTTCTATTGATTCAATTTATACCTCACGCTGCCTCGGCAAGGCCAACAGCAAAATCATGAGTCACAGCCTGGCCACTCCCTCTTCTCCTTTCTCCCATCAGGCAAAGGGTATAGATGTGGTATAGATGTGCCATGCGGTGAGAACGGAGAGGTTGAGAAGGAGTTTCTTCCCAGAGGCCATTCGGACTGTAAACGCCTATCTCACCAGGGACTAACTCTACTGAACGTTTTTCCTTCCATTATTTATTATGTAAAAGAATATGTGTGTTATGATTGTGTTTATAGTTAGTTTGGTTGTTTGGTTGTTTGTCTTTTGCACAAAAGTCCGCGAGCATTGCCACTTTCATTTCACTGCACATCTCGTATGTGTATGTGACAAATAAACTTGACTTGACTTGACTTGAAAACCCATATTTTTAAAACTATTTTCTTACTATTTATTTCTACTATTCAATCTGCATAATTCCATGTTTCTTTTTACCACATATGCTAATATCTCCTCTTCAATGCAACATTCATTTGTTGGAGATGTTTCTTCGGAATTCCCTAGTTTGTGCTTATACCCGTCTCTGCCCTCGTATGTGGAACTTCTCTGTCAGTCTATCCCTTGCAACAATTGCTGATGCACAATCTTGCTATGTTAAGTACTCAACTTTACTCAGCTGAAGAGAGCAAGAATTGTTGACTGCTCCTTTAAATATCTTCCAGACTTAATATTCAGGTTAGGCATCCTCCCAGCAGAAACATTCACGTGATACATTGTGCTGTCACTCTGTGTGACATGCCTATATTTTAAACGATGGACAAATGACACAGGAACTCCATTCCAAGGCAGAAATACCCCATGAAATACATGCAGAAATTAGTTTGAGGAAAATATTTCTGATTATGCAGGGTTATTATTGTAATACTCCAACTAGTTAAAATAAGTTCCATAAATGGATACTACTACTATAAATCATCACAAAAACTAAATTAGTTCCTAAAACGACAAAACTTTTCCAAGTCCACATTTGCTTCTGCAGATTTTTTGTATTCTCAAATGAAAATAAACCAAGTACACACACACACGCACGCACGCACACTGTATATATACCTACACAAATATGAAGTTCTTAATATAAATCAAAGAATATGTTAATAATGGCAAATATATATAGTCATATATAAAACTATATATATACAGTACATTTGAAGTAATATAAATATATTAAATAACATGTTAATCATATATGTGCCATTATAAAGATGTTCTTTAATTTATTTATATTTTACATTAAATGAAGAACTCTGAATCAGTTTCATGAAATGAATACGAGACTGAACAAGGTTCATCTGATTGGTATTTTCCACATTGGAAAAAGAGGTCATATTGTTGTAAAGTGGATAGGAATTCCATCTACTGTGGTTTTGTTTGAGTTAGTTCACATATACCTGTCCAATTTGCTATATCAGGATAGCAAAGTCTCTGGATTTCAGACTCCCCAGACGATCATCCCTTTGGTCAATCTATCTGAATAATTCTTGTCCTGTGCTACCCATCCATTCGCATCAATGAGAAAGATTCTCAGTGGCAAATTCCACGGAATCCACACTGAGATTCTTGTGCACAGCCACATTTTTTTCTGGCTCACACAATCAGATTTGGTTGTTGGCAGCAATGGTTTAAAGCTGTCAACAAGAATCATTTCATCAAGGCTGCATCTTTGACTGCATGTATTAAATACCTAGCCTTGTAATTAAATGACTTTTTGTGGCTACATTGCACATCTGATTTATGAATGTCAGAATGAGATATTGCTTGATTGATTATGAGAACATCAGCTTTTTTAATTTCTAAAGTACTTATTTAAATGTTTAAAGACAGCAATGATTTCAAAGGCACATTTTAAATGTATTTTAGCTAATTTGGAAAGAGTCTGTGATTTGGAAAGAAGCATGATTCACCGCAGGGCCTATTAACAGTTTTACCTGTACTTTTCAAGTTCAGAAGTTGCCTCCTCAGAAAAAAGAAAAAAACAACCTAAAGGGCCTGTCCCATGAGCATGCGACTCCATGCGGCAAGCGCGAACCTAAAGGGCCGGTCCTACTTTGATCGCCAGAGCCGTATGGAGTTGTGCGGAGCTGGTCTCAACATTGCGCGGGGCTCCGAAAAACTGACCATGTCTAAAAATTCCACGCGGCAACGGCCTGCCGGCCCACAGCCGCCTCGACGCCATACGTCATGCGCGAACTTCCCGCGGACTTTGCTCAAACTTCATGTCACTCACTCGACCTCCGCATGGCCCCCGCTTCCGGTTTGGTCGCACTTGCCGCATGCAAGCACATGCTGGTGGGACCGGCCCTTTAGGTCGCGCTTGCCGCATAGAGTCGCATGCTCGTGGGACAGGCCCTTAAATCATTGTTGAATTATAGAGCTGCATCACAACCTATTTCACCACCTCAGTCAGACGGTGGTCAGAGAGTGAAATTGAGTCCTCAGACATGCAATCTGAACAAAAGGAACATACGTTACAGTATTATCTCACAAAAAAAGCAATACAGCTTGATTATAATATTTCGCAGAGTGGTAGGCATATGTATTTTTCATATTTTCCACAATACCTTTCTATCACAGTCATTCAGAATAGAAACAAACCTCTCAACCCATTGGAAGAAGGGTCTCGCCCGAATCATCGAATGCCCATGTTGCCCAGAGATGCTGCCTGACCTGCTAAGTTACTCTAGCACTTTGCCCCTCTCAGCCCAGCTAAACCTAAACTCGTCTATGGCAAAAAAATGCCCCATCTGAGCTAGTCTTATTTGCCTACATTTGGTCTATATCTCTCTGAACCTTTCCTATCCATGTACCAGTCCATGGGTCTTTTATTGCACCAGCTTCATCTACCTGCTTGGGCAGCACGTTCCATATACCTACCACTCTCTTAGAAAAAGGTTGCCCCTCAGGGCCCTATTAAACATTGCCCCTCGCATCTTAGACCTATGTCCTCTGGTTCTTGATTCACCTACCCTGGAGAAAAGACTCTGTGCTTTCATCTCATCTATTCCCCTCACCTGTCTAATAATTTGATTAGTTGCATTTACCCCATTTCACAAAACCATTTACTTAGTTTGTTAATGTAAAGTTCCTTTGGAACCAATGGTTGGATTGATATGACAATGTTACATGCAAAATTATATATCTTTAGGATATCATTTTATGCTATACATGTTTTAGCTCCAATTCACTAAAAATCATGTTCAATACCACTGTAATTACATCAAATGATTGTTCACTGCAGTGTCAACGTAATTGGAGTTTAATGAATAATTAAGTTCCTCATACAAATTATAGCAATGTATGTTCATTTCAGTTATACTCTAGTGCCGTGGTTATAAATTATTGCTAATTGGTACTTGCACAAATTGGGCAAAAACTACTTTAATAGTTTCTCAGCCCTCCACAAATAATTTTGCAGAATTGAACATCTATTACTTTAGTCAAGTCACAAATCATGACAAATCATTCTTTAAAATGCAGTCAGTCATTCACAGAATTTCTCAGGGCTGGTTTCAAAGTACTTATGTCAGTAGATGTATTGTCAATTTTGTTTTCAGGTTCAAATTCATTTTGTTACATCACAACATTTAAGAAAGTCTCTTGTTCAGAGGAGGTGAATCGAGGACTAAAGTACAAGGGGTCACAGTTTAAGGATAAGGGGGAAATCGTTTAGGACCGAGATGAGAAAAACATTTTTCACACAGAGAGTGGTGAATCTCTGGAATTCTCTGCCACAGAAGGTAGTTGAGGCCAGTTCATTGGCTATATTTAAGAGGGAGTTAGATGTGGCCCTTGTGGCTAAAGGGATCAGGGGGTATGAAGAGAAGGCAGGTACAGGATACTGAGTTGGATGATCAGCCATGATCATATTGAATGGCGGTGCAGGCTCGAAGGGCCAAATGGCCTACTCCTGCACCTAATTTCGATGTTTCTATGTTTCTATTGCTTTAAGGTGAAGGGGAAAATATTTAATAGGAATCTGAGGGGTAATCTTTTCACACAAAGGGTGGTGGGTGTATGGAACAAGCTGCCAGAGGAGGTAGTTGAGGCCGGGACTATCCCAACATTTAAGCAAGTTAGACAGGTACATGGATAGGACAGGTTTGGAGGGATATTGACCAAACGGGGGCAGGTGGGACTAGTGTAGCTAGTACATTGTTGGCTGGTGTGGGCAAATTGGACCGGCCTGTTTCATCACTCTATGACTCTTTGACACCTAACTACGTAGTGCAATAGTTTGCGACCTAACTCATGCTAGTGATGATGAAACTTTCATTGAAGATGGACTATAGGGTGAGTCACAAAGTCTTAAATTAGCTGCAGAAATATAATCTAAAGCGAACCACATTAAAAAAAGAGCTGGAGAAATGGAAGCTCCAAGGAATAACAGAACTGTCAAGAGACAACACACCTTAGGAAGAGATTTCTTACACGTGGTTTTGATGAAGATGAGGTGGGGTAGTTACCTGAAATTGGAAAACCTCATCTATCTAGCATTCCCCTCTCGCCACCCCCCCCCCCCCCCCCCCCCCCCCCCCCACCCCCGGAAAAAATACAACAAATATGAAAGCTTTGTGGTAACCTAAATCTGAATGGATTACATTCTTCTTAAACTGAAAGCACATTTGCAACGTCTCATTCTACGGCAGGTTGCAATCACAATACAAAAGTATGAGCGTCAAACTTTCCCAGTAGCATTGTCTCTATTTGAAGTATAATTAATTTACCAAGCAATCAGCAATAATGAAGAATGATTTTCAGTGCATCATGTTTTTTTAATGGGAGTCTTCTATTCATTTTTGCAAGAACCCAGTTAGCAGGAGCTGGGTCTAATCATTCTTTCATCATGACAGTTATTGCAGATATTTTCCCCTTTGGTATTTCCTTTAATGATGACCAGATTACAGGAACATTTCCTGTTGATCAGCAGCCAAATATCTATTCACAGCATGGTCACTGGTTGTGCAATAAAATAATATACCACTTAACAAGGAAAGAGTAACTCACAAAGGAGCAATGGGAGTGAACAGTCGGTTACTCGAAGAATTTGTAAAATGTTAATCTACAAATAAAAATAAATATGAAAAAGTTTGATTTCAGTGCAATTATCTCAGTTAACCATTCAACAACTTGAACTTGCAATTAAGGTGATGAGTTGAAGGAGACTCAAAATTATGAGTAAAGGCAACATAGAGAGTCAGAGTCATACAGCACGGAAACAGGCCCTTCAACAGGGTCTCTTCTATACCCCGTAGCTCTGCTCTCACTCCCCATCGCCCCACTTGTAACAAGGGCAGATTCCCCATTGTCCTCACCTTCCACCCTACCAGCCGTCACACACATCAGATAATCCTCTGACATTTTCGCCACCTCCAATGGGGTCCCACCACTGGCCACATCTTCCCATCTCCTCCCCTTTCGGCTTTCTGCAGAGACCGCTCCGTCCGTAACTCCCTGGTCAATTCGTCCCTTCCCACCCCAACCACCCCCTCCCCTGGTACTTTCTCTTGCAACCACAGGAAATGCTACACTTGTCACTTTACCTTCCCCCTTGACCATCCAAGGACCTAAGCAGTCTTTGAAGTTAGAGAAGTCAATAATCTTACTGCTAGGGTGCAAGCTACCTAAGCAAAATATAAGGTGCTGTTCCTCCAATTTGTGCTGGGCCTCATTCTGACAATGGAGGAGGCCCAGGTCAGAATGGGAATGGGAGTTAAAGTGCTGAGCAATCAAGAGATCAGATGAATTAAGGCAGAGATGTACAGCAAAACGATCGCCGAGCCTGCGCTTGGTCTCGCCGATATACAGGAGTTGACACCTGGAAGAACGGATATAGTAGATGAGGTTGGAGGATGTGCAAGTGAACCTCTGCCTCACCTGAAAAGACTGTTGGAGTCCTTGGATGATCGTGGAGGGAGGGAAAGGGACAGGTGTTGCATCTCCTGCGGTTGCAGGGGAAAGTACCTGGGGAAAGGGTGATTTTATTTATCACTCTTGTCAAGATGGTGTTGAGCCATCACCTGGAACCTCCTGTAGTCTTTTTGCTAAAGGTACTCATCTAACGCTGTTAGTTAGGGAGTTCCAGAGTTTAGATCACCATGATGATGAAGAAACTTAGATGTACATATCTGTCAGAATGGTGTGCGCTTTGGAGGCAAAAAATACAGTTATATTGCCATGCTTCTGTGCCCTAGTCTTTTTGATAGAGTTACAGGGTTGGGAGGGGCTGCAGGAGTAGCCAAGGTGAGGAACTGCAGTTCATTTTCTAGGTAGTAAACACTGCAGCTGCAGGGTGCTTATGTCAATCAATGGGATACAAATCAAGCAGTTTGGTTTGTCCTGGATGTTATTAAGATTCTGGAGTTTAGTTGGTGATAGTCATCCAGGAAGTGAAGAGTATTCCATCAAACTCTTAACGTGCCTTGTAGATAATGAAAATTGATTGAAGTGTCAGGGGGTGAGTTACACATTATAGGATACCCATCCTTTTACCTGCTGTTGTGGCCACAAGATCTATATGGCTGGTCCAGTGAGTTTTTGGGATTGTGAACCAGTTGCATGCAAAACCAGTTCTATATTTTGTATATAAGATGCAATATTAGGAAATGGTGGCAAGTTCAAAATATCGATCAATATAAATGCAAATCTTAATTTTATCTGTTAAATGTACAGAGTTCCAATTGAATACATTTACAGGACATTTAATTTATTTACCAGTTCTAAACTTCAGCTGTATTTCTTTTAACAATGAACATTTCATCTCTGACCAACATTAATCAACTCAAAAGCTGCAGAAACAAATGCATCGATATTACAGAACTATCCCATGTTGTCTGAATATTAGTCACAATTTTCTTTCAAACTCAACGCTACACTAATTGCCATAAGTTTGCAATTTGTTTTGTTGTGATGCAAACTAATTATTCAGCAATTAATTATCATGCTATTGCTAATATACATTGATGTCCATGTCTTAATTAATTCTGTTCATGGATGTGATATCTATTTGCAACCCATTAAGTGCTTACTCTAAAATTGTTTGCATATCATGTGAATTTTTGTCCATATGCTTCTGTTTAATTACTCCTATGAAATATTTTAACTTAATCATATTTCGTATAATGATTAAGTGTAAATCTGTGGTGTTTAATTTCCAACCAGTTTTGTGGCTTCCCAATTATTATGCAGAGTTCAGCACCTATCCCACTATTATTTAATTCTTCAACACTTTTAATTTCCTTTTTGGTAAAATGTGCATGTTTGTCTAATTCAGCCAACGGGAAGTATTTGCATTACAATTTCAATTATAAATAGCTCCAATACGTCTTGAGAGATAATGTTATCTGTATTCAACTATTACAGCCCTCATTACACTCTGCCGCTGACTGATCTGCTGGCCTATTTGAATGATTCACAAAATAGGGAAAGATAACAGCCGTGCCAATTAATATCATGGCAGGATACTTGGAACACATCAAGTGGCACAATGTAATAGAGTAATAACATTCACGCTATATGCTCTCCAAATCCTAGATAAATATCAACCTGAGTGAATGATTAGAATGGGAAGACAGGGAATAGAACGACTTGTGCATTAATATATTATTGATCTGCAGCACTGTAGCACAACTTAAATGATAAAATTAGCAGACAGCAACTCAAACTCTACATCTAGCACAGAGAAGCAATCTTTACATCACTGCAACCTTGCAAAAGTGGCATCACGAAGTGTAGGTCAATGTACTGTCAATGCAGTACACTAGTAGTTTATGTTGTGAAGAGATTCTCCCTCTCATGAAGTGGAGAGGAGAGAAAATTGAATCTCTGAGGAAATCTACTGCTGTCATAACAAAGAATAGTATTTTTATGACATCAATGGAGCAGCAAAGGTATTGATGCACAGAAAAAAAGATAATAAAGTCTAATTTATGTTTCTTGGGAATGCTTTGCAACGTGTCAATTTCGAACAGTCACGACAGTGTTTCTTGGAATAAACAATTCCGACTTCATTTTTCCATACAAATCTAAAACCTGTTTAAATTCATTGTTGATCAAAACTGTGTTCCGACAAGCACTGTGGTCTTGAGCATAGTGTTTCTGCAACTGGAGGATGCCAGCCAAAGTTACCATCTGTTGGATATTTATAATAGTAACATTACTGATGAGAATGTTCTTTATAGAAATATAACTATATTAAAAAGATGAATGCAGCTGCTGAAAATCTCTGCTATAAATAGAAAGGTGTAATAATGCAGGCGCACCCGTAAATGAAATATTAATGCTTTGGTTTAGTATCCTTCACCGTATCCTCGATAAAGAACCAATGGGTGGGAGATTAACATCGTTTCTCTTCAAAGATGCTGGCTAACCTGCTCCACATGCACAATGTTAGCAAATGGTATTTATTGGGGAAAATGATCGTTCTGACTATTAACATTATTTTAAAACCACAACAGTGAAGATGGCAGCATTGTTTCCATTGTTGCAACGTTGTTACAGCGTGGAACCAGGCCCTTCAGACCACTGGGTCCGCGCCGACCAGCGATCTCCGCACATTAAGCCACTAACGACAACTTTTACATTTACCAAGCCAATTAACCTGCAAAGCTCTACGAAATTCTTTGTTTTGTATACAACCTGGTAAAATCATACTGCAGACCTCACCTAGACAGTACACAAAGAGTCGCAACATTTCTGGCACTGACAAAATTACAAAAAGTTCATCAAACAATCTTATCTTCTGCTCACAATGGCGAACGAGGCTTGCCTTTGCATGTGGCCAGCGGCAGGCAGCCCATCGGGTCTCCACTTCAATCTCAGCCTCTCCCACTTCTGACATCTTAGGGGGCTATGACCATGGTGAATTTTCTATCTTCACCTTTCTCAGTCTGAGACATGTGACCAGATTCCCCTTCAACACCTTTTCTTCATGCATTGTCTGGGTAGAATCATTTGTACCTAGTTCCAGTGCCATCTGTAACTCCTTTTTTGTTTATTTCCTTTTGCCAATCATTGCTAATAGAAGCCCTAAGAATCTTTTTTTTTACTATCAACACCCTCCTCCTGTGTTGCAAATCTGAAAACAAAATATGAGCACCTGAAACGCCAAGAGCACTGTCCAGCACCACACCCCCCCCCCCCCCCACCCCCCCCCCCAAACCTGACCACTGTATTTTATTCATCAGACCACTTGTTTAGCATTAAGCAGCGGTTGACCAGAAAGCCAAATTTTGAAATGACCAAAGCAAGTTACCTCCAGTCACCACCACAAACTCCAAACTCCAGCTTCCCCCCCCCACCCCCCACTGCAATCAGTCTGAAGATTGGTCCCAACCTGAAACATCACTTATCAACATTCTCCAGAGATGTAGCTTGACCTGTTGAGTTACTCCAGCACTTTGCCTCTTATTTTGCCATTATTTTGTATTTGCTGTTTTCGGCGGTTGAGCACAAATCGACCTATCAACAAGTTGGTTACTTGCACATTTCATGACTTTTTAGTTTGCTGAACTTACCAACTTTTTGATAAGGTTAATGGTAAAGACATTATTCATAGTTAATACTAAGTAGAATTACCTTTTCTGAGGTCATATCAATATACATTTCTTACCAGCATTACCAGCACTTCCTTTTCCTCAACAACCCATCCGTATCAGTTTTATCCTTCTCCTTTCTCAGGTGAGTATCATTGTTCATAGAGCATTAAACTGAAAGTGCATGACCGGCAACATCACTGTTCTGGCTATTCTCTATCGCTTCAGCATTGTACCTTCAGTTTTCCTCCTCTTGCTCTGCCATGTCTGGATCCATTTAGTTTCTTATTCAACTTGCCTTCTTATATTGTTGGATTCAACTATTCTGTCAATTGTTCAGCAACCTATTATTCTCCCCCTCTCCCCGCTGATTTTGGAGTTTTCACTGCTGCGGAGAGAAGGCAGGAGTGGGAAGAATATAAGGATGATCGAAAAGGCACCAGCACACTGGAACGTGGAAAAGGGGAACACCTTGGTATTCTCACTGGGACTATGATTGAGTGTGTTGGGATTGGGAAATAAATGATCCAACCTCAGCAAATGAGGATAGGCTTACAGTGGCTCCTGAAGGATTCTGCCACTGAAGAAAATGATGGTGGCCTTTGGGGATTGTTCAGGGATACTGTCAAAAAATGGATAAAAACTAAATCTATCGTGCTGTTGCTCACAGCAAGTCAGCATACATGCTGATCTCTAATGACGGCAGCG